>NC_056735.1:1447367301-1447639801 GCF_019279795.1 Protopterus annectens
TATATATATATATACATATGACTCTGGATATGGCTTCCCATAATTCTCTTCATCTTTCTACACTATATAGCAGCAAACAAGGTCTGAGGTAATTCATAGGGTGCATTGTAGGTAAGGGAGAAGCTCGAGAGATCTGGTGGCTGCAAGCTGTAGCATCGGGATCCAAACCCATTCATGATGAAAGAATGAAGATCGACAACTCAAATAGAACATTATGCTGTGCACATAGCTTCTTTTTATTTTACATTATACATTTGATTTGTATCCATGTGTAATTGAAATGTGTCTGGAATGTCTCTTACTTTTTTTTATTAATATACTTTTCCTGTTTTGTTTAGCTATTGAAGTTGCTTGGATGGTCCCACTGTGCATCATTTACTGAAAACTGGCTTCCTGTTATGTATCCCCCAGATTATACTGTTTTCTAAATTCCATCTCCTCCAGATCAAAACCGTCAAGCCAGTTTAAGGACAGCTGAAAATGTCTTGCATTGTTTACTGAAGGGGACATTTTTTGTAAAGCATGTTTTTATTCATGGATGAATGCTTTTAATAAATTATACATAGTAATTCACCACCAAATCGACTTTCATGCCATTATTCAAAATCTGCAGACCATGACTGTTCATTGTGTCATTTTCTGACAAAAAGTATTATTCAATCCATTTTGCCAGTACATGCTGCAGATTACACGCAACATATAAGAAGGCCTTAAAATATCATTGTTTGAAGTCACAAAAATACTTTAATTTATACAGAAGTATGCAGTCAGGGGTCATTCTTTTATCTTTTCTGTTGTTATTTAAATTTCTGTTGATAGTAAAACTGCATCTGTATAATAATAGGCATCCCATCACAGAAGAACCATATGAATGTCCTAGGTCTTTATTAGATCTTTGTATGTCCTAGATCTTTGCTCATTCTTTGTATGAAAAACTCTTCAGATTTTAGTAATTGATATTTATGGGATAAATGAATCTCAACATGGACTGAAACACTAAAAGTGCCAGTCTTTTAAATACTCTGGATCAGGTGTGTACATTTTTTTATATAGTTTACAGGTGCGTATGTTACAGAAATTTGCAGTAATGTAAAAGGCTTGAGAAAATAGTTATATACGAAACCACTCCTCAAGGTAAAAATGTTAACTGTATGACTTTGCTGTGCAGTTTGTGCCATGTATCTTGTATAAAACAGTTGAACGATTCAGGAGGGGGTAGTATTAAAATACTGTATGTATTGTGTAAAACAGATTGGTGCTTATTGCACAGCAATTTTATTATGTTCCTAGACGTGAATAAAAAAATGATTTCATAAAAATTTGTTTTTACTTACTGTCCTGTCACACGTTTACTGTATTCTCAGGAAGGTGTTCTAAAAGTTTGTATTCAGTTGTTATCATGATGCTTCATTTGCCTTTTTCCCAGTTTAAATGAAACAATTTTTTTGAAAATTCAACGTTTAAAGTTTAGATAAACAAAAAAGTACATACTTTTGTGCATGACTCATGTGCATTTAACACAGTAACACTAAAGGTTCTGGTGAACAGTGTTATAGTGAACTGGATCCCAGGGTATTGCACCTTGGGTTTGACACAGGCTAGACAAATGGACACAAAGTGACACAAGAACTTGTTGGAGGGATTTTGTAAGTAACACAGAAGTTTGAAGTATAGTTGATACCCAAGAAGAAAAAGATGAAAATGACTGAATGCACTATATAGATTCGATATCAGTTGTAAAAAAATAAAGTTATGAGACTGGAAAACAAAATCCTAAGGATTCCATTGGTAGCAACAAAAATGGTAGATGACATGAGATGTTTATTTCAAATGACCTTAAAGAAAACATTCACCCCCCAGATTTAATAAAATCCATGTAGACATAGTGTAGAGGCTACCCGGAAGTTACCGTATCCCTGTACACGGTTCCCCCTCGGTAGAGTGCCATGCATATTAATGATGGCACGTTGCTAAGGGAGAGATGTGGAACACTGTTATTGAATCAGTGTAGGGAGTGTGTGACTAATATACCTCTCCACCTCTTAGCACAAGAAATCTGGACAAAGATAAAAATAATGGGGGGTCAAAATCCCAAAAAATAGGGGCGGATTTTAAGTATTACTTTTATAAACTTAGAAAGTCACTAGAATAAAAGGTTTTTTGTTAGCATGCATTTTCTGAAGGATATTTTGTCTGAAACCCAGATATATGTTGTTATTTATTGACTTCAATCTTCAATCACTTGCCAGAAAACTACAAATGTTATGAGGAACAGACTAAAAATATGAGGCAAAAATCTGGACATTCTGCAAAAATTTGGACAGTTGAGAGCTATGATGACTGTGTCAGCAGATGAGTAACATGCCCCTTTTTTTCAAGTTTGGGTGGCACAAAGTGCAGCAGTTGACAGTTGCCAGATCTCTAAAAATAGAAACTGAATACATTTAATTTGCGATGCAAAGGTCAAGTTTAAACATAGCTTAGTGGGTTTGCATGGTTCAGTGCTTAGTAGTGCTTAAAGTTAGCTCAGAGTTATATGTAAAAGTATAGCAGCATTCCACATAGCCAAGTGTTAGAGTTACGGCCTTATGTGCAGTAGGTGCAGGGTTTGAATACATGGAAGGGAACTTGAGCATTTATTTTCTAAAGACAAATTATTGTGATTATTTTTCAATCCTGATCTGCTGCACTCAGCTACGCTGTGCTAAGGCCTGCTAAGCACTCCTTAAGCAATCTCTTGTGTATGCAAGCTTGGCAGTGCTTGACATTGCTTGGCTGTGCTTAGCTGGTTTGCCCACTGATAAGCAATGCCAAGCATTGCCAGTTGACGCACTGCTCAGCTGTGATGCTTTTTGTGGTGCCAAGCAATGCAACACATTTTTAAAAATTGCCCAATGGCATGTAAGGGTGGGAAAACAGACTACATTAATCTCAACAGGTGGGAATATAGCATAATCGCTTGGAGTTCTGACTCTGAAGGGTACAATGGCAGGCGTTGGAGAGGGTTTGCACTTTTGGGTGCAGTACTGGGTCATTCAGGAGTCTGGGATCATGGTCAGATTCTTTGTGAAAAAAAAAAAAAAAGAGGGCCAGCTGATGCAAGGAGGTTACTGGGGTTAGAGTTCAAGGCGGAGGCCTGGGACCAGCTGGCAAAGGACCTCACCAGTGCAGCTGGTATCCCACGCACAGGTGAACAGTGACATCAGCACCTTGATGACCCGAAAAAAAGGAAGAGGGCTCTCTTGGACACCTGGGTCCAAGAATTCCATGTTGGGAATGTCTAAAATGTATGTAAGTACCATTACCTGTGTTTCATCAATATCTAATCTTGAATGTCTGCTAATCTGGTATGCATAATGATGTCCTTTTCTTCCAACAGCTGCAGTGGAGAGGGCTCACAACATCGAGGCGCATGCCGGGCATTTGGCCAGGTTGTGCCGTGAGTGTGGTGAGTACATATGTACTTTGCTACCTATAGTTAAATAAGCAAGAAAGAGTAAAGCATTAATTGTGATTAGGTATGTACAGTAAAGATAGTATTGCATTGAATGTGGTCTTACACCCGTACTACAAGATGTGCAGACTGTCAACTGTAGTACCATAAGTAGAGAAGACTAAAACATTAACCATAATAAACTATTATGTGCAATAAAACGTAGTAGTGCAGTAACTGTGGAATTATAGCTGTGTTGCAACACCTGCATAACTGTAACTGTTCTGCAATAAAAACATGAAATTATATAATTAACTGATTTAAGGTTTCTCTAATAAAGTCTGTTGTGCAATGACTGTGGCAGTAGGGCTGTTGTTCAAGAAATCAATAGTATCTATACCTGCATGAAGATATGTCTACTAAAGTCTGTTGTGCAATAAGGCTGTTTTGCAAGAAATCAATTACTACAAGTGTTCTGCAATGAAACCATGAAATAGTATCAGTACCTGCATGAAGGTATGTCTAATAAAGTCTGTGCAATAAGCGTATGTTCAGAGTTGTACTGTAAGAAATCACTTACAACTGGTCTGCAGCAAGACATGGAGCAATAGCGATAACACCAAGGTAAACGTGTACAGCAGGATTGTGTTTACACCATTACATGTCGGCTACAAGCATTCAGGCTGTGAGGTATGGTACTGCAGTCAAGTATAACAATGTACTAGTTGTACACTGTAAATAATAACCCATAATCGGCTATTGGTTGCTGACTTCACAGATATGTCCACACACTAATGATGTAATGTGTACACCTGAATTCTTCGTAGTCATATTTGCATTATCTAGTTATCTCTGTTATGCTTGAATTTCATGCATGTGTGTTCAACTGTCCCTGCAGTCAAGTATAAAAATGTACTAGTCTTAGCAGGTCATATTCTGGTGCCAGGTGAGCTCTAGCAAATTATCAGTCAGTTAGTAATCAGCAGTGACTCAGTTTGCTAAATGCTGTGTATGAAGTACATTTTTGCCACACACACCAGGGTTTGAATCCAGTGCTATGTAGATCTGTATGTGACAGTATCAGTCACGTAATGTTTACAGATATTCTCTCCACAGGAACTACAGGTAAACAGGTGAGGTAGCCCATATTATGAGTTCATTAATGTGTGTTTACATGTCAGAGACTGTTACAGTCATTACCAGGAATGTGAAAATATAGTATAAAAAACAGGAAATAAGTGTAATAATAATGCAATAAAATAGAAATAAAATTTGTAAGCTCTGGTATGGCTGCATACCTGGAGTGTCTGCTAAAGGTAGCTGCAGTCAGTTAATACATCTGATGCAGATGTCCGCTGCTGTCACTGCTACTGGGTTCTATCCCCAAGCCTGCCAAGCAAGACATAATAGTTGTTAACTGTCTGTACTGTACACATAGGTTCATAGGTAGGTACTAGACTATCAACCCTAGGGGCCTATACAAGCCTAGCCATAACAATTTCCTGGATATTGCTTCTCACAAATATTTACTTTCCTGGACCCCAGTCAATCATGGCTACTGTTGTGATCCCTGGGGTGAATTTCCTATCTCCCATCCAATCGTCAAGGTTCCTCTTGAAGAGGGTCATTTTGGTGCTCTGCTGACATGTTTGGGCAGCCTATTCCAGAGTATGGGAAGTCTCTGGGTCATGAACCTATCCCTCCAGCATGTTCTATTCATTGTGATGACAAGGTTAAGATCCCTGGAGTGTGTGGGTTGGAAGGATTGGGAATTCTTTAAATGTAGCATGTTCAACAAATCTGGGTTTGATATGGCCTTGCATGTTAGGCAGAGATTGCCTCTGAGTAGGCGATATGTGATAGAGTATAGCTGGAGTTTCTTTAGACGGTCAGCATAAGGCATCTGCTTTAGGCCTGTGATTCTTTTTGTGAGGTATTTCTGCAGCCTTTCTAGTTGTTGCAGATGTCTTGTGAGGTACATTCCAAATGGGGCATTGTATTCTATAATGGGTCTAATGCGAGATTAGTACAGATGGACAATGACCTCCTTTTTTCTGGATGAAAAGCCCTTAGTGATGAGGTGCGCCATGTAGAAAGATTTTCTAACTGTTGTGCCTATGTTGTTTTCAAAGGTGAGACCACTGTCCACCTGTCTCCCTAGGTCTCTTATCTCACTTTTGGTGTTTAGTGTACTGCCACCTATGTGGTAGTTCACAGGTACGTGTTTTTTCCCAAAGGGGACAACTGTACATTTTAGCTGTACATTTTTTGTCATTTAGCTTGAGCCCATGGCTCTGGCACCAGGCATCGATTTCAGTAAGGCCCTTTTGTAGTATATCCACAACATTTGGAGTTTCAATAATGACTCCCAGCTTGCAGTCATCTGCGAACTTAGTAAGCCAGAGGCCCTTACTGTTGGCCTGTACTTCAGAGAAGTAGATGCCAGACAAGAGTGGTCCCAGGACAGAACCCTGCGGTACCCCAGTTGTCACTTGTCTAGAGCTGGATTTGGAGTCTGCTACTTTTACAGTGTGTATTCTGTGAGTAAGCCAGTTTGCAACCCATCGAGTGATGTAGGGATTAATCCCCAGCTTAGTAAGTTTATCTATGATTCCAGAGTGGGGGATAGTGTCAAAAGCCTTGGCAAGGTCCAAGTAGGCTGTGAGAACAACGTTACCCTCGTCGACAGCTCTGGAGACTGATTCAAAGAAGTCAATCAACTTCAGGAGGCAATATCGGCCCTTCACAAACCCAAAGTGGGTGGGGTTCAGTGATTGAAGGTTGCCAATGGCTTTATTTATAAGTTCCATGATAATACGTTCCATGGCCTTGCAGATCGTCAGACTGATGGGACGGTAGTTCCCGGGATCCAAAGTGAATCCCCCCTTGTGGAGTGGGATGACTGTAGCTGTGCACCACTCTGTGGTCACATAGCCTGAGGTGAGGCTATGGTTAAACATGACACATAGGTGAGATGCCAGTTCATTTTGTAGTTCCTGCAGTACATAGCCCAGGATGTCGTCTGGTCCCATGGATGCTGTATTCTTGGGTTTGGAGAGTGCATTTTTTACCTGTGTGGCCGTGATTACCCGAATTTGGCACTCTTTTGGTAATGAGATGGGCCCTTTAGGGTGTGAAAGGGGGTGAAGTTGGCACTGAATCTATCTGCCAGGATATTGGCAATATTCTTGGGATCAGTATATCTAGTGCCATTGTGCTGTAGCTCACAGCAGCTCTGTGTATAGCCATTTAGATTCTTGACATAGCTATAGAATGCCTTGTGGTTGTCTTTGGAATCTTTGGCAATTTTGTTTTCATAACTAGCTTTGGAAGATTTTATGAGGGACCTCAGCTTTCTACTGAGGCTGGGGAGGGAGTTTTTTGAATCTGGGTGGTTCCTCTTTTCTGCAACAGTTTCTTCCTTTTGTTGTACAGCTTGTTTATGGCAGAGGACTACCAGATTGGCTTCCTTTTTTTTTTTTTTTTTTTAGAGGACAGCATCTTGGTTCTATTTGGGATGGCTCGGTCCATGCATGATTGAATGTACTCGTACAGCATCCTAGTGTAGGATTTAGCAGTTGAACTTCCAGTTCCCATCTGCATGGGTGTCATGAAGTTTGTTACTTCTGACTTGACAAGCATGAAGTTGGCTTTGGAGAAGTTTTTTTACAGAGATTTCCTTAAAGGGGGGGTGGGGGTGGGATGCGGATGTCAAGAGTGATTAGCATATGGTCTAATCTGACCAACGAGGGGGTGACCACTGGTGTGGAGTATCGATCTCCCATGTCGGTATGTCTCTCAAGTGTCACACTGTCATGGGATGTAATTACCATTGAGTAATACCTCTGTCACAGATGCATCATCGACATGATTATGTAAATAGCAATGTAACACTAGATCAACCCACAGTACACCTTGGTAGTAATATAGGTACACCTGATGTGCAAGTGTTCTGTGTAGTAGTGAACCCACAGATTTGAAGTAGTTAACTTCATTTGATCAGCAACCTGTGGGTATCGGATCCGAACTCGGATCTGACCCGGCAGCTTTCCAAGCTAAAAGATCCGAGCTCTCAGCTCCTCCCCTTTACCCATAATACCCTGCTACCTCCCTCCAGTCCTCAGATCTCATTTGACGTGGCTTCTGACAGCTTAAGTGATGAGCTCTTGGCGTTGGTGAGAGTATCTAAAACTATTTTAAAACCTTTTTTTTTTTTTTTTTAAGTTTTTTCACGTGTGTGAGTCTAGTAGGCCCTTAGTGTTCTATATCTGTAATTTTCGGATAAGTTTTGTGGTAAAATTGTGTAAAGGTTTTAGTTTTTTCCCTCCCATTTCTTGTGTGAGTGGGCGAGTTTTAACGTGCAATGGCTGAAGGGCCTAAGGCCATTTTTTCTAAATACACTGAGTGTGGTCATAAGCTATCCCCAGCAGATGGTCTCCAGCGGATGGTCACACTCAGTGCGTTCTCTGCCTGGGGTGGCCCACTTGTCTTCGGGCTGCCAAGTGTGCACAGCCTTTAACCCCCGGACTGTGAGGGATAGGAGGAATAAGTTAATCCTGGCTGGACTCTTGCCCCTGGATTATTCTTCCTCCTCCTCTCCCTCAGTGACATCAGCTGCGGCTGTCCAGCCTTCAGTTCCCCCTCCCCTGGCAGGGACTCAACCTCCCTCTGTGTCCCAGGGAGAGGGGGACTCTTCTAGCAAAGACAAAAGGCATAGGGAGAAGGACCGGCATAAGAGCCACAAGCGGTGGGCAGAGTCTCATCCCTCTGCTCCACCTGCTAAATTAGTTACCTCTCCCAGGAGAGTCTCCGGTTCTTCCCCCTCTCGGCTCCATTCACTCCGCTTTACTCCGGAGCCGGAGGAGGAGTCCAGGTCTCCCTCGAGGTCATCTAGGCAGCCTTCTCGGCCTGCCTCGATGACCTCTTAAAGATCTACTCAAAGTATGTCTGATGCTGATATGGTCCGGATAATGCGTCGATTCCTGCAGGCCCAAATGCAGATGGGGGTGCTCGTGCCCCCCCCCTCCGGGGGGAGCTCGGCCCCTTTCTTTGCCCAAATTGCTCCTTCTCGGATTCACTATCAAGTTTCGGAGTCTTTGGATCCGAGCCGTCTCGGATCCAGGGAGTCGGCGCCGACAGTCGTGGCTACTTCGCTAACCGTACCCTCGAGTGTGTCAGATCCGACCTCTCGGGGCCAAGAGCCGAGCTTCGGATCTGCAGGGGTCAGTGTGTCTTCGGCTCCATTTCGGTCGGAGCAAACTACCCTTTCAGATCCGATCGCGTTGGCTCTGACTCCGGTCCGCATGTCGGAGCCGAGGGGGCTACTCTCAGAGCCAGGGGAGAGTGGCTCACCCTCGGCTTTTGATGTAGTGGAGAGGGTGCTGTCGAGGAGTTCCAGGTCCCCGGTCCGGGCTGCAGATCCACCCCTCACTCCCTCACATTTGGGCCTGCCGTCCATCGTCCGGCCCCAGGGACAGCCTGCACCGGCACTCCAGTTAGTTCCCGTAGGGGAACAGGACCCCCTTTGGTGAGGAGGTCCCTCACAAACGTAAGTGCAAGAGGAGGCACTTGGACTCCCCCGAGTCCCTCACGGAGGACACGGACTTAGAGGAAGGGGAAGGTTCTCCAAGGTCACCCCCTGAAGACGTCTCCTTTGGGGACATTATGGAAATGCTGCATATTAGAGGGGGGGTGGTCAGCCCATAAACCTTCCTCGGATGAGTCTGTGTTTCTGGAGGCGTTCAATGCAGGCCCGTCTACCTCTTGGGTGTCGTCCCCCCCGGCTGATCCCCTGGTAGACTTGATTACTACCAGAGCTTGGAAGGAGCTGGACACTGTGGAGCCAATCCCTAGAAGATCGGACAAGATTCTTAGTCCTCCCCCTGATAAACAGGCATGGAATAAAGGGTCCCCAGTAGATGCCATGGTGGTGGCGGCTGCCACTAAGAAGGAACTAGCGCAAGAAAGTTCCTCGGTCTATCCACCTGATAAGGAGTCTCTGACGACGGACTGTATTGGAAAGCGGATGTTTGCTACAGCCACCTTTTCTATAAGGGCGCTGAATTATCTGGCACACGTCATTAGACTCCAGCGGGATCTGATAAAAGAATATGCTGGAGCTCCCCCAGAGTCCATGGCGGCCGAGGATAAACGTACTTTCTCTGCTTGCATGGCCACTCTAAAGTCAATTTCTAACACTTCCATGCAGCTTCTCTCCCATGCCACAGAGGGAGTGGCTAGAGCCAATGGGGCAGGGATCGCCTTATGGTGCCACGCCTGGCTTCACCTTTGCGACTTTGCAGAACCCTTCAAGGCGTCCTTCGCGAATGCTCCCTTTGACGGTTCTACGCTATTTGGCAAAACCATCCGTGACACGCTCCAGAGCGAGAAAGGAAAACGCTGTTTGCCATCGGGATCCGCTTCTCAAATCCTCAAAGGTCCTTCTCAAGGAACCAGAGAGGACAAAAGAAGATGTGGTTCCGGAAGTCCCAGCAGTCCCATCCTGCTCCGGACCCTTTGTCCTTCAGAGGCAGAGGAGGACAAGGTGGACACCGGCCCAGAGGCAGAGGGGGGCCGAAGAATTTCGGGTCCAGAGAACCATTCTCGGACCGACCCGTGCAGCAGCCCTGAGGGCTTGCCCGGCTGTCCCTCTCTGGTGGCAGTCGGGGGCGGTTTTCGGAGCACCTACGAAGATGGGAGTCCATTACGACAGATCGTTGGGTGCTCCGAATAATATCCAGAGGTTACACTATCCCCTTTCTGAATCGTCCCCCATGAACAAAGCACCTTCCTGATGTCCCCCCAATCAGAGGGAGGCTGCAGCTTCAGAAATAAAGAAGTTGCTAGAAAAAAGGGCCATCCAGCACGTCCCCCCAGAGCAATCCGGATTAGGCAATTACTCCAGGTTCTTTTTGGTGCCAAAGAAGACGGGGGACTTAAGGCCAATTCTCGACCTGTCAACTCTAAACCTGTTCATTGCCAAAGAGAAATTCCGGATGGTCACTCTGTAAGCTATTCTCCCCCTTTTACAGGAGAACGACTGGATGTGCTCCATAGACCTCAAGAATGTGTACTACCACATTCTCATGAACATACGCTCCTGAAGGGTTCTTCACTTTCGGCTAGGAGCCAGTCATTTTCAGTTCAGGGTTCTCCCATTCGGCCTCACCAAAGCCCCCAGGGTGTTCACCAAGGTAATGGCAGTTGTAGCAGCCCACCTGAGACTAAATGGAATTCAGGTCTTTCCGTACCTAGACTGGCTCCTCACCGCCCCCACCAGGCATCTGCTCTGCTCCTCCAGGGATTATTCCTTATCATTGGCCCAGCATTTAGGCATTACCATAAATTTTCAGAAGTCGTCTCTTCATCCTGTGCAAGTTCTGGATTTCATAGGGGCCAGGATAGATACGCTCCAGTCCAATGCCTTTCTGACAGTGGACAGGTTGCGCAACTTGTCGCTACATGTAATAGCGCTCCTACAGTCCCCAGCCCCACCTGCAGAATTGGTTATGAGAGCCCTAGGTTCCATGGCAGCAGCCATCAGCCTTTCACCTCTGGTGCGATTACACATGAGAATCCTTCAATGGACTCTTCAGGTTCAATGGTCTCTCCTCCTTCACCCATTGGATTATCCGATTCCCCTAAGCAAGGTTTGCAGGAACTCCCTTCTTTGGTGGCTCCATTCTCAACAGCTACGGGAAGGGAGACCATTTGTGATGCCTCAACCCCAAGCCACATTGACCACGGATGCTTCTCGCCTCGGGTGGGGGGGCATTCCATGGGTAGAACTGTCCAAGGCACGTGGACCCCGTTAGAGACCGTTCTGCATATCAATGTCCTGGAGATGAGGGTGGTGATTCTAGTATTGCAAGCCCTTCAAGACCTTCTTCCTCTGGGGACTATTGCAGTTCAGACAGACAACATGGCAGTAGTCTGGTACATCAACAAACAGGGAGGAACCAGATCTTACCCCCTTTGTCGAAAGGCGATGAGAGTTTGGGAATGGGCGATTTCCACCAACCGCTTTCTGATAGCAATGCACATTCCGGGTCGGTCCAACATTTTTGCAGACAAGCTGAGTCGCTCGATCCTCACACCTTACAAGTGGTCTCTAAACCCATCAGTAGCGAATCAGATCTTCCTCAGATGGGGCCAACCTCGCTGTGATCTTTTTGTTTCTCCCTCAAATGCAAAATGCAGCGAGTTTTTCGCTCTGATTCATCAGCAGGGGAGAGCCACAGAGACGCTCTGGTTCATGCTTGGCCCCCCGGTCTTCTTTGTTTATCCTCCTCTTCCACTAATGACAAAATTTCTGCAGAAAGCTCATCGGTTGGGGAGCAAAATAATCTTCATAGCCCCATTCTGGTCTCGCCAGATCTGGTTGCCTTACCTGCGGTCTCACAGCATAGCTCCTCCTTGGCTCTTAGATCCCATTCCGGATCTGATCTCTCATCCTGCAGGATTACAACCTCCGAACCTGGACGACCTCAAGCTCACGGCTTGGTTGATCCAGTTCCACTGATAGCTAGGACTCCCGGTATCTCATCTCCCATAAAATCTATCCTGGTGGCGGCACATAAACCTTCTACCAGGAAGATCTACAGAAGTAAATGGAAGCGTTTTTCCATCTGGGCCAAACATAGGGATTTAGACCCCTTTACTGCTCCCATTCCAATAATTCTTGAATTCCTGTCCCATATTTTCTACCAAGGAGCCAGTGCTTCTACAGTCAAAGTCCAAATAGCAGCCATTTCCCATTTCCACATAAGGGATAACATTGGTCTCTTAGCGTCCGCTAAGATCTGCAAAACCTTTTTGAAAGGCACCTTTCTGTTGAGACTTCTGATCAAGAATGCAGTTCCCCCATGGGACTTTACCTTGGTTCTTCAGGCACTGACGGGCCAACCCTTTGAACCTGGAGCTTCGGTAGAGTTAAAATTTCTAGCTTGGAAAACGTCTTTCCCTGTTTGCAGTTACATCACCCAGAAGGGTATCTGAACTTCAAGCCCTTTGTATGAAACCCCATATCTGGTCTTCCATAAGGACAGAATGCCTCTCAGGACTAACCCTTCATTCTTGCCAAAGGTGGCCTCCGAATCCAGTATCAACCAAACCATTAACTTACCTGTTTTCTTCCCCAGCTTTCAGAACAAAGGGGAATACAGGTTGCACTTATTGGATGTGCACAGACAATTGCGTTTTTACTTGCACAGGACAGAGGCTACTCGGAAATCGGATCAGCTCTTCGTGTCTTTCGCTAAGCCATCTTTGGGAAGCCTATTACGAAAGTTACCTTAGCGAGATGGATATCACACTGCATCATTCACACTTATTTAGCTTCCGGTCGACCTGAACCCTTAGGGGTTCATGCCCACTCTACCCGTTCTATGGCCACTTCTGCAGCATTCTGGTCAAAACTTCCTCTAGATGACATCTGCTCAGCGGCCACTTGGTCCTCTTCTCATAGCTTCATTTCTCATTATAAGCTGGATCTGATATCCAGAGGTAGGGCAGCATTTGGCTCCACAGTTCTCCTGAATATCCCTCCTTGAGGACCGCCCAAGGTTTTTTGGTAGCTGGGGACTCTGTCCCACAGGTTGCTGATCAAATGAAGTTAACTACTTCAGATTAAGAAGTTATGTACTCACCATAACGTTCCATCTGAGTAGGTAACTTCATTTGTCAGCAACTGCCCCCCCCCTCCTTCCCCCTAGCCTGTTTCATGTTTTTTCCTTGACAGAAGGTTTTTCCCTTGTCATGCATCAGGTTAGTGTTCCTCTGTTGAGGGTCTTAGATGGTTGTTTTTTTGTTGGGTGCTTATTTGGCATACTCGATCTGAGGACTGGAGGGAGGTAGCAGGGTATTATGGGTAAAGGGGAGGAGCTGAGAGCTCGGATCTTTTATCTTGGAAAGCTGCCAGCTCGGATCCGAGGTTGGATCTGATACCCACAGGTTGCTGACAAATGAAGTTATCTACTCAGATGGAACATTATGGTGAGTACATAACTTCTTATTGTTACTGTTTGGCCCATACTGTCCCATACAGATAGCTTGAGAGGTATGTACATACTGTAGTAGCAATAGGGCATATTTGCACATAAAGAAAGGACAGACCTGTAGAGTAGATAGAAGTACTGCTGTCAACTATATAGTCTAGAATGGTATTAATGGACTGTTTTCACTCTTCCCCCATCCCTTATCTTCAAATATTTATTATTGTTATTCATTGGTTATTGTTTACTGTTAACATGTTGTTACATAAACTTTGCTTTGAAGCATGTGTTTTATTATTATGTATTAAACTGGTTGCATATTAACATATCTTGTTGATTCACGTTTTCTGTTGGCTTTATGCCATAACTGTTACTGGCAAGCTGTTAATATACTGACTGTACTTTTAATTATTGTTGCATTTCACATAATATGCATTGAAATGTAATGGAGTTATTTCTAATGTTGTGGCATGCTATTATTGCTAACAATATTTTTATTTCACAACTAACCTAAATGTATTGCTCCACCTCCATAATCACAGCTCATCAGGGTAGGCCAGATCCTGCTGATCTGCCTACCCTACCTCAGCTGGACATGGCACAGGGTACTAGCACTTCTGGGACCCAAGCTGTTGGTGCCCCCTCTGCTAGCCCTGCACCACCTTTGGGTGGAACCACCTCAGGGGATGGGACCTCAGGAACGGTGGCAGAAAGCCAGTAGTCACCCAGGATCGACTACCAGCCATGGTGTGCATGATTATTAACAGGAGTTATGAACAACGCCTACGCCAGCTTGAGGGCAGACTCAACAACCTGGTGGGGCCTGCTGGTCCTGGCACCCAGCCTCCAGCACAGCCACCTTCGGGGCAGTAAAGGAGCAGTTTGGACTGCCCATGGGTGGGGACCTCAGTCACTCTGCTGCTATCTGGAGGCACATGCTCCTCGGATTCCACAACACCCTCCCCATCCAAAGTGTTTTCCTCCCTCTTGTGTCACACACCACCTCTGTCCATGCTTTTGTCTGTCTTGTATGTCTGCAACTGCATCCTCTCCTACCCGACTTACCTCCCCACATGTACCTATATCCCTTACCCAACATTCTACTCTGTCGTTATAAAAAAGGGCACCTGTCCCACAAAAAAAGAGCACCCCATACATAGCTCTCCAGTTCGCACATGTCCACTGTGCACAACTAATTTGGTCCAATTGGCCTGCTGACAACACATTTATGTTGTCTTCTCCCTTTTTTTATGACTTTACTGTAGTTCTTCAAACCAGTGGTAGTATTCTTCTTTTCTTCTTTCAGCCTGTTTTTAAAAAAAAAAAAAAAGTTACTTGCTATTTTGACTTACCTTATTGAAATTTGACGTATAGTTATTGTGGAAATATATTTTACTCGAGTGCCAAATCTGCAGGTTTCAATAAATGTTCCAAATGCAGACATAAGTTGCCTATCTTGGAAGCACACACTTTGTGTATACTGCTTGGGTCCATTACACTAGCAGGAAGATTGCTCGATTTGTCTCAATTTTAATCTGCGACCCTTGACTGAACATAAAATAAGTTGATGATATTAAAAGGTCTCCTTCCTTCCTCTCTTGGAGAAGCCATACATCAGTCCCCAAAGTCAGCCTTCCACCTCGTCAAAATATTCCTCGGACTCTTCTTGGAAAAGATGTGTTAAACATCTGGTCTCAACCCCAATAACAGAAAAAGATCAAACTTTCATATCTGACTGCTCCTTTGGATCCTACGACTTCTAAAATGAATATTATGGTTCCAGCACAATTAGATCAGATAGAATCTTCGGATCAGACACAGCCTTCAGAGACACTCTGTACTAGGTATTCTCTGTCAGCTGACTCAGTACCAGACAAGCTTACATCACCCTTTTTGCAGACACCAGCATCCCCCTCCATTTATTCTACTCATTCTTCCAGAAGTCTCACAGAATAAGATGTGGAGAGAGGGTTAGGAAGATCCTCTTGACTCAGGGGTAGACTGGTCTTCCCTCAGCACCTACCTCTCTGGGTCAGGTTGTCTGACCTTCCACCACACCACTCCTGCAAGTTCCTCCTCTGACACCATCTGCTTAGAGTTTCAGGATCCAAGTCATCCAGATCCATCAGTCTTGGATCCATGGAACTCCGTATCTTCAGATCCGATATCTTCTCTGAGACCTCCGAAATTTTTGGATCATGAGAGCTCTGGGAGCCGAAGCCTGCCTGCTGGGTCCGGGTGCAGCATTCAACTCTGAAGTTTTTGGAGCTGTCTCTGTTCATCGGTGCCTTGGCTCTGGTTTCCTCTTCAGGGACAATGCCAATGGATTGGAGAGAGGGGACGATTCTGAAACCCAGTTTCTCAGATCAGAGCCTGTTTCTGGCTCCTTAGAGCTCTGCCTTCGAGGCTGCAAAGAAAATATTCACTGCCTCGGCAGCCCTGACAGAACCTCCCCCCTCAGATCCTACCTGTTTCCACCATGATGCCCCAGCGCCTGGAGCCTCATCTGCTCTCTTCATGACGACATTCTGTACCATAACCTAAGGCTTCCTCTCTGGGTATTTTGACTTCCTCTTCTGAGACTTCCCCAGAGCATCCCACTGGGGAATGTGCCCAGGAAAAGGAAGTGCAGGAGGAAGCACCTAGACTCCCCACGAGTCCATCACCAAAGATACGAATTTCAACAAAGGAGAAGGGTCCCCCACGATCACCTCCTGAACATGTTCCGTTTGTTGACATACTAGAAATCCTGAAACAGAGAGATGGCTGGACAATCTCCAACCCTACACAGTAGGAATCCATTTTCCTAGAGGATTTCAGTACAAGCCTCTCTACATCCTGGGTGACTGCACCCACCAACAAGCTCATGGACATGATCTCTAGGCAGGTTTAGAAGAGCCTGACTCCATAGAACCCAGTACCTTGGAGACCGGACAGAATAATGGCACCACCTGCGGACAGACAGTTTTGGGAGAAAAGGATTCCAGTTAATGCTGTGGTTGTTGCAGCTTCCACAAAGAAGGAACTAGCCAACAAGATTTCCACTGTCCACCCCCCCCCCCCAGCAGGGAATCACTGGCAATGTTCTGACTGTGGAAGCACGTCTTTGCTTCATCATCTTTTTCAATTGCTGAACTATCTGGCATATTTTGTTAGACTTCAGAGAGATTTGACCAAAGAGTTATCAAATACTCTTTCGGGAACCACATCTGCAGAAGTTAAGGATTCTGTAACCTGTCAGTTGGCAACCCTACAGGCTATATCCAGTAGTTCCATGAGGTTAATTTCCAACATAACGGAAGGAACCTCAAGAGCTGCAGGTTCACACACTTCCATGAGGAGGCATGTCTGAATGCGCTTATGTGACTTTGCGGAGCCATTCAAATCCAATTTCATCAGTACTCCCTTTGATGGAATAAGCCTTTTTGGCCCTAAAGTGAAAGAAATGCTGTCCAGGTGTGAGAAAGATGGTAAGACCTTGTGTTCCATGGGCATACATTCCCCCCCCCCCAAGATCCTTCTCCAGGAATCAAAGGAGTGACCAGAAATGTGGTTCAAAAACTCCCAAGGTCCATTCCATGACAAGTGGCTTGCAAAACCAGGGTTTATGAAAAATTTTCTTTGATAAACCATGTCAGTGCTCCTGAATGGAGGCCCGACTATCCACCTCTGGAAACAGTCGGGGGAAGATTGTCCCTGCACCAGAGAGTCTGGCTAGAATTACCAAAAGATACTTAGGTGCAGAGAATTATATCCAGAAGCTACATAATACCATTGTCCCTTCCACCCCTAATTCTCTGGAAAATTCCTGATGTTCCACCCAGTCAGAAGAATCAAGCAGCAATTCAAATTCGAAATCTGCTAGAAAAAAAGTAATCCAAGAGGTCCCATCAGACCAAATAGGATCTGGAATTTACTCAAGGTTCTTTTTAGTGGCAAAAAAGACAGGGAACTGGAGACCAATTTTGGATCTCAGAAATCTAAACAAATCTGTTCAACGAACCAAGTTCTGCATGATCACAGTTTAGTCCATTCTCCTGTTTCTGGGCAAGGACAACTGAATGTGCTTAATAGATCTTCAGGACACCTATCATCACATAAAGATGAACAGAAAGTACCTACACTTCTGGCTGGGAGCCAATCATAACCATTTCAGAGTACTGCCCTTTGGACTTATTTCAGCCCCCAGGGTGTTTATCAAATGTATGGCAGTAGTAGCAGCATATCTCATATTGCAGGGACTCCGGGTGTTTCCCTACATGGAAGACTGGCTCATTACCACTCCTGTCAGGCATCAACTCATACTGTTAAGAGATCAGGTTTTCCACACCTGTGCTGTGCTAGGAATTACCACAAACTGCAAAAAATCACAACTTCATCCAACTCAGACATTGGAATTTATTGAAGCACTGCTAAACACAAGATGACCATTGTTTCCTTTCCACCACACTGATTTCTAACTGTAAGGTCACAGGTCAAGGTTGTAGACAATACATCAATCTCAGCCTGCACTGTCTTCCAAACTCTGGACCTGGTGACTGCAGCGATAACCCTAGTCCCATTGGCGGGGTTTTGCATGTGGATCTTACAGTGGATGTTGGCTACTCAATGATCAGTCTTCCATCAGTCACTGTTGTATCAGATAAAAATTACCAACACTTGCAGAAGAGATCTCTGTTGGTGGATTCAGTCTTATCAACTGCTCCATGGTCGTCCATTCATTTCCCAACAGCCCAAGGTCATAGTGACCATGGATGCTTCCCATATAGAGTGGGGAGGCATTATCTGGGGAAGACCGTCCAAGCTACGTGGTCCCTGGAAGAGGCCAATTTTCATATAACTGTCCTAGAGGTGAGAGTAGTGCTATTGGTGTTGCAAGAATTTCAAGATGTTCTTTCCTCTGGGACAATTGTGATTCAAATGGACAACATGTCAGTCATCTGATACATCAACAAACAGAGGAACCAGATCTTACCCATTGTGTTGAAGCGTTCAGCATCTGGCAGTGGGCAATCTGTTTAGACTGCTTTGTTTTAGGAATGCACATTCCAGGGAGATCCAATGTGATTTTGGACAAACTGAGCAGGTGCATACTACTTCCAAATGAGTGGTCCCTCAACGAGAAGGTGACAGTTGAGATTTTTCATCGATAGGGACAGCCATGCTGTGATCTTTTTCCCTCATCCCCAACCAACAAGTGCAGCAACTTCTTTGCCCTGATTCCCCTATGGGGGCAGTCACAGAGGGATGCTGTACTTCATAATTGGCCCACCTGGTCTCCTTTACGCATTCCCACCAACCCCATTGATTCCAAAATTTCTGCAAAAAGCTGCCAGGTTGAACAGCACAGTGATCCTCATTGCCCACTATTGGCCTTGACAGATTTGGTTTCCCTTCCTATGCCTCAACTGGTTCAGCCAGCATGGAACCTAGATCTGACTCTGGACCTCCTGTCTCACCCGACGGACATGTCACACCCAGATATACCAAACCTCAAGCTGAATGGTTGGCTTCTCCAGTTCCCTTAGTATCCAGACAATCTATGCTCTCATCATCTGTCCGATGTATAATTCTGTCTTCTCATAAACCCTTGACAAGTAAAAGTTATTCAAATAAATGGTAAAGGTTTACCATTTGGGCTCAGTAGCATAAACTTGACCCCTTTTCCGCCTCTATTTATCACATCTTAGATTTTCTTGCTCACCATTTTTAAAACTGTTCTAGTAACTCGCCCATGAAGGTAGTTAGCAGCAATTTCATATTACCATACAGGATTGAATGGCACACTCATAGCTTCTCAAAAATTGAGCAAGGCCTTCTTAAAAGGGACACTCCTTTTAAAGCCTCCTTTTAAAGAACCTGCACCTCCTTGGGACCTACATTTGATGCTGCAGTCTCTTGCACAACCTCACTTTCAACCAGCAGCTACATGTGACCTTAAATATCTCTCATGGAAGACTATTTTCTTGGTTGCCATCACTTTCGCAAGAAGAGTTTCTGAGATCCAAGCACTACTTCTAAACCTCCTTACTTGTTTTTTTCAGAAAGATAGAGTGATGTTATGTACCAACCCATCCTTTCTTCCAAAGGTGGGTGTCAGAATCCAACATAAATAGTACTATAAATTTGCCAGTGTTTTTTCCTAAATTTACCAACAAAGGAGAATATATCTGACATTTACTGGATGTTTATAGACAATTGTGATTCTGTCTGCATAGAACAGAAAATAATCAGAAAAGCAGACCAACTATTTGTTTCCTTCTCTGGACCAAAATTTGGAAAATTGATTTGCAAAGTTACTCTGTCAAAGTGATTAACAAATTTCATCTCCTTTGTCTATAATAAATTAGGCATCTCTCTTGCACTCCCATTGAAAGCACATTCCACTAGATCTGTGTTTACCTCCACATTTTGTTTGTCTAGGATGTCTATGGAAGACATTTGTTTAGCAGCAACTTAGGCTACTCCTCGTACTGTTATCACTCATTACAAATTGGAGCTGGTCTCCAGAAGTAGGGCATCATTTAATTCTATGGTGCTGAGGATGATCCTTGAGTCTACCATGGCTTCAAGTAGCTAAGGATGATGTCCCATTTGTGAGGATAGAATGAAGATTAACAACATCAGGTAAGGAAGTTGTGTGCTCACCATATCATTCCATCTGTGTTGTTGATCTTTATTCTTTCCTCCCCTCCCGACCCACCTACCCCTGTCCATGACTTCTGGGGAAACAAGCATTAACATGGCCTATGAATAGGTACATTTATATTTATATATAGATATATGTATGGGTCCCCTATGAAATCCCGAAAGCACAGATGAAAAGCCCGAAACCCCATATTACCAAAATGTTGAAAGCGTGAAATTCAAAATCGCGAAACTAATACATACATACAGCACACACACAAACATACGCACACCCTCCCCCCATAACCAAACCACCCTCCCACTTTATTATTCTAACTCCGAGATTGCGCAAACATATACAGAAGGCAATCTCATACCCACACATTACAGTCCCACACACACCCCCCGTACAGTCACAAAACACACTTACACTAAAGCCCCTCACAAACACACTTGCACACATACTTACTTGAACCGCAACACCAGAAGCGCTAACTCAAAATCCTTTAACATCGGAATTTTGAATTTCGCGCTTCTGGTCTTTCGGTAATGTGGGGTTTGGGGCTTTTCATCTCGGTATATATATGACTCTGGATATGGCATAATTCTCATCTTTCTACACTATATACCAGCAAACAAGGTCTGAGGTAATTCACAGGGCACATTGTAGGTAAGGGAGAAGCTCGAGAGATCTGATGGCTGCAAGCTGTAGCATCGGGATCCAAACCCATTCGTGATGAAAGAATGAAGATCAACAACTCAAATGGAACATTATGGTGTGCACATAGCTTCTTTTTATTTTACATTATGCATTTGATTTGTATCCATGTGTAATTGAAATGTGCATGGAATGTCTCTCACTTTTTTTATTAATATACTTTTTCTGTTTTGTTTAGCTATTGAAGTTGCTTGGATGGTCCCACTGTGCATCATTTACTGAAAACTGGCTTCCTGTTATGTATCCCCCAGATTATATTGTTTTCTAAATTCCATCTCCTCCAGATCAAAACAGTCAAGCCAGTTTAAGGACAGCTGAGAATGCCTTGCATTGTTTACTGAAGGGGACATTTTTTGTAAAGCATGTTTTTATTCATGGATGAATGCTTTTAATAAATTATACATAGTAATTCACCACTAAATCGACTTTCATGCCATTATTCAAAATCTGCAGACCATGACTGTTCATTGTGTCATTTTCTGACAAAAAGTATTATTCAATCCATTTTGCCAGTACATGCTGCAGATTACTCGCAACATATAAGAAGGCCTTAAAATATCATTGTCTGAAGTCACAAGAATACTTTATACAGAAGTGTGCAGTCAGGGGTCATTCTTGTATCTTTTCTGTTTAAATTTTTGTTGATAGTAAAACTGCATCTGTATAATAATAGGCATCCCATCACAGAAGAATCATATGAATGTCCTAGGTCTTTATTGGATCTTTGTATGTCCTAGATCTTTGCTGATTCTTTGCATAAATAACTCTTCAGATTTTAGTAATTGATATTTATGGGATAAATGAATCTCAACATGGACTGAAACACTAAAAGTGCCAGTCTTTTAAATACTCTGGCTCAGGTGTGTACATTTTTTTAAATAGTTTACAAGTGCATATGTTACAGAAATTTGCAGTAATGTAAAAGACTTGAGAAAATGATTATATACAAAACCACTCCTCAAGGTAAAAATGTTAACTGTATGACTTTGATGTGCAGTTTGTGCCATGTATCTTGTATAAAATAGGTAAACAATTCCAGAGGGGGTAGTATTAAAATAATGCATGTATTGTATATAACAGATTGGTGCTTATTGCACAGCAATTTTATTATGTTCCTAGACATGGATAAAAAAATGATTTCATAAAAATGTGTTTTTCCCTACTTACTGTCCTATGGCACATCTTTTCTGTATTCTCAGAAGGTGTTCTAAAAGTTTGTATTCAGTTGTTATCATGATACTTCATTTCCCTTTTCCCCAGTTTAAATGAAACAAATTTTTTGAAAATTCAACATTTAAAGTTTGGATAAACAAAAAAGTACATACTTTTATGCATGACTCGTGCATTTAATAGTGCATTTAACACAGTAAAACTAAAAGTTCTGCTGAATAGTGTTATAGTGGACTGGATCCCAGGGTATGGCACCTTGGGTTTAACACAGGCTAGACAAATGGACACAAAGTGACACAGGAACTTTTTGGAGAGATTTTGTAAGTAACACAGAAGTTTCAAGTATAGTTGATACACAAGAAGAAAAAGATGAAAATGACTGAATGGACTAGATGGATTCGATATCAGCTGTAAAAAAATAAAGTTATGAGACTGGAAAACAAAATCCTAAGGATTCCATTGGTAGCAACAAAAATTGTAGATGACATGAGATATTTATTTTAAATGACCTTCAAAAAAACATTCACCCCCCAGATTTAATAAAATCTGTGTAGGCATAGTGTAGAGGCTACCCAGAAGTTACTGTATCCCTGTACACTGTTCCCCCTCGTTAGCGCTCCATTTATATTAATGATGGCACATTGCTAAGGGAGAGATGTGGAACACTGTTATTGAATCAGTGTAGGGAGTGTGTGATTAATATACCTCTCCACCTCTTAGCACAAGAAATCTGGACAAAGACAAAAATAATGGGGGGGGGGTCAAAACCCCAAAAATAGGGATGGATTTTAAGTATTACTCTTATAAACTTAGAAAGTCAGTAGAATAAAAGGTTTTGTGTTAGCATGTATTGTCTGAAGGATATTACATCTGAAACCCAGATATCTGTTATTTATTGACTACAAAACTCAATGACTTGCTAGAAAACTACAAATGTTATGAGGAATAGACTAAAAATATGAGGCAAAAATCTGGACATTCTGCAAAAATTTGGTCAGTTGATTATTAGGTCTCTTATCACACTTTTGGTGTTTAGTGTAGTGCCACCTATGTGGTAGTTCACAGGTACATGGTTTTTCCCAAAGGGGACAACTATACATTTTATCTGTACATTTTTTGTCATTTAGCTTGAGCCCATGGCTCTGGCACCAGACATCTATTTCGGTAAGGCCCTTTTGTAGTATATCCACATTATTTGGAGTTTCAATAATGCCTCCCAGCTTGCAGTCATCTGCGAACTTTGTAAGCCAGAGTCCCTTAGTGTTGGCCTGTACTTCAGAGAAGTAGATGCCAAACAAGAGTGGTCCCAGGACAGAACCCTGCGGTACCCCATTTGTCACTTGGCTGGAGCTGGATTTGGAGTCTGCTACTTTTACAGTGTGTATTCTGTCAGTAAGCCAGTTTGCAACCCATCGAGTGATGTAGGGATTATTTCCCAGCTTAGTAAGTTTATCTATGATTCCAGAGTGGGGGGATAGTGTCGAAAGCCTTGGTGAGGTCCAAGTAGGCTGTGGGAACTACCTTACCCTTGTCCATGGCTCTGGAGACTGATTCGAAGAAGTTGATCAAGTTCAGGAGGCAAGATCGGCCCTTCACAAACCAAAGTGGGTGGAGTTCAGTGTTTGAAGGTTGCCAATTACTTTGTTTATAAGTTCCATGATAATACGTTCCATGGCCTTGCAGATCAGGCTCATCAGACTGATGGGATGGTAGTTCCCGGGATCCAAAGTGGATCCCCCCCTTGTGGAGTGGGATGACTGTAGCAGTGCACCACTCTGTGGGCACAAAGCCTGAGGTGAGGCTATGATTAAAAATGACACATAGGTGAGGTGCCAGTTCATTTTGTAGTTCCCGCAGTACACAGCCCAGGATGTCATCTGGTCCCATGGATGCTGTATTCTTGGGTTTGGAGAGTGCGTTTTTTACCTGAGTGGTCATGATTACCCAAATTTGGCATTCTTTTGGCAATGAAATGGGCCCTTTAGGGGGTGAGAGGGGGTGAAGTTGGCACTGAATCTATCTGCCAGGATATTGGCAATAACCTTGGGATCAGTATATCTAGTGCCATTCTGCTGTAGCTCAGAGCAGCTCTTAGTATTGCCATTTAGATTCTTGACATAGCTATAGAATGGCTTGTGGTTGTCTTTGGAATCTTTGGCAATTTTGTTTTCATAGCTAGCTTTGGAAGATTTATGAAGGACCTCAGCTTTCTACTGAGGCTGGGGAGGGAGTTTTTTTGAATCCTGGGTTCTTCCTCTTTTCTGCAACAGTTTCTTCCTTCTGTTGTACAGTTTGTTTATGGCAGGGGACCACCAGATTGGCTTCCTTTTTTTAGAGGACAGCATCCTGGTTCTATTTGGGATGGCTCAGTCCATGCATGACTGAATGTGCTCGTACAGCACCTTAGTGTAGGTTTCAGCAGTTGAACTTCCAGTTCCCATCTGCATGGGTGTCATGAAGTTTGTTACTTTTGACTTGACAATCATGAAGTTGGTTTTGGAGAAGTTTTTTATAGAGGTTTCCTTAAAGGGGGGTTGGGGTGGGATGTGGATGTCAAGGGTGATTAGCTTATGGTCTGATGTGACCAACGAGGGGGTGACCACTGGTGTGGAGCATCGACCTCCCATGTTGATATGTCTCTCAAGTGTGACACTGTCATGGAATGTAATTACCATTGAGTAATCCATCACAGATGCATCATCGACATGATTATGTAAATAGCAATGTAACACTACATCAACCCACAGTACACCTTGGTCGTAATATAAGTACACCTGATGCACAAGTGTTCTGTGTAGTAGTGATCCCACAGTTGTTACTGTTTGGCCCATACTGTCCCATACGGAGAGCTTGAGAGGTATGCACATGCTATAGCAGCTATAGGGCATATTTGCACTTAAAGAAAGGACAGACCTGTAGAGTAGATAGAAGTACTGTTGTCAACTATATAGCCTAGAATGGTGTTAATGGACTGTTTTTCACTCTCTCCCCATCCCTTATCTTCAAATATTTATTATTGTTATTCATTGGTTATGGTTTACTGTTAACATGTTGTTGCATAAACTTTACTTTGGAGCATGTGTTTTATTATTATGTATTAAACTGGTTGCATATTAACATATCTTGTTTCACGTTTTCTGTTGGCCTTATGCCATAACTGTTACTAGCATGCTGTTAATATACTGACTGTACTTTTATTTATTGTTGCATTGCACATAATATGCATTGAAATGTAAAGGGGTTATTTCCAATGTTCTGGCATGCTATTATTACTAACAATATTTTTTCACAACTAACCTAAATGTATTGCTCCACCTCCATAATCACAGCTCATCTGGGTAGGCCAGATCCTGCTGATCTGCCTACCCTACCTCAGCGTGCCAGCACTTCTCGGACCCAAGCTGGTGGTGCCCCCTCTACTGGCCCTGCACCACCTTTGGGTTGAACCATCTCAGGGTCGGGGCCCCAGAAACGGTGGCAGGCACCCAGGATCAACTACCAGCCATGTTGTGCATGATTCTTAATAGGAGTTATGAACAATGCCTGCACCAGCTTGAGGGCAGACTCAACAACCTTGTGGGGCTTGCTGGCCCTGGTGCCGCGCCTTCAGCACAGCCACCTTTGGGGCAGTAAAGGAGCAGTTTGGACTGCCCAAGGGTGGGGACCTCAGTCAATCTGCTGTCATCTGGAGGCACATGCTCCTCGGATTCCACAACACCCTCCCCATCCAAGGTGTTTACCCCCTCTTGTGTCACACACCACCTCTGTCCACGCTCTTGTCTTTCTTGTATGTCTGCAATTGCATCCTCTCCTACCTAGCTTACCAGCCCACATGTACCTATATCCCTTCCCCAACATTCTACTCTGTCCTTATAAAAAAAAGGGCACCTGTCCCACAAAAAAATTATCACCTCATATATAGCTCTCCAGTTCGCACACGTGTCCACTGTGCACAACTAATTTGGTCCAATTGGCCTGCTGTATGTTGACTTCCCTCTCTCTGGAGTTTGAGAGTCCAAATCCACCCTCCAAATCTGTCAAAATACACAAATGTTGCTGTACAAGAAATGGAAAGCTATGGTCCTTCCCTGCTCCTGTCCTACACATCCCTACCTGCTTCTCACTGTGGTTTTCCCCTGCTTGCCCCCATTTCACCACTGACTCATCATCACCTTTTTCTTTTTCAATTTTTATTGCAGGTTTGTGCAGAGCTAAGCAGCGTGGCATGAAAACCTGCTCAAACCTGCTTAAATGTCCTTCAGTGTGGCTTAATGATCTTATGGGTTTCTCATGGTGTTAGGCACATCTACAAAATAATAAGCCCTGCCACTTCTCAAACCCAGGTCCCTGTCAACTACAGCATAGAGCATTAGCCCACTAGGCCACTCAGCTCTTAATTAAAACAGGTGTTTCCAGCAAAATATACTTCAAGTACATCTAATGGGAAAAATGGAAGTGTCCCTGGGACTCTGATGCACAAAGTACACCAGTACACAGTCAAATAAATAATAATGGATGCACATGAGGCCTGGGATAGCAGGTATATGTGCCCTTTTATCTACAACATCTTTAAACACACCTGCTAAGGCAGAAATGGCAATGTACATGTGTACAACCGGGACCCTGCTACAGAACAACAGCCTTTGAAAGCCGTGCACATAATGATGGATGCAGATGTGTGTCACAGACTATATGTATGCACATATATTTTGCAAATACACCTGCTGCAGCACTGACTCAGTAGCTCACTCTGTTAAATGCCTTACATGCAGTACATTTTACCACCCACAGTCCTGAGTTTAAATCGAGTGTGGTGCACTTCAGTTACATTGTTGTGAACATAGCAATTTTAGCCCACCCAGGTTGCTGCTACTGAATTAACTGTTACCTATGTTTGCAAGTCAAAGGCCCATAGGTAGGTACATATTGCACATATTCATATAGCCTAACTATACGTCACCTACTACTCTGTGATTGGCACTATTACATAAAAGGTGTCCCTTAAGCACATGCCTCGAGTGAACTCTAAAGCGTACCCTTACCATGGCTCTGCTGTAATAACAGAGCTGACACTGCTGCCTCAGTTACACATACAGCTTGCTGTCCTCCAAAGTGTTCACACTCCCCCCATGTATCCTAGGCTGCAGCCGCATCCTGGAACATACACAGCTGTATGTTAAGCTAGCTGCTACAGACATACCATACCTCATAAGCCCCTAGAACAAGGTATCCAGACAAAGCATACATAATTGATTGGAGAGGCAAAGGTCCAGTGACAGGGACATGTTTCACAGTTTGCCCTTACAAAGATAGCTGATAGAATAGAAGCTACTGCATCAGCATGCATATTCTGACAGGTATAACGTCTGACACTTGCATATCTCTCTCTCCTTACTAACCACAACCCATAATGTTTACCAGTGAACTGGCCAGATAATCATAATGTTATGGGACAATGGCCAAACATATTATGCAAAACTGTGGACATACCTCATAAATCTCAACAGTGGATAGTATTTGTACCTACCCTCTATGATGCTGTAATCTCCACTCCTTGCTAATGTCCATCTCAAAGAGTAAGAAGGGGGCCAAGGCCTACATGAAGCCCTTAAATATTGCACTTTGGTGCCATGTTATTGGCTAATGAAAGGGCAACCCAGCTTTTTTGGATGCAATTAGCAAGTCTGAGCTAGAGATTGGTGCACAGGCAATTACCTGTTAAAAAGCATTACCTACAAAAGGCAATCAACTGCTTACCGGGAACAGGTCTATATGTTGCTTTACTCAGACAGACAATGGTTTTGAAAACTGTTTGGAGAGGTTCTGGTCAAAATAGGATTACTTCACTCTACCAGGTATTTAATATGTCCCCATATAATGGGATGCAGATGGGAGGATGGAGGTATGGGGAATAGGGATTGCAACAGTAGACATGTAGTACATCTGTGGTAGTAACATGTTGGTGATACTCTGCTGTCCAACAGCTACAGGCATACCCTCTCAGCTGTCCCTGCTTTGAATCAAATCACAGCTCTGCCCCTGTTGCTCCCTCCTACAATGTTCGGCTATTGTAGGAAAGCTAGTCAGTTATGAGTTAGAGATACTGACGGTAATTAAAGGTGTACACAGCTGTAATATCAAATTATGTACTGTAATTCACCCCCTCTCAGTCTGTCAATGTCCCAGAAATAGTTCTGACATTGTAAAGGTATCCCTGACTGTCCCTAATGTACACTGGCTAGGTCACTGTTTTGTTGACATTTGTACCTTATTGCTTGAGAGCTATGGCTAACATACCTGTCAACTCCTTACAGCAGGAATTCAGGTCATAGCCATAATTAGTGTGGGGGGACAGGCCCACACTCAGTGACAGAGCATATATATTGGCCATACAAAGTAAGAGTGTGAATAGTCTATCCAATATTACTGTAACATAAGTGTTTTCTAAGGAGTCTGGCATGTGACAGACAGATTCTCTATATTCTGACAACAACCATCAATGATTGGCCAACCATTTATCAGACATCCACATGTGTGTACCAAAAGGACCGCATCTGTGAGCCACACATTCACATTCCAGAAACATCTGTGTAGTGGAGAGGTATGATGGCTACAGGGAAGATGTACTACAGTAGGTTTGCATTGCTCTGTCTGTCATTGTGGCACACTGGTGTTGCTGGTCTGTCCCCATATAGTTGTTTTAATAGCACACAGCTATTTGTTTGGTGGCTGTATGACATAGTAGTGGGACTTTGCCTGTAGGGGACACACCATAGTAGATGAGGAAGACACATACAGCAGACTCTGTCATGGCAGACAGGGACATAACTGGTATTGCTACTATCTTGGTGACAGCCACACATGTTGATAGACTGCAGGATATGACGTGTGAGGAATTTGTGGATAGTTCAGCCCATTATGGTTGTGCAGGGTCTGTACATAGTAGATGTCCACATATGTGGTCCTTTGATATATTCCCCTCTTGTTGTCTTTCAGGAATGATGCATCACAGGAGGCATTCACCATTTACAGCCACAGAAAATAATGTTATCCTGGTTGGCCTCAGACTGCATCATCACATTCTGCTGTCCAGACGTTGCCAGTGTCATGACCAATGTGCAGCACTGTGGGCTGACCTCATCATAGCGGTGAACCAAATTGGCCAACAGGACAGGACCTATGAGCAGGTATGACACCGGGCCACAGATATGGTCAGTGCTACATGGCAAAGGGCAGCTACTGTGGCCAGGGGCAGTGCTGCCACCAGTGGAGGACCTGCAACAGAACAGCCACTCTCGGCCACAGAGAAATTCCTGGTGAACCTTGGATCAACCAGCAACTCCCAGGCATCCATCACCTCATACATTCTAGAGGTGGATGCCACAGGGTCCACATCAGAGGAGTGTCCAAGTAAGCTTACTGTGCTTATCAGTGTAATATTGTATCCATCATTGTGGAAGGTTCTGCATACCAGTACATGGGTGTCAGGTCTATCTGCATTGTGGGGGGTTGGTTTTAACGCACAATTCTGCATACACAGCCGGTCAGCAATATAGGTAGTAACACATTAGCTACTGTACATGTGGATATACACACATATTACCTTGTAATAATGCAACATTTGGTATTGCTGACAGTACTTCTCACACACATTTTCATAGGTATGTCAAGTGTGGCTAGAGTCCGAGGTTCTGTACCTTGTAAGTGTGGTACTTTTGTTTTACAAGTCATATATACCCTAAGATTATTAAGGGCTGCCATGTTGTCCTAGGCACAACTGATGTTCATCGTGCATACAGCTGCAGTCATAACAGATGGGTTCTCCTGCCATCAGGCGGGTCCTCGGTCGACCGAATTCAAAAGTCTAGGTCCGGCGTCGGTTGTCGTCACTTCTTCCCTGACGTCACTGCGACAGGGGTATAAAGGAACCAGCCAACGCCATATTCTTCAGTCTTTCTTGCCGCACGGTGCCCGAAGCAGAAGCAGTTCGCAAGTGCCGGTCGGCCAGCTCCTGAGATTACGAAAATTTGGAAACTGAAGTCTTCTTAAAAGCTAAGTACCCGTTGAAACTTTTCTTGCCTCAGACCGATGTCAGACAAAGTTAATAATTGTATTTCTTGTGGGAAGCAAATACCGCATAAGGATTTCCATTCCCTCTGCATACCTTGTTTAGGCCCAGACCACGACGTCTCGGGCTGTCGCTTTTGTGCTACATTCAACAAACGCACTATTAAGCGTCGGGCGGAGTTCGCCCAGCATTATTTTGGGAAAGCATTTAACTATACTATGTCATCGGATAATCTGACTCCGGTTTTGTCTAAAAACCGCAAAGACAAGGACCGACACACGAGGTCCGCGGCCTCTACCGACACCACGCCAAAGCCGACTACACGTGGTCCGGTTCTCAGCGAGGCGCCTACACAGCCCCTGACTACCGACGACCTGTCTTTGACGGTGTCTCCTGTGCCCGAGGTCGCAGGCTCCTCGGCCCACACCCCGACTACAGATACCAAAGCCACTCTTGGCATTGAAACTCAGAATGTGGACAGGTCCACCTCCACTCAGGGTGTCTTCAGACCTTCCTCTTCTTTCTCCATCAAGGCTCTCACAAAGTCTAAAGCAACCATGCACTCTAAGAGACCAGCTACTCAGGGCCCATCTCCAGGCCCCATGCCTAAGAAACAGATGCTTAAAATGGCTGAGGATTTAATTACTCTTATCAGAGGTTCTCAGCCCCCTCCGGACCAAAGGCCTAGAGTGGAGGAAGATTCCCCCTCCTCTGATCAGGGCTCCATTATTTCAGAGCACTCTGATGATCAGGAACATTCTTACTCCCCTTTTGAAGATTCTGATGTGGAGGAGCCCATCCCTTCTATATCCCCCCCTGAGGATTACTCATTTGGGGAAACTTTGCATACCTTAAGGGAACACTTCCACTGGGAAGGCCAGGATTATTCAGATTCCAAGAAAAGGCTCGGAATTTCTCTTGCTTCCTCAGCACAGGCCTCTGGCTATACCTCCTGTCTTGGACATCCTAGATGATGTTTACTCGGAGGCCTGCCTTAACCCGGACTCTCTACCTCCAGCTCCAGTTAAGCCTGACAGGTACTACAGGGTCCCTGACTCACACCAATTTTTATACAAAAGCCATGCTGCTGACCCAGAGACCATCTCACAGGGCCCCAAGGGAGTTAAGGCCTCCATTGCTAAAAATCCATTGCCTTCCGAGAGAGATTCCAGATCCTTAGAAAGGTGGGGGAAAAAGGTTTATACCTCGGCTACTTTATCCATGAGGGCCTTAAACTGTCAGTTTCATATGCTAAAATATCACAATTGAAAAGTAAAATGTCACAACCTGAACAACCAGACTTGAAGGAGTTGCAGTATTTGATGCATAGTGCAGAACAAGTGGGTAAGCATACCTTACAATGTGGTTTTGATGCTATAGAGGCCTCATGTAGAGCTGCTGTTACAGGATCAGTCATACTTAGGCATGCTTGGCTCAAGGAACAAGCCTTGCCTGATCATGTCAAAGCTAAATTACTAGAAGCCCCTCTTCAAAAGGATGTACTATTTGGTGCTAATGCTGAGGAGGTATTAAGGAAAATGGAGGAAAAGGCTAAATCAATGCAAACTGTGAAAGAATTTCTACAGGTTCAACCCCCACGTTTTAGTAGAAATTGGCCTTCCAAAAACTGGTCCTTTACTGCCACAGACAGACCCCAAAGAGGCAGATATGTGCCTGAAGGGCAGAGGACAATCCCAAGGATCGTATAGAGGCAGACAATGGCAAGCTCCTACACAAAGAGGTGGTGAGGACAACTCGCAATCTTTCAGAAAGCAAACCCAATGACTTTCCCCTTTGCATGCCAACTAGGTCTCAAATGGCAGCCCCCTTAGGAGGAAAGCTGGCATTATTTTCAAAAAATTGGCATATCGTCACAAAGGACAAATGGATCCTGGACATTATAAACAGAGGCTGCAAATTCCATTTTCATACCCTTCCAAAAATGAGAGGCATGCCAAATCTGCCAACAATCAAAGGGCAGAGGCACAAAGGCAAATTACAGATCTCATAAACATGAAAGCTATTCAAGAGGTACCTACGCACAAACAAGGTCAAGGTTTTTATTCCAGGCTATTTCTGGTGCCAAGGAAGGGAAAAGATTGGAGACCTATTTTGGATCTATCCATCCTAAACACATTTCTACTCGTACCAAAATTCAAGATGCTCACTCTACAGCAACTTCTTCCCATGCTGGACAAGGAGTCTTGGCTGGTAACATTGGACCTCAAGGAGGCATACCTGCATGTCCCAATCAGACAAAATTGCAGAAGGTACCTCAGATTTCTTGCAGGTTCAACCCATTATCAATTCTCTGCATTGCCCTTTGGCTTATCTACTGTGCCCAGAGTATTCACGAAATGCCTGGCATCAGTAATTGCCTACTGCAGACTTCAAGGGATACAAATATATGCCTATTTGGATGACTGCCTGATCCAAGCGGACAGCAAGCACATTCTTCTGAAACATCTGGCTTATGTAATAATGTTATTGAACTCTCTGGGATACACAGTCAACAAAAAGAAATCAAGGCTAATACCCTCTCGGAAGATCATTTTCCTGGGTGCCAATTTGGACACAAACACCCAGATGGCCTACCTCATGCCAGAGAAGCAGGGGCAACTAATTCAATACTTCAGAACTCTAGCAAATTGCACCAGGATGACTGCAAGGAAAATCCTGCAGGCTCTGGGATTCATGGCATCTTGCATCTTACTAATCCCATGTGCAAAGCTGCATATGAGGAAACTACAATGGTACCTGAAAAACATATGGTCTCAACACAGCCACAGTTCGGAAACAATAATACCACTAATTCCATGTCTGCAAAAGGAATTTCTGTGGTGGGCTCAAGCATGTCAAACAAACACAGGTCTTCCATTCAGCAAGCCTCAAGCAAATCAAGTCATCACAACAGACGCCTCGGACTATGCCTGGGGGGCACACATGACAGATCGGTGCATTCAGGGCCAATGGTCCCAAAAAGAAAAGCACCTTCACATCAATCAAAAGAAATGCTAGCAGTAATAAATGCTATTATAGCTTTCAAGGACCTTCTACAACCAGGTCAACTATTGATAAGAACGGACAACACCACAGTTATGTGGTACATAAACAAGCAGGGAGGAACACATTCTTACCCCTATGCAGACTGGCCATGTCACTTTGGAACATGGCCATGGACTTACAAATGGAACTACAAGCACAGTACTTGCCAGGCAAGGAAAACACGCTGGCAGACAACCTAAGCAGGAATATGACAGACCCACACGAATGGAAGTTGCATCCAAAAGTTTTTACAGAAATAATCCAAGAATGGGGAAGGCCAGACATAGATCTCTTTGCCTCCCACAAAAATCATCAATTGACAAAATTCTGCTCAAGGATCTTCCATCCAAAGGCCTGGAGAGTGGACGCTCTCTCTTTCGGTTGGACATCAATGACAGTGTATGCCTTCCCACCTCTTCCTCTGCTGCCCAAAGTTCTATTGAAGACCAGAGCAGACAGACCACAGATGATCTTCATTGCTCCGGACTGGCCAAGGCAACACTGGTACCCACTCCTGAGGAGCCTGACGCATTCCCCACCATGGACCCTGCCTCAAATGCCTCTTCTTCTGACTCAGCACAGCTTCAAGACTCTTCACAGTCAGCTAAAAACACTCAATCTGGCCGCATGGAAGATTCCTTAGCATCACAGCAGGCCCTACTCTCCAAGGAGGTGCAGGATGTCATTTTGGAGGCCAGAAGGCCATCAACTAGAAAAGCTTACTCCGCAAAATGGAAATGTTTTTGTGTCTGGAATGAGAAAAAGGGCCAGGACCCTGGAAAACTGAATTTACCTCATATACTACAATATTTGGCTGAACTGCTAAACAGTGGACTTTCTTTCTCCTCCATCAAAATCCATGCCTCAGCCATTTCTGCAGAATACAATACTGATCCACCTTTATTCTCTCACCCTCTCTTAAGACAGTTCCTCAGAGGGGCTAAGAATTTAAGACCTCCAAGGAAACAACCAATACCTGCTTGGGATCATAATTTCATTCTGGAAAAACTGACCTTGCCTCCCTTTGAGCCAGCTGCCTCATCAGATTTACAATATTTGTCCTGGAAAACAGCTTTTCTTCTGGCTATCACCTCAGCTCATAGAGTTTCAGAATTACAGGCTCTCATGGCTGTCCAGCCTTTTATCATCTTCCATCAGGACAGAGTTTCCTTACGAACCAACCCGTCCTTTATGCCTAAAGTGGTATCCAGGGTAGCTTTAAATCAGGCCATACATTTATCTACTTTTTATCCTAATCCTCAAAACAAAGGGGAGAGATTACTACATTCCTTGGACATCCACAGACAACTGCGTTATTATTTGGACAGAACAAAGCCTTTCAGAAAATCAGAACAGCTCTTTGTGGCCTATGCGGTAGGAGCTCAAGGAAAGCCAATTTCCAAACAGACAATCTCAAAATGGATAGCCCACTGCATATGCTTTTGCTATTCCTTTCATGGCAAAACTGTACCTACAGGCATTAGAACTCATTCCACCAGGGCCACAGCCACCTCTGCAGCCTTCCTCAGAGGAGTTCCTACCAAGGATATTTTGGAAGCAGCCACTTGGAGTTCTGTGCATACCTTCTCCAAGCACTACAACCTACCATTATACTCCAAATCTAGAGCAGGCTTTGCCACTGCAGTCTTGCAGGGCATTTTGGCTCCTCCTAGTTCCACCTAGTGCCTACCACCCCTTTCTTAGCTTTGGGATTCTACCCATCTGTTATGACTGCAGCTGTATGCATGATGAATATAGTACAGTTTTGTACCTACCATAAATGTAGATGTTCGAGTGCTAATACAGCTGCAGTCCAGGTTTCTCTCCCTCCTTCCCCTCTTGGGACAGGCCTACAGGCTAGCACATCCTCATACAACCTGATTGGGGTATTCATTTATGATGTATTTGCTTGCAACTACTGTATTTTGATTATATTGCACTGCATTATTACACAAATTTATGTATTGCCTTCCTTCTGGGGGCACCTGACATCTGGGGCAAGAAAAACTGAAGAATATGGCGTCGGCTGGTTCCTTTATACCCCTGTCGCAGTGACGTCAGGGAAGAAGTGACGACAACCGACGCCGGACCTAGACTTTGGAATTCGGCCGACCGAGGACCCGCCTGACGGCAGGAGAACCCATCTGTTATGACTGCAGCTGTATTAGCACTCGAACATCTACATTTATGGTAGGTACAAAACTATACTTTATGCTTAGCCAGAGTAGAATAGTTGAATGTGCCATTTCGGAGCACTTAACTGAAGTACATAGAATGGGTAATCACAGTTGAGTATTTGCAGGAACATTAACACATTTGCACTTATTAAGAAGGACTATGCAGCCTGCTATACAGGAAACAATTACTCCAAGATGCCTGTTCACACACAATAGGGAGATGGTGCATACCTAAGGCATTGATACCACAACTGGCATATTATGCTCAAGAAAGGTGCACTGGGTTTAGGTGTAGGTCTATCAGACACACTTTCATATTGCTTACCTCACAGGTGTATTGTACTTGCAACGTTAAGCATCTGTAGCTGCAGTGCATATTATAAAGGGCCTGTCTTGTCTGTGTATGTTGTGTGTTGTGTATGGGGTCAGAAATAAGATGTGGGATGTGTAATGCAGTTGTGGCTCCTCACCTGTATGTGTTTGTGTGGATTACCATACATAATAGTGCAGGTAGTGATGCACTGAGTTTGTCTTCTTTCTCACAGGTGAACTTAGGGGTTGGAGTCTGTCCCCCCTTACAACCTGATGTCAGTGTCTCATCAGACTCTGATGATGGTAGTCATAGTGAGGCACAGGTGGGGTTGTTGGGGGCTGAATCTGTCACAAGGGTTGACATCCCACTTCCTCCCTCATTGTCCCTGTGCACAGTCAGTATGCCCACACATACCCAGTCCCCTTACGCCACAGATATTGGACAGTCAGAGGGGTGGCAACATTGAACAAGACAGTGTGGAAACTATGGTATCAGTGAGTGTAGACACTGGCCATAGTCAGAGAGCTAGAGAGGCCCCACACAAGCAGATTGACAGGGGTGTTCAAAGGAGGACTGCTGCCCATCCACCACAGGTGTCACATCATGGGACACTCGCCTCATGTTTCACTCCATCTTGCAGGCACATTTTGAATGCAACACCAGATGGAATGCTCAGGATGATGGATGCAGCACAGTCTGATATCTGTGACTGTCTCCACAGTATTGGTGATGCCATAGATCGTTTCACTGATGTGGAGAGACAGTGGGCTGAGACATTGTCAGTCTTTCACCGCACGTTGTCTGTGCCGGAACATCTGGTTGGAGTATGACATTGGACATGTATGTGGATGTAGCAACACTATCTGCTGAGAATCCATGTAGCCATGCACACTAATGCTGCTGTACTGGCAGTACCTCCAGCACTACAAAAGGACGTGTGCTGTCCACACCATGATATGGCAGGCCATGGGCACGTGGTCCTAGATGGTCCAGTGGGGGACACAGGCCCAGCAGGCAACATTCACCGTTGGCTACTAGCACTGCATCTGACCCTGAGTATGGTGGTGCCACTGCCACTACAGGCAGAGCCAGTTCCTGTCTTCATGGGCCGAGATGAACTCTCCACTCTGCCATGTATGGTCCACAGCTGTCCAACATACACACATGTAGGGCTAGCACTGTGCTGTCAACTGTTTAGCACAGCCTAGGCCTCTGGCACCCCCACACCACACCCTTTGCATGTGATGATTTATTTATTAACATTCAGCGGAGGCCTGGGGAGAAAAGCTCCACAGGCATTACAGAGAATGACAAATGTTTAAATATAATTAAAAGTATTGCAGATATAACAGGCAGGAAACATATTACAATTTACATTTCTTGAGATTTACATTAAACTGAACTAGTAAAATCCTTGCAAAAAGGTTGTAAAGTTACATCAATAGAAAAAGAATGGACTAAGAAACAAATACTATCATAGGTAAGAATTATAGTATCCTGTGCAGTAGAAATACAGTAGATTAATGTGAAGACTAGGTTTTGCAAGGTTTTGTAATCTTAGTATTTGGTGCAAAGTACTGTTTAAGGCAGTTTGCTCCTGAGGCAGGTTCAGGATGGATTGTTTAGATAATGTGTTTTTAGAGCTACTTTAAAAAGGTTTAGGTGGTCAATTTGGGATATTTCAGATGGAAGGTTATTCCATAGTCTGGCAACAGTATGGGAGAACAGACATTGCCCTACCCTTTTGTTGGGTTTAGTTACAATTAGCATCAGATTACAGGAAAATCTTAGTGTTCTTGTGGGGGGGGGTGTATGTTTGTAAGATTGATTTAAGGGCAGGGCAGTTATTAGGTTTAGAAATTAGTTTGTGGGTTAAGGTTACTTGGGTGTATTGTAGTGGGTAAACTCTAGCCATTTTACCTCAGTGGTAGCATGGCAGTGATGAGAACACTGTTTTTTCAGAGGCGAATTTAGCTAGTTTATTGCAACAGGATTGGAATTTATTACTAAGGGTTGTGTGCAGATTAGTAAAAATGGCACTGCCATATAAAAGGGTGGGGATGAGTAAGGTCGTGGCTAGTTTTTTTTTTTTTGGTAGAGGTTGTGGCGATATAGTTCGCCAAGTCAAAAATGGGTTTTCTTTATAGCAGTTAGGATGTGTGGTTCATATGTGAGTTTATCTATAGTTATACCTAGTAGTTTGGCTATATTCACAAGTTCTATTACAGTGCCATCTTTAACAAGTATTTTGAAGTCAAAGTCACGTGATTTTGTAGAGAAAAGTAAAAGTTTAGTTTTTTGGGGTTAAGCATAGGTTGTACATCAATAAGCCGTGATTCACTAGAAGTAAAGGTCTGTTGTGTAGCTGTATGGAGGTCTAAGAAATTATTGGAGGTAGTTAGTGTTGAATCATCCACGTATTGTATAAGATTCTGGATTAGGGCGGATTTCTGCAGGTCATTAATGAAAATATTGAACAGAAGTAGACCTAAAATGGATCCTTGCGTTACTCCTATATTGTTAGGTTGGTAATAGGATTGAACATTTTACCACCTTACAGATTGTTCCCTGTTTTGTAGGTAAGAGTAAACCAGTTGAGAGATTTTGGGGAACAACCTAGCTTTGATAGTTGGTTTACTAGCTTGGTATGTGACACAGTGTCAAAAGCCTTAGATCGGTCTAATAAGGTTACAGAGGTAGGATGGTCTGCTTCTAAGGTTTTGTTGACAATGTTTGTGAAAGATAGTAGAGCAGTAATAGTGCTATTCCCTGGCCGGAAGCCATGTTTTGCGTGGGGGATAGAAGAGTACTTTATGAGAGGTGTTTAAGTACTTGTAAGTGAACATATTTTTCCAAGATTTTTGATAGTGGTGAGAGTATAGAGATAGGGCAGTAGTTAGAAAGATCATGGGAGTTTCCCTCTTTGTGTATAGGGGTAATGATGGATTTTTTCCATAGAAGAGGAACATAGGTTTCAGAGAGAGAGAGAGCAATGTATGAGAATGTTAACTGGGTATGCTGTTGCATTGGCTGCTAGTTGCAGATATTCATGGGGAAGATTATCTGCAGACAGTGAGCAAGGTTTGCATTGGTTTTGAGATCAGAGAGGTGGATACAAGTTGGATAGTGAAGGAGTTGGTTGGTTGTGTATTAATGTAAGCTGAAGGGAAGGGGGTGTGTTCTGTACGTGGTGGAAAGTGTGTGTTTGGACTGGATGGGCAGTCTTTGAGTAGCTTTTTAATGGTAGAGATGAAATGGGTATTAAAATTAAGGGAATTTCTTGTGGGGATTTTTTTGGTGCAGGGCTTGGGTTTTGGATTGTGCCTGGGTTAAGCAGAGAGGAGACAGACTTCCAAAATTGTTTGGGATTATTATATGAGGTAGATAGTTTAGTAGAAAAATAATCTTTTTTTTACTTCTATCACTAACTTTTTTTATTTGTTACGGAGTTGTTCGTAATAAAGTTAGTTTTCTCAGCAATATTTTCCATGCTTTGTTTCTAAGAAAGATCATTTGTTTTGTAAGTTTTGTTAACCAGGGGCATGGTTAGTTTTGGTTCATTTTGTACACATTGGAGCTAGGCTATTGAGAGTATTTAAAAGGAGTTTGTTGAAATAGTCAACAGCTTCATCTAAGGGGTGTATTTTTAATGGGTTCCAGTTATGGGAGTTTAGGATACTTCTAAACTTATTTTGGTCAAAGTGGGCAAAATTCCTGAAAGTTCTATATGAGTGCATTTTGATTGCTTGAGGGCGAGTCCTATAGATATATGCTAGAAGGTGGTCACTTAATGTATTTGGTAGGGTGCCTGAGTTTAAGTAGATTTGGGGATGGGTTACAAGTATCCAGTCTAGGGTTGATTCTGAGTCTGTTGCTAGACCATGAGTGATAACCTGTGTCACATCCCTGCCATCCATTCCATCGATGCAGGGACATGCAAATATGTGTCTGATGCTCAGGGTGACTATATCACTTTACATGTACTTGTGTAGTGCAGCGTTATGCTGTGGCAGGTGTTGTGGGCCATGACAGGTGCTATATGCTGGCATGTGTCATGACTACACATCACCCTTTGTGTAACTTTGTTGCATGATGTTAGACTGGCAGTAGTGTTACAGAATGCCAGGTATCTCAGAGACCTGTGTGCATTTCTGTTCCAGGGGTCTGAGTGGCTAAGCTGTGGAGACTTGGTAGCAATACAGCGGCACAGGATGGCATGGCAGCACAACAGAAATATGACATTGGCAAGGTACAGCTGTATACATGTGTGGTTACGTAGGTGCATATTTGTAAAACAGTGTGTCAGGGACAATGGGGGCAGTCAGCATAATCATGCATGCATACTCTATGACAAGGTCTGCTACCCTTGCTATGTGTCTCCTGGGTGTTCTGTACATACAAATCTAGGTAGTGGTGGACAGCAGTTATGCCTATGTAGATGAGGGCTATTTAGGGCCAGCAGCTAGTCACAGGGCAGTCAAATGCATGACCACTGCACATTAATAGCCCATAAGGCCATGTGCATACTGATGGAAGGTAATATATTTGTATAAACACACACACACACACACACACACACAGTTGGCTTATGTGAGATTAGAACCCATACCTATGTAGTAGTACACATGATAGCACAACTTAAGTATCGCATGTGCCACGAAGCTTATCTGATATTAGATTGTCAGCCAGTGCTGTTAAGGTGGATGACATTAGCAGGCCTTTTAAAGGAGGCCACTGTAGAGGCTAGCAGGTAGGCACAGGGCCTTAAAATGTGTAATTATTGTAAGAGATAGGCCATATAGGCATGTCTTTACTGCTGCAAGGAGATATATTTACATGCGCGTGCGCGCACACACACACACACACACACACACACACACACACACACACACAGTTGGCTGTTGTGATATTAGAGCCCCTACCTGTCTAGTAGTACACAGTATAGCACGAAGTAGTTATCGCATGCAGCATGGAGCTTATCTGATATTAGACTGTCAGCCAGTGATGATAAGGAGGATGACAGGCCTTGTAAAGGAGGCCACTGTAGAAGCTGGCAGGTAGTCACAGGGCCTTAAAATGTATAACAATTGGACAGAGGCCATACAGGCATGTCTTTACTGCTCTAAGGAGATATATTTACACACACACACACTCACACACAGTTGCCTGTTGTGAGATTAGAACCCGTACCTATCTAGTAGTACAAACTATAGCACGACATGGTTATTGCATGCTCCACAGAGCTTTTCTGATATTAGATTGTTGGCCAGAGGTGTTAAGGTGGATGACATTAGCAGGTACTGTAAGGGAGGCCAATGTTGAGTAAGACGCTAGTCACACAGCCATAAAATTAACTTTCCACGTTTGTCTGGTCAGTAGTTAATCCTTGTTATATTTGGGCCTTTGTCTCACTATTGTTCATGCCTTTGTCCAGAATCCCTGCTCTGAGAGGCATGATGTGACTGGGCTACATGATCTAACACCACACAGGATGACAGTCTTCATACCTCACTGTACATGATTTTGCAGAATGTCCAGCATTCCACCCCATATATCTGCTCTGTTCCTCATACAGTTGTGTTTTTCCAGTAATGTACTATAAAATGCAATCCACTGAATTGTTAAGTACTGACATAGTTAAGTGATGGCCTTTATTTACTGTGGCTAATCTGATATGTTGCAACCTGCTGTTATACTTGCCACCATCTGGGTTACTCAGAGGATGTATAATGTCTGTAAGTTTGGACCTCTGTCCCCCCATTTTCTTTGGCTTTGCCAGCTCCCTTGCAGTAACACATTATGGTGTTATGACAGTCTGTGGGACTCCTACCATATGAATAACTCACATGCAAAAGTGCCACACCAGCCTCCCAGAAAGTGAGGTTTAATTTCTCACACTATCAGCATACAGGCATGCACTGCGACTCCTGCATTTTGTGGAAAATATATGTGGCCAGGTTCTTTGTGACAGCCCTGGAATTGTGTGGTCTGCTGATACATTCTTGAAAACATACTGTTACTGCAGTTGTATGGGAACACTGATGTGTTGGGGTAGGGGACTCTGGCATTGACAGTTGTGCATCTGTCCTGTGACCCCACTGTTTGGCATTTCCCTTGCATAATGCAATGGGGTTTCCAGCCATGTGGCCTAATGCATATTATTAGGGCAGCCAGTATTGGACAGAGTACCTATTGTCCCAAGTAGCTGTTAGTTCTCTGCAAGTAGCCCACTCTATTCCTTTACATACTTGCAGCAGGTCCATACATATGCTACCATAGTCTAGTACCCCGTACATTTGTTGTATAGGATAGTGACTTACCTTGAGAATGCAGTGGTTGAGAGACCTGTATTTCAGGGCTGACTCTGTCTAATGCATGCAGTACACAGCCAGTACATGGTTAGATACAGGTTGTGTAGTCTGGCTGGCATCCTTTTTACTATGTATGCGAGTCAGAGTGAGGTGCCAGTCCCTAGGACCCTAGGTTGTCAGTGCATGTGCTATGCATTGTTTCTTGGACAAGGACTAGGCCAGGGCATGCCTGTGTCTGCCTACAGGGACAGCCAAGGGAATTCCTCCTCTGAGTCCCCCTTTGGGTGCGGCTGTGGGGATCTAGGCATTGGTTGGGGGCTGTGTATCCCTTCCCTCTGATGATCCTTCCGCAACTGTTTCCACAGGATCATATTGTGTACCATGGCATATACTCTGAACATCTGTGCACATATGGTTGGAGAGTACTGCAGAGCTCCACCAGATATATCTAGGCACTGGAACCGTGACTTGAGAAACCCAGACACATGCTCTATGATGTTCCTAGTTTGTGCCTGTGCCTCATTATGGCTTTCTTCAGTGGGTGTGTGTGTGCATATCTGACAGGTGTCCTCTTCCACAGTTCCAGTGCATAGCCAGCATCCCCCAGTAGATGGCCGTACAGGATGTCCCCCCTGGCAAACATCTGGTACAGCTGTGATTCATGCCAGATACGGAAGTCATGATAACTGCCAGGGCTGCCAGCACACACATTCATGATAATGCCCTAGGCAATGCACACAACCTGGCAGTTGATGGGGTGATACCCCTTGTGGTTGAAGTAGACTCTATGCTCCTCACTCGGCGGTGTTTTGATGTGTACATGAGTGCAGTCTATGACACCCAGTACCTCAGGGTAGTGAGCTACACTGTACAAAGGTTGCATAGTGAAAGACCTCTCCTCAGGGGTACGGGATAAATAAATGTGCTCACTGTCAGGTGTTAGCATGGCACCCCAGAACTGGTGAAGTACCCTGGAAGCTGATGCCTGTGAGACCCCCATCATGTCCCCAGTTGGTCTTTGGAAAATACCTGTAGCTAGTATCCTAAGAGCTACATATACCTTTGTTTCCACTGGGATGGGTTCCCCTCTGTTGGCTCTGGGTTTGAGTTGAGGGCTGAAAAGCTTGGTGAGTTCTTGGAGTATGTTCCTGTCCATCCAGTAGCGCTATGCAATCTCCTGATAGGTTACCCTGGGCTTGAACACTCTTCTCTTCCTCAGTCTAGGCCTATTGTCAGAAGTAGCATCAGCACTGACCACAGCATCTAACACAGGTGTAGCAAACCTGCAGCAGCTCCTAGCATTGCTTTAGTTAAACTCCCATGTTTTTAATCCACTAGTGCAGAGTATGGGGGTGAAATCATATTGTAGGGTGTATGCAACTTTTCTAGTGTAGGGCTCTGCTGTAGGTACAGCCTGTGTGTTTGACTATCTGTGATACATTCCACCTGCCAAGTACATCATTATCCATGTTTTATTGGCCCAGTTTAAGTGGTACAGGAGTCATCAGTAATTTATATATGATTGGCTTTTCAAGGCAGTTTTCTTTTCTTTTATTTTTTTAAACAGCCTTCCTTGCTAAGCACTGCATCACAGTGCACAAACCCACACCACAGATATAAACAATACTCAGCACTCAGTAGACACACCCCCATAGATTGGCACACTCAGATCAACGGCGCTGTGCACAAACAGGCACGACTGAGCTCCAATGTGCTTAAAGAAATACACACATGCCCCTTTTGATGTCAGCTACCTCTCCTGTGGACACTAACATGGTTCTGGGGCTACACCGATGTGATCTGAGTTACAGATACCCATTTTTGCTGTTCAGTAACCCCAGCTCATTTGCATACAGATCTGTGCACACAACCAGGAATCTACACTATTCTAGACCTTGCCTCCTTAACAACCACAGAAATCTACCATTGTACATACTCCATGCAAGGCCCTATAATGTCTTATTGTCACATGTTATTTTTTTTTGTTTTTACACTTAAATATTTTCTTTTTGCATAACTTCATGTTTGCGCCCTGCTGGGCACTGCACAAATGTAATATGAGTCATCATCATCTTCTTTCAGCTGTTCCCATTAGGGGTCGCCACAGCAGATCACCTGTTTCCATTTCTTCCTGTCCTCTGCATCTTGCTCTGTCACACCAACCACCTGCATGTCCTCTCTCACCACATCCATAAACCTTATCTTAGGCCTTCCTCTTTTCCTGTTACCTGGTAGCTTCATCCTTAGCATCTTTTTCCCAATATACTCAGCATCCCTCCTCAGCACATGTCCAAACCAATGTAATCGTGCCTCTCTGGCTTTGTCTCCAAACCTTCCAACCTGGGCTAACCCTCTAATATACTTATTCCTAATCCTGTCCACCCTCGTCACACCCAGTGCAAATCTTAACATCTTTAATTCTGCCACATCCAGCTCAAACTCCTGCCTTTTTGTCAGTGCCACTGTCTCTAACCCATATAACATAGCTGGTCTCACTACCCTCTTGTAGACCTTCCCTTTCACTCTTACAGGTACTCGTCTGTCACAAATCACTCCTGACACTCTTCTCCACCCACTCCATCCTGCCTGTACTCTCTTCTTCACCTCTCTTCCACACTCACCGTTACTCTGAACTATTGACCCCAAGTACTTAAACTCATCCACCTTCGCCACCTCTACTCCCTGCATCCTCACCATTCCTCTGTTCTCCCTCTCATTCACACACATATTCTTAGTCCTGCTGACCTTCATTCCTCTTCTCTCTAGAGCATATCTCCACCACTCCAGGGTCTCCTCCACCTGTTCCCTACTCTCACTACAGATCACAATGTCATCTGCAAACATCATAGTCCATGGGGACTCCTGTCTGATCTCGTCTGTCAACCTGTCCATCACCATTGCAAATAAGAAACTGTACAGAAATTGTTTTCAAGTTTTAATATGCAGTTAAAAGCAGAATCCAAGTAAAACACAAGGTAAAGAAAACAAATCACAGTATTCAAAATAGAAAAAGCCACTAAAGTAATACAAAATACAACAAATAAAAAGCAAACTAACCTTTCCCTCACAGCAAAGTGTAGCAGAGTCTGGGTGAGCCTTTCTAGTATATTCATAAAGTAGCAGCAAGTAATCTAAGAACCAAACCAATGCAAGAATGGAGAAAGGAGATTTTGCCAATAGGGATGACTACAAGTAGTGGTACAGAAAATAAGCAACAGGGGGCTGGAATTTACTGGAGAAAGATAACAAAAGAACCAAGATATTGGGAGCAAATATCTCAAGCAGGAAAGGTAAAAGAGTGGGATGAGGCCAATAAATCATTTGGATTGCAAGTTAGGGACTGCCTTTCCTACCAAGGCTGAATCTCAGAGTGCAGGCAAAGACAAAGGGATAGGGGAATTTTAAGTGAAACACATGCTCTGGTAGAGATTTTAGTTGAATCTCGAACAGAAGCAGCTGTTAAATAGATGATAATTAGTAGGGCATATAAAACGCTGCATGATAATTATAAGAATCAATCAGGGAAGATTAGGAAGAGAGACTGGAAAAGCAAATTACAAGAAAATAATGGGAAGACACGTGTGGCTCCCAAATATGCAGTGAAGTCCAGAAGGTTTAGGGTCTTTGCATGGAAGTATTTGCATAGGTAGTTTTATACTCCAAGCAGACTTCAAAAAAATTTTCCTCAGTTACATAGAAAATGTTGGAGGTATGATGGAGAAGAAAGAGATAACTGGGAAGATATATTTCAGGTGTTTAATGAGTTGTCAGATTTTAAAAATTCTGTGCAGAATACTTTATCAGAAATATTAGGTGAGCAAATGACTAAGTAAGGAAATTATTCTTTTGAACTAGGATACAGGATCTGAATTGCCTAGACATAGTATGGCCTTATTAAGTTTAATTTTGTTGGCTGAAAAAAGCAATTACTAATAAATGGAGATTAAAGTCTACACCAACTGTATTTTTGAAGTATTCAGTATTATAAAAGAGAGAAAAGAGCTGGAAGAGGGATCTTTAGAAAAGGGAAGGAGTAAATTACATAGAACTGAATGGGAATCATGGGAATGCATGCAAGTATTCAGGAAGGGGAGGAGTGAGGTTTAAGGGACGGTTGAAATTCAGCAATTTTTTGTAATGTTGGACTGATGATAGTAGCAAAGAAGATATATGTGATGTATATTGTAGTTAAATGGAAAATGTTAAAATGTTTGTTTTCTTTTCCGTTAATGTATGTCTGCCTATGCCTTAAGTTATAATTTAATAAAGGTGTTTAAAAAAAGAATGAACTCTCTGAGGAGAGTACATCTGTTCATCCTGCTAACAGGGAATCAAGAGCATTGGGAGGTTTGAGAAATGGACATATGCTTCAGCAACTGTTACACTTAGAGTGCCAAACTACCTGGACCACATGATGTGTTCCCAGAGGGATGTGACCAAGGAACTCTCCATGTCCCTCTTAGGCAACCTACTGATGGGCATCCAGAAAACAGTGGAGTTCCATTTGTCTATTTTACAATTTATGTCCAATAATGTATCCATGTGTCTGCTTTCCTAATGCAGCTGATGATACAGTGAGAGCAGTGGGTACTGCCATAGCAGTGCGCCAGTACATCCAGATGCAATTGTATGATTTCACAGAAAGCTTCAATATATCATTCTTACTGCCCCCTTTGATGGTTTCACCAGGAGCAAGCAGGTTAGCAAGACACTTTCAGCCATTGGAATTCACTTCTCCACCCCACAGAGAACCCTTTCCTGACATCAGAGAGGAGATAAGACGTGGATCAGGAAATCTCAAGAATTCAACCAGGATACTCCTGTAGCCAGGTCCTCCCAAGGCACAGGGGGGCAAATATTTCAGTGGATGTTACCCTAGGGGGAGAGGCAGACCACAAAATCAGGATTTTCATGGTCCCTTTTCTCAGAGATACTTCCAGTTCTCCTGAAGGATTGCCCAACTGCAGCACTCTGGAGGGAGTTAGGGGGAGCAGTTATCCCTGCACTCCGAAGTCTGTCACAATATCACATCATATACTTGGGTGCTGAAGATAGTTACCAGAGGCTACATAATTCCCTTTGCCTCTCCTCCTCTAAAAAAAAAAAAAAAAGGATTGACAGCATATCCCCCACTCAGATGGAATCCACAACAGTAGAAGTGTTAAAAATGTGTGGAAAAGTCCTCTCCTGCAGATCCCCCCAGATCAATTAGAATCCAGAGTTTATTCCAGGTACTTTTCAGTTCCAAAAAAGACAGGGAACCTAAGGCCAATTTTAAACCTCAATCATCTCAATCAGTTTGTGAAGAAGACAAAGTTCTGGATGGTCACTGTTCAGTTCATTCTACCTCTTTTGAGGAAGGATGAGTGGATGTGCTCTATAGATATCCAGAATGCCTACTACCATATCAAGGAGATTTCTCTGTTTCTGGCTGGGAGCTAATCGGTTCCAGTTCAAAGCACTGTCCTTTGGCCTCGCCACACCACAAGTGTTCACCAAATGCATGCAAATAATAGCAGCAGTGTATCTCAGACTGCTAGGGTTCTGGTTTTCATGTATTTATTGGATCATCACAGCCCCAACCAGGGATCTCCTACTGCAGCAACAGGACTTTTCAATCCACCTTCTTCAGTGTATCGGGATCACAGTCAAACCAAAAGCAAATTGATGCTCACACAGTAAATAGAGTTCATTAGATGCCACCTGAATATAACTAATCAGATAACCAGTCTCCCAGAGTTCAAGATTGTAGCTCTGCATCAGAGAGCCTTGCAAGCCCCTTGCCTCCTTCAAGACCTGTCCTTTGCTAGGGCTGATAGCTTCAGCAACAACATTAGTTCCCATAACCAGATACTACATGAGAGTTCTTCAATGGGTCCTTTCTGCACAGTGGCCCCAGGTTTTTCATTCTCTTCATGCACAGATTCATCTAATACCTGTTTGCAAGTCTTGCATCAGATGGTGGTTGACCTCCACAGCTTTCCTAGAAGGTCAGCCCCTTTTTCCACATTTCCCCACAGCCATAGAAACTATAGATCCTTCCTTCCTGTGGGGACATTTTGAAGGGAAGATTGTTCAGGGCTCATGGTAGAACATGGAGGCCAGTCTCCACATCAATGTCCTGGAGATGAGGGCAGTTCTCTTAGTAGTTCAGGCTTTCTAGGACTCTCTTCCCAGGCATGTGATCTCCATCCAAAGGGATATGTCAGCAGTCTGATACATGAACAAGCAATGCAGAACCTGTTCATATCCTTTATGCTGGGAGGCCAAGGCAGTGTGGCAATGGATGATGTCTTCACATCATTTTCTCATAGCAACACATATCATAGGGATTTCCAGTGTGTTATCAGACAAATTGAGCAAATCCATCCCCCTTTCTTAGGAGTGATCACTCAATCAAGCAGTGGTGAATCAAATATTCAGCCACTCAGGTCAACCATGCTGCAACCTTTTGATTCTTACCTAAACTACTAGTGAAGCAGTTACTCTGCTCTAATCCCTTCACAGTGACCATTACGGAGAGATGCTGTAGTCCACAACTGGCCCCCAGATCTCCTGTGTGCCTTCCCCCTTTCCTCTGATAACTATGATTATTCAGAAAGCAAGAAGGTGCAAGGCCAAGGTGATCCTCATTGCTCCTTTTTGGTCCAAGCAAGTGTGGTTCCCCTTCCTCAGGCCTCATCTAGTATGTTCTCCCTGATATTGGACTGCTGTCCAGATTTTTGGACTTGCCCATCCAGGCAGTCTTGCCTTGTCCCAGAGACACTGAAGCTAACTGCATGGTTCCTCCAATTTTAACAGTGGCCAGCGATGCCAGGCTTTCCACTCAAGTTGTTCCTTGTTTGTTAGCCTCTCAAAAATTTAGTACCACAAATGTTTAACTAAGCAAATGGACGAGTCAAAGTGGTTGGTTTGCATAGCTTTTGTTTACAAAAAAATGAAACTCTAACCAAAAAAAAAAAAGAACTCATTCAACAAGGCCTGTTGCCACATCTGCTTTTATGAGTAGAGTTTCTAGTGTTGAAATCAGAGATGCAGCAACTTGGTCCACAGTTCTCACATTCATATCTCATTACAAGCTGGATGCACAGTCTAGATCCAGTACATATTTTGGAATATCCTTTCTCAGTACCTCCCAGGGTTTGTGGCAGATAGGGAATTTGTTGTTGAATCAGATAAAAAAGACAGTATTGGAGATAAAAGTTATGTACTCCCCATAATAGATCTGTGTTGTTTTCTTTTTGTCCAGTTCAACAGCCTTCCCTCCTTTCCCTTCCAGATTTCTCACCTGGTTCTCCTCTTTGAATGAGTGAACCTAACTAATATTGTAATCACATAACTTCATTTTTCCCCACCAGGTTATGTTTTGGTATAGAATTTTAGGAGTTATTTATATGAGTTAAAAAATTTTGTTTATTGATAAGCAGGCAAACTTGATCCGATGTACTTTGGAGGAAGAGAGAGATTATGGGTAGGTGAGGAGTCAGAGCCCTGGACACACAGGTTCTAAAGGTGCCGAAATTGGATCTGATAACCCAAAGGTTGAATTGAACAAAAAGAAGTCAACCGGGATCTATCATTATAGGGAGTACATAACTTTTCATTTTCAGATATAGAACATAGTGCGGTGAAGAACCCTTTATTAACTAATTATTCATAATTATATGTGACACCCCTGCATTGGCCCAGTAATCAAAGAGCCTCAATCCTCACCACTAGCACCAGTGAGGAATGTACACATTGGGAGGATGACAAGTAGACACACAGTAAAGTACAATTTCCCTTAAGAGCACACAGAGATCACAGTCACTCTGGAGCTGGTTTCTCTCTCTTTTTCCAGATCCCCAATAAGTCTCCCCACTGGCACAGTTATAGGGTTGAGATCTCAGCTGAGTGGTCAAACCAAAACCTCCTGCACCCTCTCTGTCCAACCAGTGCTTCATGTCCCTGCCCAAGTAGCTCACGCACACACATTTTGAGATTTTTTTATACACAAACACACACGTAGGAAAGGTTGGCACAGGTTTACTAGCTATGCTTCCTTCTGCCCAGATTAAAAATTAGTACCAGCTGCCACCAGCAATTACTTATCAGCTGCCACCAGCCAGTACTTATCAGCTACTCTAAAGCCCTTACAAAGTGTTGACCAATCCTAGTGTGTAATGTTACTATTATCCAAATGGTAAGTGTGACCAAGACCTTCTAGGCTATTTAGGAGTGGCCTGTACAGTGTCACCAAATACATGTCCATGTACTCTAAGAGCTTAAATATCTCTAAACAAAACAGCCACAATTAAAAGGTTTAAATATATTTACTAATAAATGATAAAAGAACAAGACAATATTCAAATAACGCAGTAACTACAGAGTTCAGAATCACAGGAAATATTTAAAAACAACATTGTAGGACAGTCTCAAATAAATACAGAAAACATCTAAACTAATATTTATGGTCTATATTGAATTAGCGAATGCTAATTCATCGACCATTTTTAAGCGAAAGCTTAAAAATCTCAAACACTCAGAACAGCGATTTTTTTCCCAGGGAAAAAAATCGCTGGTCCACAAAAAAAAAAAAAAACACAAAAAACCCCCCTTAAAATATTATATAATGATGGGGTCTTCACCCCCCCCCAACTTCAATATACCAACTTCGAGATCGCACCACAGTGGAGGAAATGGCAAACTCCCGAAACCGGCCCAGCGATTTTTTTATCCTGTGAAAAAAAAATCTCTGTTCCGGGTGTTTGAGATTGTAAGCTTTTGCTTAAAAGGGGTCAATGAATTAATGTTCGCTTTTCTAAGTGTTCGCTAATTCAATATATACCCAATATTTATTATATTCCTAGATATATATATAGGTAGGTACTAAGCTAGCTGACCAAGGGTATTTATAAGCCTAGCCAGAGTGTGTCGGCTTTTGCCGTCCCATTGATTAATTAACTGAGTCTCTGTCAAGCAGAGCCAATGAAGTGATCCCAGGGGTGCACTTTCTGTTACCCATCTACTCGTCAAGGCTTCTCTTGAAGAGTGTTAGTAAGGGGCTCTGCCTAATGTAGTTAGGAATTTTGTTCCAAAGCATGGGGAATCTCTGTGACAGGAATCTATCCCTCCAGCATGTTCTATTTATTGCTGTGGCAAGGTTTAGCTCACTAGAGCACGTGGCTCGCAGTGACTTGGATTTCTTTAGGTGGAGCATGTCCATCAATTCTGAGTTGGACATGGCTTTGTAAGTCAGGCAGAGATCACCTCTGAGTAAGCGATATGCCACTGAGTACAGCCGGAGGGTTTTCAGTCAGGCTGCATAGGACATATGTTTGAGACCAGTAATCTTCTTGGTGAGGTGCTTTTGTGATCTTTCAAGCGGTTGGAAGTGTCTTGTGAGGTACATCCCAAATGGGGCATTGCACTCTATGATGGGTCTGATGAGTGACGAGTAGAGGGGCACTATAACCGCTTTATTTCTAGATGCGAACCCCTTAGTAATTAGATGGGCCACATAGAAGGATTTCCTAACTACTTTGGCAATATGATTGTCAAAGGAGAGATTACTATCTACCTGGGTCCCCAGATCTCTTATTACCTCTTCTGTATTAAGGTGGCTGTCGCCTATGTGGTAATTCGTGGGTGTTTTGTTTTTTCCAAACGGGATGACTATGCATTTTCTGGCATTTAGCTTGAAGCCATGACTTTGACACCAGGTGTCTGTCTCAGGCCTTTTTGGAGGATGCCTGTGTCAGCCGGAAAGTCAATTATGGCTCCCAGTTTGCAGTCATCAGCAAACTTGGTTAGTCATAGTCCTCCTGTGTTTGCCTGTACTTCTGAGAAATATATGCCGAACAGTAGGGGTCCCAGAACTGAGCCTTGCAGGACACCACTTGTGACTGGTTTAGAGTCAGACCTGGAGCCCGCTATTCTTACCGTGTGAGTTCTGTCTGTAAGCCAGTTGGTAACCCATCTTGTGACGTAGGGGTTTATGTTCAGGCTGGTGAGTTTTTCTATAATACCTGAGTGGGGAATGGTGTCAAACATCTTGGCAAGATCAAGGTAGGCTGTGTGAACCACCATTCCCTCGTTTATGGTCTTGGTAACTGTCTCGAAGAAGTCAACCAGGTTTAGTAGGCATGATCTGCCCTTAACAAATCTGAACTGGGTTGGGTCAAGTGTTTGGGGGTTCCCAATGTCTTTGTTAATGAGTTCCATGATGATGCACTCCATAGCCTTGCAGACCAGGCTAGTCAGGCTTATGGGGTGATAGTTACCAGGGTCAGTTGTGGCTCCTCCTTTGTGGAGCGGAATAACCATTGCTGTGTGCCATTCTATTGGGCATGTAGCCTGTGGAGAGGCTGAGGTTGAACAGCATGTTTAGGTGGGGGGTTAGTTCATTTTGTAGTTTGTGCAAGACACAACCTGGGACACCATTTGGCCCCATTGATGCTGTGTTTTTGGCTTTTGATAGGGCTGTTTTCACCTGTGCTTCTGTGATTTCCAGGACACTACACTTTTCCGGTATTGTTGTGGGCCCTTTTGAAGGTGAGAGGGAGGTGAAGTTTGCACTGAATCTATCTGCCAGTATGTTGGCAATATCAGTAGGTTCAGTATATTTTGTGCTATTTTGCACTATCTCAGAGCATATCTGTGAGTTGCCACTTAGATTCTTGACATAGCTAAAGAAGGCTTTGTGGTTATCTTTTGAATCCTTGGCTATTTTTCTTTCAAAGTTAGCCCTGGATGATTTTATGAGGGACCTTAGTTTCTTACTGATACTGATCAGGGATGCGTTTCCTTCTTGGGATTTGTTTTTTTTTCTGAACTAGTTTCCTCCTTTTGTTGTATAACTTGTTTATAGCAGGGGTCCACCAGACTGGTTTCCTTCTCTTAAGGGAGTGAGTCTTGGTTTTGCTAGGGATGGCATGATCCATGCATCCTTGTAGGTGCTCATAGAGTGCAATTGTAAAGGATTCTGCATCTTGGGCAGTGTTATCCTTTAGAGTGGGGGCTGTGAAACTTACCACCTCTGCCTTAAGAAAGGTTAAGTTTGCTTTAGAAAAGTTTTTCACTGTGGTTTTCTTGGTTGGGGGTGGTGGTGGGGTGTGGACATCAAGGGTGATTAGTTTATAGTCTGATCTTACCAGTGATGGGTTGACCTTCGGTACAGAGCACCTGTCTCCCATGATGGTGATGACCAGGTCCAATATGTTGTGGCCTCTGTTAGGGGAGTTTACCAGCTGATCCAGGGCATTTGAGTTGATAAATTCCAGGAAGCGTTGAGCCTGGGAGTTTGTACTCAAGTAGTTTTCCCAGTTAATGGTAGGATAATTGAAATCTCCCAAGATCAGGGTGTTTGGTAGGACCTTCATGTTTTCCAGTCTCTCCAGAAAGGTGGAGTGGTGGTCCTGGGTCATGGAGGGTGATCTGTAGCAGGCCACAATTTGCATTGCAGATTTGCCCGATGTTAGTTGCACATGGATGATCTCAGAGGTATCATGCTGCGCCACTAACCTGGAGGTGTGAGTATCCTTAATGAATATGGATACACCCCCTCCTTTTGTGTTTTGGTCCGTGTTCTGTGGCCAAAATGTGTGGTATGAGTTGTAGCCCAGTAGTGCTGGAGTGCTCTCTGGAGCCTTGAACCAGGTTTCAGTTACTGCACAGATGTCGACATTCTCCATACTTAGGAGTGCTTCGAGCGCATGCATTTTGAGATTTAAACTCCTGGTGTTGAGTAACATAACCCTCAGTTTTTTACTTGTGCTGTTTACAGAGGTGGGTTTGAATTTTGAGCCTTGCCTAAAAAAGGCACTATGGGGGCAGCAAAAGCCTTGGCCAGTATTCGAAAGCCAAGGGGTGACAGGTGCAAGCCGTCTCTTGCGAAGCAACGTGGCTTGTCGAGCATGTCATCCCAGGCTGACAGACACTGGATCCTATATATATATATATATATATATATATATATATCTGAAAGATACTATGCCCTAAATAACTTACTTACAGAGCAAGGCAGAAGTGCTGATGAGTGGAGAAGTTTCTAGGTCCAAGACAAAATACAAAATCCACACACTTTCTCTGTGAGAGTTCTTAAGTTAATAATCAACATTACTGCTGGGTTAGCTCGGATGACATCACTCTTTGTCACCTGCCTTCAGTTCCCAGACTAACAGAAACTTAAAATGTAACATTTCTATGTGAAAAATACATATCTCTCAGATGTTTGCTCAGAACCGGAAGTGATAAAACAATTAAACACTTCTACATTTGAAACCTAGTAATTATTTGTCTCAAGACAATAAAAGAACCCCTAGCTCTAGACATTGTGTCTGCTTGCTGCAATTAAACTACTTTTTATAGTACATTGTAAAACACTGTTAATTTCAACTTATTTCTTGAAGTTTTATAAGTTAATGCTGTATGTTCCAGCTTCTACTATTAAAATATACATTTGCACAGTTATATAGTTTATATACATTTCTGTTCTTTTCCAGTAGCGTACACTGTAGTTACATTCTTGAAGCTCAGTACATAACATACAGTTCTCTTACATTTGTAGGACAAGCATATGAATCATATTACTATTCACAAATGACATATGATTATTTACAAAATTCGATATAGCTGGGCTGGCAGTGTCATATTTCTATATAATTCATATTAATATTTTCAAGTGACATATAATTATTTACAAAATTCCAGATAACTGGACTGACAGTATTTCCCCTGGTGTCACATTATATTTTAACCTGTGTTGATTTTCCCATTATATCTCATGGGATACCTAACTGCTGAGCCAGAGACTTGTCTCTGTCATTTTATAGTAGTTGTATTGTCAGAAAATAAGACATAACATCATTGTTATGTTCCAATATCACTCCTATATTAAACATAAATATTGAATCTTTATAGCCCTCTGTTCAGATTGGCTAACCATTTTATCCGTATCATTAAAAAAGTCGTTACTAGTATTTAGGTGATTCACCCTTAAACATTAACTTTGAACTATACTATTGTATCTATACATTGGATGCAAACATTGCTGTTGAATAAGCATCTTTTTTCATTGTAAGAATCACCCCACCCCTTATTTAATAACTATCTTATTATTTTCATGTAAGTTAGGCATGGCTAAGGAGACTCTGTGGCCAATACATATGAGAACTTAGCTCTGCCAAGATAGGAGAATTTAAATATTTTTAACTTTATTAATATATGTAATAAAATATTGTATCTGAAGTTGTCCTTTTCATTCTGCCTTACTATTCGGTTACAGATCTGACTCTCTGATCTGATTCAGATGATGCATTTTTTTTCAGACTTGGATCCTAGTCTCAAGCTCTTCCTTCTAGCCATAATTTCCTACACTCTCTGTAGCCTCCTCAGATCTCGTTTTCCACCTAACTAGTACAGTACGGATTCCTGGTCTCATTAGAGTTTTCTCCTTGGGTGATAAGTCAAGTTTTTTCTTAGTCCATTTAGTTCTGTTTTTATTTCTTGTGCCTTTTTGCTCATATTCTCCTCCCCTACCTTCAGTTTTTTTACAGACATTTGGGAATAATTTGTTTCTTTACCTTTCCTTTCTGCTTATTCTCTCTAACTGGTTTTTGCCACTTCTACCTTTCTGTTTTTTTCTGTCATGAGTTATAGAAAATAAAAGAAAAAAAAAAAGAAAAAGGTTTATACTTATATTTATATATTACTCTACCTAGTTGTTGTCAGTTACAAGGGTTATGTATGTGCTTTTAGAGCTTTTATTGGTGTGTGTGGAATTATTATTTTTTTTTTGTGCATTATATCTGATACTAGATTCAAGCACTGCTCGGAATGTGGGCATATGATTCCCCATTGCAATGCGCACATTAAATATTTTGTCTTGTTTAAGGCCAGAACACCTGTGGTCAGATTATTGGATTTGTGAGGGATTTAACCTCTCAGCCATCGCTGATCTCAGAAGCAAATTCAATCTAAAAGAACTGTTGCCTACTTCATCTTCATTGTCAGGGTCTCAACCCCCCCCCCCTTAGCTAGCCTTTCTGGGTCATCAGAGGTGAGGAAATGCTCCCATAAGACATCAAGAGCTTCCTTGGAGCCTCTGGCTAAGTCTGCAAAGACCTCGGATCCAAGACTGACTTCTGCCCCATCAGATCCAAGGCACTTCTCAGATCTGACTGGCACCTCTAATGTGACTGCCTCTCCTGGGCCATTCTCTTCCACCTTGGATCCAAAGACCTCAGATTTGAGCGTTAGGACTCAAACTCCAGAGTTTGCCATCAGGGTAGTTCCCCCAACACTGATCTCAAAACTTCTTCAAACTCCATCCAGACAATCCAGGCCTACATTGGTTGCTTCCTCTAGGGTATTTAGGAGTCTATCAGATGTTGATATGGACAGGATTATACAGAGGTTTCTCAAAACTCAAATCCGCATGTGGGTGTTGTCAGCTCAGCTCAGTCCCCAGTCAGATTCATGAGTCTCCCTGCTATTCTATTTCAGTCTCCTTCTGTGATCTAACCAGTGATTCAGGAGTCCCAGAATCCTAGGTACCCAAGAGAGTAGGTATCAGATCAGAGGACGTCCTCTACTCTGGCTACTGTGACCAGCTCTGCCCCCATATCATTGGATCAGAGTGGTTCTCTAATCTGGGATGTCAGAGTCAGATTGGGCAGAAAGGGTTCAGTTCTGACCTTTTTGGACCCATCCCATCCTGTTTGGTGCTTCAGCCCTCGACAGCACGGGTCCAATTCTGTGTGGAGACCATGGATCTGGGGTGGTTCCAGTCCATGCTTCTTCGGCAATCTCAACTTTAAGGGAGATGGGGGGAGTTCTTAAGGCTTTCCAGATTGTGGAAAAGGCTTTCTCTGTTCACACAGAACCGACTTTTGCTTCAGATACTCTCCTTCTCCATTTGCTGGATCTGAGTGTTGAGCCCATCATCCCTGTCCAGGGTCAGCCTCCCTCGAGGAGCCTCCCAAGTTCTTTTTCCTGAAGAAATCCCCCTTTCTTCCGATCCAGCCCCCGAACATTCCACAGAGGAGGTTCCTTAGAAGATAATGTACAAAAGAAGGCACATTGACTCCACAATGGAATCACTCACAGAAGAGACAGACTTTGAGGGAGAAGGATCTCCATGATCACCACCTGAGGATGCCTCCTTTGGAAACATCTTGGAGAGTCTTAGGCAGAAAAGTGGTTGGTCGACCGAACCCCCTCCTTCTGAAACGTCTGTGTTTTTTTAGGCCTTCAGGGTGGGCCCGTCTATGTCATGGGTGACTCCCCTGGCAGAAGAATACATTGGCCTAGTTTTCTGCCAGGCTTGGAAGGGGCCGGACACTGTCGAGCCAATCCCCAAATGCCCAGACAAATTTCTTGTTCCTTCCAAAGACGGAGTTTATTGGTCCAGAGGTGTCCCTGTTGATGCCATGGTTGTGGCAGCAGCCACCAAGAGGGAGCTAGCCGAACAGAGCTCCTCCATCCATCCACTGAACAGGAAATCTTGAGCAATGGATAGTTTTGTTAACCGCATTTACATCTCAGCTGTGTTTGTACTGAGATTGTTAAATTACTTAGCACATTTCACTCGATTGCAGAGAGATATTGTCAAGGAGCTATCCATCTCTCTCGTAGAGACCATGTCAGATGAGGACTTCAAGAAAGTATCTCCCCAATTGGTTACTTCTGCTTCGGTGACCAACTATTTTATGAGGTTCATCTCCCATTCAGCGGAGGATACCTCAAGGGCAGCCAGCTCATGTATTTCAGTCAGAAGGCATGCCTGGATGATGCTCTGTGTCTTTGTGGAACCTTTCAAGGAGTCCTTTATCAATGCCCCCTTTGATGGCTCTTCTTTGTTTGGCCCATTCATCAAACAGACTCTTACCCACAGCAAGCAGGAAGGAAAGACCCTGTATGCCATCGGGATCAGGTTTTCTACTCTTCAGACACTTTTTTCCAGAAATCAGCAAGGTGGTAAGAAGACTTGGTTTTGAAAGTCTGAAGGATCTTTTCAGGATCAAAGTGGAGATTCTTCCTTCAGAGACAGAGGAGGAAGTTTTAATGGTAGACAAATGTATCCATACCCAATTCCTCCACTATCTCCTTAATAACGATCTACTATCCAAAACTCAACATGGATTCCTCCCACACCATAGTAAAACCACTGCCTTTCTATGTTTCACCAACTCTGTCAACCTCCTCAGAAATGAAGCTAAGCTGGTCTCATCTATCTTTCTGGACTTCTCAAAAGCATTTGACATGGTCTCACACTCCAGACTGTTAAACACACTATCAAAATATAAAACCAGCCATTCCACACTCACCTGGTTCCAGAGCTATCTCACTGGGAGGCGGTAAGCAGTCAAATGGGGTAACTCCATCTCCTACTGCTGTCAGTCACCATAGGGTTCCAACAAGGATCCATGCTTGGCCCTCTTCTCTTCACATTATTCACTAATAGCCTACATACTGCCACTAAAGAAGCCATGATCTGATGTTGTCAATCTTTATTCATTCATAACCGTTGAGTTTCGGTTCCATCCTCAGATCCAATTTGGCCATTGTAACAAGCTCACACCAGCCAGAAACTCTAGAGATAAGGCTACCCATAGTGCCTGTCTTCCCTTCCCTCCAGATCATGTTTGCCACGTTGAGTTTCAGGATGCATCAGGCAATCCACTCAAGCCAAGTGCTTTATTTTTCAATATATTTCTTTGTTTTAGCTCCTATCTCTAATATTTCTTGATCATCTTATATTCTATTACCAAATTAGTGACTATCTGTGTGTGAGTGCTGTTGTTACCTATGTTTTTCTTTACCTATTTGATATTTCTTCCTTTCCATAGCTGGTATAGGTCCCTCCCTCTGGTAACTCTTAAATACCATTATTGGTGTTTTTCCCCCTTTCTTTCTTTTCTTCTTCTTCACCCCTTCTAGGTATTTCTCTTGCTACCATCATTGGTACATTTAAAAAAAAAATCTTTAACTTGCCTTGATTTCACTGTTGTTCTGTGTGTGGGTGATATGCATGAATGGCTGTTCATTTTGTAGTTTACCTAACAATGGCTGTAAAAGAAAAAAGTACAACTGGATTTAAGCACTGTGAGAAATGTGGCAGAAAGATGCCCAACTCCAATGGGCATCTTTCTTGTGTTTATTGTTTGGGGTGCCACACTTAGAAATTCAGCCTTCGTACGAGCTCTGTGAGGGTTTTAGTGCCCAGACCCTTGCAGAGCATTGCAACAAATTGATCCTAAAGTAGTTTTTAAAAAAATCCTTTTCAGAGGCTTTGTCTGAGGTGGAGGTGTCAAAGCTTCCTAAAAAATAAGTGAAAAAAAGAACCACTCAGTCCCAGCGTCTCCTCAATCTCAGGAACTGAAATCATCCAAAGGCCATGTTTCCTCAGAACCAAAGTCTAAACAATTCAGATTGGCACTGACAACCATCTTGGCACTAGAGTCTGTGACTCCTTCCACGGTGCCGTCTATTCTTCTGGAACTGATGAAAGTTACCACTGTACCAACCCCTTCAACAGTATCTTAAGACCCTCTCAGCACCAACAATAGTTTCCCCTGTAAAACTGGTCACTTCCCCCCAACACAAGCTTTTGGTCAATCAACCATGGTGCCGAAGGTGGAATCCATAGCCAGGACTTTATATTCCCCATTTATTGACCCCTTTGTTGGTCAGCAGCTCAGTCCTTTTTCTGAACATCCAGAATCTCCCTTGGGGATGTCTACTCATTCCACCAGGAGCCTTTTGGAGCTTGATGTAGTTAGATTGATAGATCAGCTCTTGGCGACCAAGGTATTCCAACCCTGTCTAGGACCTCCCTCCCACCCAGAACCAAGGTTTTTTCTTCCAGGACACCAACTTACCTTTCTCCTTCAACCTCTCCACAGGATTTGGAGACCTCGACAATAAGGCCTTTCCCGGTGCCAGCTACTTTGATACAGATAGTAGATATCACTTTGGTCTCAGAACCCACTCTGTGGACCTCGCCTCAGTTGGAGCCGACTCACCCACGGGACCATAACTTGGCTGCCAGGAATCCCTAGTATGGCACCGATTTTTTTCCATGGCACCGTCTATAGTTCCAGTTGCTTTGACAGTTCTGAGTCCTCTCACGGCTCCTTCTCTGGAGGTAGGTTCATTGGAGTGGGGTGTGGCCCCGGTTCCAAGGTTGTCTTTCTCAGTTCCTGGCTCCTATCCCTCTTCAGGTGGGCATGCTTTTCAAATTATGGAGAGAGCGCTTGCCTCAGCATGCTCACAGTTGGCACCCACTTTGCTGGAATGTCATATTTATGTATCCAATGGCTCACAGTTGTTACAGTCTACTACATTGGGGCAGCAGGCATGGGAGCAGCAAGACACCCTATCACAGGGTACCCTCTCTTCGGAGTCCTCTTCAGACCTCCCCACTGATGAGCCACCCCGTAAGAGATCATGCAAGAGGAATCACATTGATTCTCCTAAAAAATCTCTCACCAAAGATACAGATTACAATGAAGGGGAAGGGTCATCCCCTGAAGATGTCTCCTTCTGAGACATCCTAGAAATCTTAAAGCAGAGGGGTGACTGGAAGCCCACCAACCCTTCATCTGAGGAGTCTATTTTCTTGAAGGCTTTCCATGCCCGACCTTCTACTTCCTGGGTGACCCCACCTGCAAATGAGTTAGTCAAGCTCATCATGCAGCATGCTTGGAAGGCTCCTGACACTATTGAGCCAATTCCCTGGAGACCTGACAGAATTCTCCCTCCCCCAGAGGATCAACCCCCACTGGTCGAAGGGTTTAGTGGTGGATGTTATGGTGGTGGTGGCAGCCACAAAGAAGGAACTCGCAGAGGAGAGTCCTACTGTCCATCCTCCAAATAGAGTCTTGGACATTGGACAGATTAGGGAAGCAGGTCTATGCTTCAATGACCTTTGCCATATGGTCATTGAATTACTTGCCACATTTCACTGTCTTCAAAGGGACCTGATTACTGAGCTTTCTGGAACCCTAGCAGGAGCAGTGTCTGAAGAGGAATGTGATAAGGTTGCCTCCCAGCTTGCAACCCTAGAATCCATCTCTAACTCATCCATGCAGTTGATTGCACATACAACCGAAGGGGTGACCAGAGTAGTGGGTGCAGGCATTGTCATGAGACGTCATGCCTGGATGCTTTTGTGTGACTTTGCAGACCCCTTCAAGTTTTCCTTTGTCAATACTCCTATTCATGCTTCCTCGTTGTTTGGTCCAAAAGTTAAAGACACATTAGCCAGGTGTGAAAAGGACAGAAAGACCCTTTCTGCTGTGGGCATATGTTTTTCCACTCCTTAATGACCCTATTCCAGAAATCAGAGGAGTGGAAAGATGTAGTTCAGGAAGTCCCAAGGGCCTTTTCAGGACACATGGTGAGTTTTCTCCCCAGGGCTGCAGATATTTTGTCTCTGCGCAACACTATCAGTGCTCCTGAGGAACTGTCCAATTGCTTACCTCTAGAGGCAGTCAGGGGAAGATTCTCTCTGCACCACTTAGCCTGGCACTCAATAACATCAGATTCATGGGTGCAGACAATAATTACTAGAGGTTACTGTATCCCCTTTGATCTTTATCCAAGGCCACAAAGGTGAATATCCGACATTCCACCCAGTCAGAGGGATGCAGCAGCTCAAGAAATTCAAAAGCTGCTCAAAAAAGAGTCATCCAAACAGTCCCACCAGACGAAGTAGGATCTGGATTTTACTCAAGATTCTTTTTAGTTCCAAAAAAAGACGGGACTGGAGGCTGATTCTAGACCTCAGTATCTTGAACAAATTTGTCAGACAGACAAAATTCCGGATGGTCACGGTTCAATCTATCCTTCCGTTTCTGGAGAAAGATGATTGGATGTGCCTGATAGATCATCAGGAGGCATATTACCACATAAAAATGGACAAGCACTCCAGAAGATACCTCTGCTTCCAGCTGGGAGCCAGTCATTACCAATTTTGTGTACTGCCCTTTGGTCTCACCACAGCCTCCAGGGTGTTCACCAAATGTATGGGAGTGGTAGCAGCTCATCTGAGGCTGCAAGGATTCCCAGTGTTTCCATATTTAGACGATTGGCTTATTACTGCCCCCACCAAGCATCTTCTGCTTCATGCCTTATACTACATTATAGAACTGTCAGAGTTCTTAGGCATTTCAATAAACAAAGAAAAGTCAAAATTGGTGTCCACTGAAAGCAGAGAATTCATTGGAGCGACATTCAGCACAAGATCCTGTTTGGTTGCTCCACCTCTTCACAGACTACAAAGGTTAAGGTCTCAGCTTCAAGTGATACTCTCTCAAGACATAGTCTCAGCTCACTTAGTCTTACAACTGCTAGGGTCAATGGTAGTGACAATCGCCCTAGTTCCCTTGGCGATGTTCCACATGAGGATGCTTCAATGGCTGCTAGTGTCACAGTGGTCTCTGTTGACACACCCCGTGTCTTATCCAATCCACATAAATCAATGCAAGCAGGATCTAAATTGGTGGATGGAGCCAGAAGAGTAGTTAGGGAGTTTCCCCTTTTCACCCCCCCCCCAGCCCAAGGCCATAGTGACCATGGATGCATCCCTGATGGGGTGATGGTGGGGTATTTTCAGGGAAAGACAGTCCAAGGCACTTGGTCCCCCTTAGAGGCCAATTTGCATATCAACATCCTAGAACTGAGGGTGGTGCTTTTAGCATTGCAAGTATTCCAATCTGCCCTTCTTTTGGGGACAATTGCTATCCAATCAGACATGTTGGTTGCCTGGTACATCAACAAACGGAGAGGAACCAGATCCTATCCATTATGTCAGGAAGCCCTGAGAGTATGGCAATGGGTGATCGCCTCCAACCACTTTCTGATAGCAAAGCACATTCCAGGGAGTTTCAATGTGATTGTGGACAAATTGAGCAGAAGCTTTCTCCTGCCTCACTAGTGGTCTCTCAGTCCCATAGTAGCGATGAAGATCTTTCATTGTTGGGGTCAGCCTTGCTGTGATCTGTTTGCATCAACCACAAATGCAGCAGCTACTTCACCCTAATCCCTCCTCAGGGGGAGTCCCTGAGAGATGCATGATTGGTACCTGGGACTGCTTTATGCCTTTCCTCCCTTTCCCCTAATACCCTAGTTTTTGAAGAAAGCACAATGGTTGAGAAGCAAAGGGATCTTCATTGCACCTTATTGGCCCTATCACGTCTGGTTTCCCTTTCTCTGGTCTCACCTAGTTCACCGTCCATGAACTCTGGACCCAACTCTGGGACTGCTGTCTCATCCCAACCTACCAAGTCTCAAGTTGACTGCTTGATACCTTCACTTCCAGTAATTGCCAGGCAGAATAATCTATCTTCCCTAGTAAAAAATACACTTCTGGCTTCCCATAAACTGTCCACCAGGAAACATTATCTTAGCAAATGGAACAGACTCAAGGAGGAGAAGTTGACCCCTTTTCAACCTCAGTTAATAAGGTGCTAGAATATTTATCAACTTTACTCCAATCAGGAGCTTCAGCTTCTACTATCAGAGTCCATTTAGTGGCTATTTCAAATTTTCATAATGGCTTTGATGATTTCTCCTTGATATCTAATAACCTTTGCAAAACCTTCCTAAAGGGAGTTATGAATCTGAAGCCACCTTTTAAAGAGCCCATTGAACCTTGGAATTTGACTTTAGTTTTACAAACTTTTATTCATCAGCCCTTTGAGCCAGCAGCCACCTATGATATCAACTTTTTATCTTGGAAGACCTTATTCCTGGTAGCCATCACTTCAGCCAGGAGAATATCAGAAATTGCAGGCTTTGTGTGTAAAGTGCCCATACATGATGTTTCATAGAGAGAGAGTATCCCTTAGGACCACCCCCCCTTCTACCCAAGGTTGTCTCAGACATTAACCAATCCATTGACCTACCAATTTTCTTCCCAAATTTTTCAAAGAAGAATATTGTTTGCATTTGTTGGCTGTACACAGGCAATTACATTTTTACTTAGAATGAAATCATTCAGGAAATTGGACCAACTGTTCCTGTCTTTCAGGTACTTGACTAGGCAAACCAGTTTCCAAAGTCACCTTGTTGAAATGGCTGAGAGATTGCATCACCTTTGTTTATCATCAAAATAAAATGAGTCTATCAGCTAAAGTCAAGGCTCCTTCTCCCAGATCAGTGTCCATTTCAGTGCCCTTTCATTCTAGAGCCTCCATGGATGACATTTGTGCAGCAGCTACTTGGACTACCCTTCATACCTGTATCATTCATTACAAACTGGATATGGTCTCCAGGGGAAGAGCACCTTTGGCTCTATGGTGCTCAGGAATACCCTTCCATAGGGCCTCCCAGGACACTAAGTAGCTAGGGACTCTGTCCCAACTTTCATGAATGAATGAAGATTGGCAACATCAGATAAAGAAGTTATGTTCTTGCCAAAACATTTCATCTGTGTTGTTGATCTTCATTCATTCTTGACATCCAACCCTCCTATCCCCTCCAAAGACTACTGGAGGTTCAGAACTAGTCCTTGCTCTGTAGTAGGGCAGTTGCTCAGACAAAGCTTCTGCTTTTTATTTCTATGGGCAAACTTGATCTGAGGGGAAGGGAAGAGAGGCACTATGGGTAGCCTTAGGTCGAGAGTTTCTGGTTGGGGCAAGTTTGTTACAATGGCTGAGTCAGTTCTGAGGATGGAACCAAAACCCAACTGTCAAGAATGAATGAAGATCAACATCACAAATGGAATGTTTTGGTAAGAACATAACTTCTTTTTAATACAATACGCCAATGACTCTATTTTAATCTGTGCAGGCCCAACACTCTAGCAACTTAAAGAAATAACACAGCAAGCCTTCTCTAAAGTAAAAACATGGATAACCAATGCCCAGTTAATACTCAATCCCAACAAAACAAAACTCATTCTGTTTCACCTTACAAGATCCCCAGCCCCCTCTTCTCTATTCAAAATCACATCAGCAAACAATACCATCATTACCCTAGTCCCTCACACCAAACTCCCGAGAGTAGTAACAGACTAAAACATGAACTTTGATCTCCGCATAAATCAAACAATCAAAAAAGTCCACAAAAAAATAGGTAGCCTGTACAGGAGGAAACTTTTCCTCACAAACAAATCCAAAAGCTCTATTGCCAGAACCCACCTTCTCTCCACACTCCTGGTGTGCCCCCCCCCCATCCTTACCTACCTCAAGAAAACTTACATAAACAAACTAGATAGCTGCTATAATAAAATACCAATGTTCGCTACAGATCCCATCACTGTCATGTTCTCAGAGAACTCTCATGGCTAGAATTGCATAACCTACTAATTTTTAACCAGCTCTCCATGGCCCACCAAATACTCAACCAACCTGAAAAAAACACCTGCTCTCAAAGGCCTACTTACACTGTATTCCAATAACTGGACCCTGCGCTCCCATAACAAAAACCTAGTAAACGTCACTAAAAGTAGCAATAATGCTTGTGACTCTCTATGCTCAAACAGTATTGCCAAAATCTGGAACTCCCTAGCCATCAATATTGGATCCACATCTATCACCACCAAGTTTGAGAAATTACTAAAAGATCACCTAACACCTACCTGGCTCTTCTCATGTACTAACCCTGGATAACTTTTCCTCACTCAGATATAACCTCTAACTATACTTCTATCCACTCTCTAACTCCTGTAACCTCCTTCTGCCTTACCTATATCCCCTGATATTCCTCACAGTTGTAAACTGTATTCTGTTAGGTGACATACTAGGAGGCTTAAGAAAATCTAAGACATTTTGTATTGTATTTGTACTTGCATGTTAATCTCATCTCTCATGTATATATTTTTGTTAATTAATCTCCTATGTATATAAATTGCTTTATTGATCTATGCTAGACTGTAAGTAGATACGTAGAAGCTGTATAGTAAACTTTTTCTTTGTTGTACTAGATATTTATTATTAAAAATGTACATTGCTGGTGCTTTTCTCCTCTGGCCTCCACTGAAAACTGTTGTCCAGTCGGACCATCCCGAAAAATGTTAAATAAAAATAAATAAATAAATAAATAGATGCCACCCCAGAGGCAAAGGGGGTCCGCAGAATCAGGTCTTCAGAGAACCTTTCTCCGATAAGCCCTATCAGTGCTCCTGAAGCACTGCCCAACTGTTTGCCTCTGCAGGCAGTCAGGGGTCATTGTTCCCTGCACCTAGACACCTGGACCAACCTGACATATTCCTGGGTGCTAAGCATAATATTGAGAGATTATTGCATTCCTTTTTCCCTTTCTGGTGGAGCAAAAGAAACCCTTCAATGTTCCACCCAGTCAGAGACAGCATGCATTACTGGAAATTCAAAAATTGCTGCAAAAAAAGAGTTATCCAAGAGCTCCTAACCGAACAAAGGGGATTCGGAACTTACTCCTGCTTCTTTTTAGTGCCAAAGAAAATGGAGGACCTAAGAGCCATTCTAGATCTCAGTAATCTAAATCAATACGTAAAGAAGTCAAAGTTCCAGATGATTATGGTTCAGTCTATTCTACCGCTGTTGTTCAAGGATGATTAGATGTGCTCGATAGATTGTACCATCACATCAAAATAGACAGATGCTCCAGAAGTCATTTGTGCTTCAGCCTGGGAGCCAACCATTACCAATTCATACCTCTGCCCTTTGGACTCACCACAGCCCCCAGGGTGTTTACCAAATATATGGCAGTACCTCCATATTTGGATGACTGACTTCTAACTGCCTCAACCCAGCATCAACTACGTCAGGCCAGGGACTATTTGTTCCAGATTTTCAGGTCCCTGAACATTACTATATATCTTATCAAACTGAACCTGTCCCTCATTCAGAGGTTGGAATTCATTAGTGCCTTTCTAGATACAACATACCAGGTAGCTTCTTTGTCTCCTCATCACATAATATCATTGAGAAACCATCAGGTTTGGGGCATAATTTCCTTAAGTCTCTGTTGGGGAGACTCATTCTTTATGCTCTGGGCACTATGTCTGCTGCCATCATCCTAGTACCCTTAGCAAGATTCTTTATACAAGTCCTCCAATGGACCTTGGATCTTCAGTGGTCTTTTATTTACCAGCAATTATGTGTTCCTATCAAGTTAACTCTGATTTACAGATGACATATTCAATGGTGGATTCATTTAGATGACTGTTCCTGGGCAGGCCATTCCTTTTTCCTCCACCCACAGCCACAGTGACCAAGGACACTTCCTAGCTAGGGTGGGGGTACATTTTGAGGGAAAGATGGTCCAAGGCACATAGTCTTCCTCAGACACCAGATTGCATATCAGTGTCCTATAGATGAGAGCAGTTTTTCTAACATTGCAAGCCTTTCAGGACAGCCTGCCCTTTGGGACAATTGCAATACACACAGACAAAATGTCGGTAGTATGGTGTATCAAGAAACAAGGAGGAATCTGTTCTTACCTGTTATCCAAAGAGGCCATGAGGGTCTGGGAATGGGTGATATATTCAGACCGCTTTCTAGTTGTAACACATATAGCAGGGAAAAAAACATTCTAGTAGACAATCTCAGCAGGTCCATTCTGACACCTTATGAGTGATCCCACAATCAGTCAATGGCAAACTTGATTTTTGGCCATTAGGGCCAACCTTGCTGTGACCTCATTGCTTCTCCCCAAAACAATAAGTGTAGCAAGTACTTAGTGCTGATCCCTCCTGTGGGGGGTCCCCGAGGGATGCTGTAGTTCACAATTGACCCTCTTGTCTCCTTTATGCCTGTCGCCCACTACTGTTGATCCCAAAATTTCTACAGAAAACGAGAAGGTTGAAGAGTCATTGCCCCCTTCTGGCCTTGTTAGGTATAGTTCTCCTTCCTTTGGTGTCATCTGAAATATCCCCATGGATTCTGGAACCCATACAGGACCTCCTCTCTCATCCATCAGGGAATTAGCATCCCAGTCACGCACCCTCAAACTGACCACTTTGTATATCCTTTTTCAGTAATTCTGCAAAGGTCCAGGTTTGCTTCCCCTGTTCAAGACATGGTTTTAGCTTCCTAAAAAGGCTCAACTAAAAATTGTACCGAAGCAAATTGAAAAGATTTACCATTTGGGTATCCAAAGAGAATATCGATCCTTTCTCAGTCCCAATTTCAGCCATCCTTCTCTTCTTTCTTCATGGAAGGCACTAGTTTTTCCATTACAAAGCCTAAGATGGCACCCATTTCTAAATTTCATGCAGGAGATGTTTCTGGTTCACTTGCTGTATGTGAATTGTGTAAGGCTTTCATGAAAGGGATTTTTCTGCTTAGACCCCCGATAAAAGATCTTAGCCTGCCAAGCGATCTAACTATTAGTCTTCAAGGACTAATGCAAAAACCCTTTGAATAAGTGAATGATTGTGAAATTAAATTCCTTTCTTGGAAAACTATCTTTTTGGTAGGTATCACATCAGCAAGAATTATTTCCGAAATTCAGGCCTTATCTTCAAAACCACCTTACATTATTTTTCATGAAGATAGAGTATCTGTAACAATCCATCTTTTATGCTCAAGGTAGCCACAGAGACTAATATAAACTAGTCTATTCGGTTGACAGTCTTCTTTCCAAATGTTTCTAACAAGGGCAAATATATTTTGCATCTGCTTGATGTTCAAAGATAACTGCAGTTCTATTTTCATAGGACAAAACAGTGTATAAAGTCTGACCAGCTGTTAGTTTTTCTCACTAAGCTGTCTAGGTCAAGCAGTCTCCAAAGTTATGTTAGCTAAGTGGATTACTGACTGTACTTCACTAATTTATTCATAAAAATGGATTAAGCTTGTCAAGCCCTCCTAAAGCCCATTCTACTTGATCTATGGCTACATCATCTGTTTTCTCCTAAAGAGCACTGATTGATGACATTTATGCTGCAGCCACTTGGTCAAAGACTCGTAGCATTGTGACACATTATAATTGGATGTTGTTTCTGAAAGTACAGCTTCTTTTGATTCAACAGTGCTCTGGCATATCTTTCCTTGAGGCCACCGAAAAGTAGCATATCTGGGGACTCTGACCAGTAGGGAGGAAGAATAAAAAGGACGACATCAGATTTAGAAGTTATTTACTTACTATAACTTGGCTTCTGTGTTGTCCATTTCTATTCTTCCTCACCTTCCCTCTCAGCCATCCCCCAACCTATTGACTCCAGAGGACCTATTGGATTTATAGAAACCTTTGCATTCCTGGTTTGAACCTCTAATTTCTTTCTGTCTATACTGCCTCTTTATCCAGTAGGCAATAAGGCAACAAACTCAATCTGAGGAAGCTACAGAGTGTGTAGTGCATTATGGGTAGAGGGAGGAGCTTGAGACTAGGATCCAAGTCTGAAAAAATGCAGTCTAGTTGGATCCAAGGGTCAGATCCATAACTCAGTAGTCAGGAAGAATGAAAATGGACAACACAGATGCCAGGTTATGATACATACATGACTTCTAATTTTATAAGCAGCATGTAGATGATATTTTTATGATATGGATTGGCAATGAGGAGTCTCTGGAAGAATGTGTCCAGTTTCTGCAAGCATCTGCTGAAGTTCTCATTTTCAGCATGAAAAGATACACTGAAACCTCCTTTTTAGATGTGACTACATCCTTAGGGGCAGAATAGACACTAAGATTCATATGAACATTTTACAAGCACACAAATATTTGCAGCTTGAGGGTATATGTCCAAAGTGCAATTAATAAAGACAAAGCATTTCTGGTACTAAGCCATATTATATTTTCCAATTTTGTATTGTTGTCTGTACTCTGTGCAACATTGCCATCTGCAGTAAGGAAAACTAAGCCAAGCATTTTAAATTTTCTTTGAAATTAAAATTATGTTTTGCATGTCCTTTGAAGTTAGAATTTGGAGTTGATAAGTCTAGAGTGAGCATCCCGCCTATTGTTTTAAGGCTAAAGTTAATGACCAGAATTTACATGTGGAATGTTCTTTATTGCTCGAAGTGTAAAATAATGTAAATGCAGTTTTGGTGTCAGCCTGGGAACTCCAGGAAGTGTAAAAGATGATGTAATGTTTAGCAGAACTGCAATTTCAAATGAAACAGTGAGAACCAGAGATTATTAAGCATTTTTGTCTTGATATCCATCTCGTCAGCACTCTGCCTGTTGTCTTAAGTAAGTTCTTTTAGAAGTATGTTTTCTTGTAGTAATAGCTAGGAAATTAGAAGAAAGTTAGACTAAGTGTTTATCTGTTATGTCAGAACTGTACTACTGATTTATTTTACGTTTCTGTGTGATCTCAGAACTCTTGAATGGCACTGTGGTGTAGTAGTATTGTCTTTTTCAGTATTTTTATTAAATATTTTGAAAACATCTTAACTGTGGCTGGTTTATGTAGAGATAAGTTAATCTCTAGAGTACATTGCATATTTATAGTGTTTGCTGTCTAAACCACTCCTATAGTTTTAGCCCTGGGCTATACTACTAATTGGATTATAATATTGCACAGTAATAATTGGACACCCTTTTAAAGGCATTTGGGTAGCTGATAAATATTAGCTGGTGGTGGCAGTAATTACTACCATATAGTCTGGGTATAGGGGCACAGCTGGATAATCTGTGTCAGTCTTTCCCAAGAGTGTCTGTGAAGTTGTATAAATACTTATCTCAAAGTGTGGGTGTGTGTGTCAGCTACTGAGCAGGGACATGAAACACTGGTTGGACAGAGAGGGTACTGGAAGTTAGCTTGCCAGCTAGGCTGATATCTGGACCCTATAGCTGTGTCATTGAGGAGTCTTATTGGGAACCTGTTGAGCAAGGGAGCAACCAGCCCCAGACTGACTGTGATCTCTGTGTGCACTTAAGGGAAATTGTACTGTACTGTGTGTATTTCTTATCCTTTCCTCTCATATGAGATGCCCTCTCTGGTATTAGTGGTGAGGATTGAGGCTCCTTGATTGCTGGGCCAGGGTGCGGGCATCACACATCTAATCAACAAATCCAACTGCATCTACTCTCTTACCCTATAACATAGTAATTAAGTAACCACCATCTCTAAGAAGCTTCACTTTCTATTACCTTGCAGCTCCTATCCCATACAAAATCATATTTGGCTAACTATAGTAAGATAATATTTAATTACCTCCTACCATAATCTACCAGTCACACATGCTTACTCTACCACATTATCAATCAACATTCCAACAAACACCCACAGACATTGTTATATCACATCTATATAATAATTTCCTCACAAAACTATTTTCACCTAAATACATTCATACACAAGCAGCCCAACATCTACTACATAATATGCTAAATTGCTACCCAAACTCTCACACTTATTTCTATTCAAATTATATCTACATAATCTAGGTGGTGGCATACACTCAAATTGAGGCCCTTGACTCCAACACACATCACATCCACATGGAAATTTAATTCTTCAAAATTTCTTTAATCGCCAACATAACAGCTCTGACCTTCTAATCATTAATATAAATCTAAGACGCATTCTTAACAAAGTCCAAGATTTCCAAACCACCCTCACCCTGTATTCCCCAGATATAGCAGTGTTAACGGAGACCTGGTTAAAACCCCATATTAATGACAGTGAAATCATAATCCAAGGATAAAATACCCATAGACTCGACACGCCTCAAAAACATGGTGGCAGTATAGTGATTATCTACAAAGATACTCTTACCATGGAACATATAAAAAGTACCCTGCACCCCGCCCCCCATTTTACAAATTCTGAAATACTAGTCTCCTGCCTCCAGTTAAACACTAACAAAAGCATCATAATTATAGCAGTTTATATCCCCCAGTAACAATGCTTTATAATAGAAAACCTTCTTTGCTGGACAGCCTCCACATTTAACCAAGAAACAATTATCCTAGGAGATTTTAAACTAGACTGGTCCTCCTAGTATCTCCGATAACACAACCAACTTTATTAACCTCTTCAGTTTCTTTAAAATAATCTGCTCCCCAACCAGAATTGATAAACACAATAACAAGCATTGCATCCTAGATTGGACACTTACAAATACACCCTCCCTATGTCATCACTCTGGCTGCTTCCTAGACACCCTTAGTGTCCATATGCCACCAGTCTCTCAGGCACAGAATATGCCCTGCAAAAAAATCATATATAAATATATCTGCAGCTGAAAACAAATTATCCATCAATATCTTCAACTTCCTCCTAAAACAATGTGACTGGACCTCAATAAAATACGTCCAGTTAGACAATGCAGTCCAGCACTTCAATAAATTCCTCAATATCCTTAAAAGCCTGGCTCCCCTTAGAAAAAAAATTGTAAAATCAAAACCAGTCCCATAGCTTACAAAAGATATCAAACTACTCATAAAACAGAGAGACAGAGTCTGATCACACTAACAAACAACCAAAAACCAAACCTCCCTTCTGAATTATCGACAACTAAGAAACTTAGCTAAAAAAAATATATACTATGCAATAATCCAACAAAAACATCAAAACAATCCCAAAAGATTCTGGGGCTCTATAAAGCAACTATTAAACCCAGGACAATGCTCTACCCAACCCCACCTCCTCAAATACCACTGGGACCATAGCTACCCAATTTAACTCATACTTCACAAGTTGAATACTGTCCCTACTAAAGAAACAGCAATACCCACTAATTTTTCCCACCAGCTCTGCCATTCATTTCAAACTAAAGCCTGCATAACCTGCTGCATACCTACTCCCCAATGAATTTCTCAAACTGGCTGCAGACTCCATCTCTTATATAGTCTCCCTATTAATTAACCTTTCTGTTGCTGAACAAGGTTTACTATCAAAATTTCTAACCGCACTCCGTCGACTGTACTATCGTCGAACACGGAAGTTCGAAAACGGGAATGTCAAAGTCAAAAAAACAATCTAGGAATGGGTTTTAACATGGGTCGAGGTAGGTGTTCAGTATTATTCCGAACTACAAACATCTCCCCTACCTCGACCCATGTTAAAACCCATTCCTAGATTGTTTTTTTTACTTCGACATTCCCATTTTAGAACTTCCGTGTTCGACGATAGTACAGTCGACGGAGTGCAGTTCGAAATTTTGTTAGTAAACCGCTGAACAATATGTCCCCAAACTTTGAATAATCTTGCATATCATCCCCTTGCATAAAGGAGGCTCATCTACAGAACTCTCAAACTACAGAACAATTGCAATACTATTTCCCCAGCCAAAATTCTCAAGAAATGCATACATTCACAATTTCTGGCCTATCTCCTAAACCATAATCTTCTTTCCAACTCCCAGCATGGTTTTAAGCCAAAATCCAGTACTCCAACTGCTTATAACCTACACAGACACAGTCTGGACATGTCTATGGTTTATGACACAGTGTCCCATCAAAAACTTCTCAATGAACTAGCCTCCTTAAATATCTGCCAACCAGCCATTTCATTGTTTCACAGCAACTTGTCTGAACACCAACGAGCAGTCAAGTGGCAAAAATGAGGTACCATCCCTATTACCAGTCTCAGCTGGTGTCCCACAAGGTTCATTTCTTGGCACACTACTCTTTACCATCTTCAGCAAACATCAAAAAAAGAGCCAGCACCTTGGGAGTGTGAAGATTTATTCTAAAAAACAGACCAGTTTCAGCTTATAGCTTTCATCAGTGGTACATTACAAAAAACACTGATAATCCTGCAATATATACTTAATCTTATTAAGTGCCCATGACATAATTTCCTAATTGGCAAGGACATGCTCGGCCAAAAACGTCTTCTATTTTCAACATGAGTGTTACTGGCAAATACAAGGCACAGTAATGGGGGCATCTTTTGCCCCAATATGTGCTGACTTATATATGGGATAAGTGGAGGAGCACATTATATACAATGAATTACATAATCTGTATTTTCCAGAGATAGACATATGGAAATTTTTTTTGGATGACTGTTGGCTTGTATGGAAAGGAGGCAGTGATTATTTGGAGGAATTCATTGAATACCTCAATGGAAACAAATGGGGGGCTGAATTTACAGTGAGTTATAAAAATGAGATTCACTTTTTGGATGTTAATTTGCAGCGTCAACCAGCTAACACATTAGGAACCACAGTTTATCACAAATATCCACAATACAACAGCCTGCTACATGCCTCCAGTCTCCATCCTAAACATGCCATTAATAACATTTCTAAATCTCAGTTTTTGCGTTTGAAGAGAATTTGCTCTTCACAGCAGGGTTTGACACAATCCCATCAGGATTTAGCCAACAGATTTTTAGCTAGGGGATATGGCACACAGAATGTCAATTTGGCCATGCATTGGGCTAAAAACCAATCCAGGGATACCTTACTAGAATACAAACATCAACCCAGGAAGGATAATGGTAGAAACACAGCATGTCTTGCTGATGTTACTGACAAACATTGGAATATTTTGAAGACCAATGAGCAATTGGATGACAAATGCCTATTTTCCTTCAGGCGGGGCAAAACCTTAGGGTCCCACTTCTCTCATTACAAAAAAATCATGCATCAGGATTCCATTTATCATCAAACTACACTAACATGGGAGAGATTGGTTGGTTCTTACCCATGCGGACATTGCACTTTCTGCAAATATGTTTTCAAAACCAAAACCTTCACCAGTAAAAGAACTGGACAGTTGTACAATATTAACTGTTTCGCTAATTGCGGAACAGATTGGGTTATATATTTGGCCACTTGCACCTGTCAAGCCTTCTATGTGGGCCAAACTTCCAGACAATTTAGATTCTGAATGTCAGAACATTTAGGGGGATATTAGGAATGCTAGAGCTATTAATGCTCTTTACAGACATTCACTGATTCATCCCACAGCGAAATTTACCTTTACAGTTATCGACAAAATATCAGGCAACAGATCTTTCAAAACAGGGTGGCAGAGTATATTAAACATGAAGGAAAGAAAATGGATTGTAAAACTAGGGGGTTTATTCCCACCTGGATTAAATGATAAATTGTATTGCTTTCCTTTCTTTTCATGGGTTGGATACCATTTAGAATTATTTAGTACTCTTGGGTTGGTACCAAGAGTGCAACAGTTTTAAAATCAAAAACAAATAAGAAAAACAACAAAAAAGAAAACAAAACAGCAAATCTGTATTGAATTTATTGTGTTTTGTATTGCTTTTTTGTGTTCCTTATCTGGTATTAGATCAGTTTTGTCTTGGACAGGAAATTATGTCATGGGCACTTAATGAGATTAAGTATATATTGCAGGATTATCAGTGTTTTTTGTAATGTACCACTGATGAAAGCTATAAGCTGAAACCAGTCTGTTTTTTTAGAATAAATCTTCATGCTCCCAATGTGCTGGCTCTTTTTTTTATGTTTGCTACAGTTTGTCTAGCCTGTGCACCTACCATACTTGCTAGCCTGCCTCCTCTTCTTTACCATCTTCACCAATGAACTTAGTTCTGCCACCCACTTAGCTAGCATTGTACAATATGCAGATGACTCATCCCTCATATGCACAGCTCCTACCCTTTCTGAGCTCCTGTGTAAAACCCAGAAATACTTTACTGACCTAAAACAGTATCTCTGTGATAATCAACTCATACTTAACCCAAGCAAGACTAAATTAATTATATTCTCAAATAACAAAACAGCTGAGCTCCCCTTCCCTTTTATCATCCATTATTCTGACAATACTAGAGTAGAACCTGTTGACCACACTAAACTGCCAGGCATCTCTATTGATAACTCCCTAAAGTATGACAAACACATAGCCCTAGCCATCAAAAAGGTCCATATCAAGCTTGGCTCACTGTGCAGAGCCAATCCATTCCTCTCTCAATCCTCCAGGCAGTCTGTAGCCAGAACATATCTACTGTCTACTCTCCCATGCTCCTCTCCCATTTTTACAAACCTTAGAAAATCAGACCTAAACAAATTAGTAGCCTGCCACAATAAAATAGTCAGCTTTGCTACTAACCACCCAAATAGATCACACTATTGCTTAGCTCTCTACAAACTACAGTGGATCTAATTTCCAAATCTCTTATCTCTCAACCAACTCACAGTTTCCCACATCATTATTCACCATCCAGACAACTGCCCTGCCCTCAAAAACTTGGTTCAACCTTACTCTAACAGTAGATCCCTGTGGTCATCCAATGAACTTCTGCTTAAGGCCACTAAAACCAAGAATAGTTTCAGGGACTCTGTTTTCCAACCAAATATCAAAGATCTGGAACTCCATTCCCCAGCACATTCTTAACACTAATAACTCTTCCAAATTCAAAATGCTCTTCAAGGAACACTTAACCAGTAATTAGCTCTGTTCCTGCACTACCCCAGTATGATCAAGCCCAGCTGTATATAGCACTACACTTACCTTGCACCTGAGCTTCTACATTCCCAAACCTGTTTTACCTCTTTACTACCTCTCCTGTGTACATATTCTGTCAGAACTCAACACAACCAATTATGTAATGCAGATGTCTGATTTGTTAATTTCATTACAATCTAATTTCTATGCCATATCTCTGGTTATAGTTACTATCAGCTTATATATTGTTTACTTACTTGTATTTTATATACTTTTCTCTATTATTGCTGTATATAACAACTAATTGCTTAAGTCCATATTGAAGAAGTGACTTGTTCTATGCTATGTTATTTCATGCAATGTTGTTGTAATCAGAGCTTTTCTCCCCAGGCCTGCTGAATTCATCTACTAGTATTAAGCCTGTTTTAAAAAGGAAACAAAACATTCTTTCAAAATGATTTGCTATTTTTATTGTAATAATGTTATGTTATATTGGGTTGCTATTTGATATAGTTTTAAAAATAATTATTAACTTTTATTTATTAATTGGTCAAGTGACTTGTATAAATTATTACATGCTGTGGTGTAATGATTAGCTGTATTGAGAAAGCACTGCACTCGAAAGGTTTTTATTTATGTATATGAACACACGCACGCACACACACTCACACTTTTTGGAAAAATAAAGTTCAATTTGGTGGTCAGTGTGTCTTGTTTTGTGTTTTAAGGACTTTTTTTTACCTCAGAACTTTCATTTTCCAGTCAAATTTACTACCTCGCTCAGGCACCGCTACCTGCTTGTGAAGTTTACTTTCTGGCTTGAATATCTAGCAATTGTCATTCTCTGTGATTCTTGCTTCTCCCATCCTTAATGTAACGCTCAACCTTCCATCTCCAAAATGTGAAACAGTGTGTCTCGTTATATGGAACAAATAGGCAAAATGTGTCAGTAACAGCTTACTAAAAATTTCAAATAGGAAACTTACAGATGGTTAAACTGTATTACTTTACACTTATAAAACGTACTTTAGATGAATTAATATGACCCAATATTATTTATCATGTGCATTAGTTAAAACATTCTTAACAATGAAAGTGTGATAGATCCTTTCAGTATGCATCAGTGAGGAACATGAATATTTTAAGACTCATTATGAGGAATGTTCCTCATAATGAGGTACACTTGAGATGTATACATACATACAAATATTTCAAGCATGGGCATTAATGCCCTTCTAGCTTGCCAATATACCAAAACACTTGTTCCCATAATAAGTGTCCAGGCTGTTCTTAAAAATGTCTAAACTAGTACTTTCTTTAATGTAATTAGGTAGTCTCTTCCAAGCATCGTCTACTCTGTCAGAGAATCAGTTAGCACACTTCTCATTCATATAGAATCTTCTACAAATGTTGTCTGATGATTCTGTATTACTTTTTGATAACCCTAAACATTCCCAGAGGTAGCTGTTTCTAAATGCCCTATATACCTGTATAAGATTTCCTCGTAGATATCTGTAAGAGACACTGTACAAGTTCAGATATTTTAGTCTTTCATAATAACTTAAAATTTCACATCCATGGATGCTCTTGGTATATTTCCGCTGTACTCTTTCCAGTTTACTCATGCTTGTTTTCTTATAGGGTTTCCAAATTGTTATTCCATACTCAAGTTTGGGTCTAATGTAACTAACAAACAATGACTTCATTATTTTTGATTCCCTAGACTGTATAAATCCTTTTATATAGCCTATAGTTCTATGACTATCATTAGCCAATTGGTTGACATGATTAGAAAAACTCATAGCTGAATCTACCCATATACCCAGGTCCTTAAATGAGTCTACAGTTTCAGTCACTGTGTGCTGTAACCTTTCAATTTATGTCTCCCAAATCTCATATGCTTAGTTTTTGATGTATTTATCAGCATATTATTCTCCTATGCCCAAATGGTCAATTTAATCATGTTATTTTGCAGACATGCTTTATCTGTAACACACGTAATCAGTTTACCCAATTTCAGGTCATCTGCATACAGACTGTAGAACACCTCAGATGAAAATGTTAGGTCTAAGAGATACAATCTAAACAAGTAAGGGCCTAAGACAGAGCCCTGTGGGACACCCTGACTGTAACCAAGGATTTCACCTTTCCAGTTGCTGTGTGATACTTGCCATGTCCTATTTGTAAGCCATGCAGCTATCCATCTTATCAAGAGTACATCAATACCTAGTTGTACTAATTTATTGATCAGTGTTTTGTGTATGACCCTGTCAAATGCTGAAGTTAAATCTATATAAATTACATCACAGCACAATTTTTCATTCATAGCTTTTATTATATTGTTATAGAACATCATGTTACAGGTGGTAATAGATCTGTTTTCAACATATGCATGCTGATATATGGTTTCAAGTCCTAACCTATCCACTTCTGACAATAATTTATCCAATATTGCCTTCTCCTTTATTTTTCCACAACATGAAAGTAGACTTAAGGGTCTGTATGAATCTGGGTTTGTCCTACTCCCCTTTCCCTTAAACACAGGCTTAATAAATGCATGTCTCCAATCTTGAGGAATCTCCCCATATTTCTATGACCTAGTGAATAATAGATATAATGGTACTGTAAGTTCTTGCTGAAGTGTTCTTAGATCATTGTTACTAATTCCATCTCTTTCCGGTGCTTGCTTTGGATCCAGTTTGTGCAGCTCTTTTGCAATATAATCTAATGTGATTCCAGTATCAGGAGTTAACTGGGTGTCACTTGGACAACTTATCAAAACTTTTGTGGAGCCAAACTGTTTTGTATAAGATTTTGTAAATATATCTATATTCTGTTCTGTCTGAGAATAAATTTTAGAATCTGCACACAGTTTATCAATTTGTGTCTTTACTCCTTCCACATCTTATGTAGCTTTAAAAAGGTTTCCTATTATGCTCAATATCTTTATATAAATTTTCTTCAACTTTTTTTTGTTCTTGTCTCACACTATGCTTAATCTGTTTGTCCAGCTTGTTTATTTCAGTTTTCAAAGTTGTAGTTCAACCTCTCTTCCATTTCTTATATTTTTTGTCTCTCACCTTAATCAGATATCTTGTTTTTATGGAAATATATCCCTCTGATGTTGTATGCGTAGATCCAGACATTAAAATTCTTTTGATTTTTTGCACTCAAACAATTTCCACAGTCTATCTGCAGTTTTTCTACTGAATACCTCACTCCAGTTAATTTTGCATAGTGACTGTTTTGCTTCCATATGATGTGTAATTAACATTATGTGCATTGGCTTAGATTTCAGTATGGTCCTTAAGAAGATGAAAGTTTCTAAGGAGTCTTTAGGTGCCATCACTGCCTCATTCACGAGTGGGTGGTTCTGCTGTGGCCAAAACTGGATCTGATGTCATTTTCATTCATTTCACAATGAATGGGTCTCAAATTGAATCCTCAGTCCAACTCAGCTGCTTTTCTCTAGATTCTAGGATCTGACTCTCGAGCTCTTCCCATTACCCATAATGCACATGACCACCGCATCACTTCAGATCTCGTTTGCCGCTATAATGATTTGGTTGGGATTGCAGTCTCTTGAGCACAACAGTTTTGAAATTTGGGAATAGTGAGTAAAAACTTCAGAGTTTAACTTAATCTTTCTTATTTATCATCTTTTATAGTCCTCTCTTTACTATTAAGCTAGTTTTATTTCTTTTTAAAACTTCTCTACCATCCTTTGATATACTTTTTTTTTTTTTTTTTTTTTTTTTACCATATCCAGTAAATCTTTCCTTTTTCCCCTTACCTTCTCTGTAAGGTAGTATTATTATCATTGTTGGTATAACATTCCTTTTTTTTTCCTCTTGACCATATATTTACTGTATGTATGTGTGTGTGTGTGTGTGTGTGTATATATATATATATATATATATATATATATATATATATATATATATATATATATATATATTCTCTTGTTTTTACTGAAGTTTTGCTCTTAGGCATACTTCATAACAATGGCTGAAAAGCCTACTGGATTTAAGAGGTGCACTTCCTGTGGGCACAAGATACCCAACTCTGATGCCCACAGAGAGTGCGTTTATTGTTTAGGCCCTGCTCACCTAGATACTTTTTGTAATATTTGTGCTGGTTTCAACTCCAGAGCCATCAGTGATTGACATAACAGATTAGTGTTTAAGAGCCTTATTCCTGCTTCTGTGCCTTCTTCTACTGTGTCTATTTCAGTGGCTCAAACCCCCTCTCAGAAATGAAAATGCATGGAGTCCAGGGAGCACAGAAAGTACAGTCCTGTCAGATATCTCAAATCTGCTCAGATATTGGAGCCTCCAGCCAAGATCACTAAATACTCTGATCTGAAATCATTGGATCTGACACCTTCAGCCTCAAAGTCTGTTTGGCTCCAGAGCCCTTGTTTTTCTCCAGAGCCAGTGTCTCCAAGACTAAAGTCTCCATTCCTGCAAAAGACCCCAAGATAGTCTTCTTGACCTCTTTCCACTTAATCTTCGATCAAGTCCTCCCAAAGTCTTAATGAAGCAGACATGGACAGACTGATGAGAAATTTCCTGAGAACAAAGATGTAGACAGGGGTCTTACCTTCACTATCTCCCATTTGATCCACGAGCCTTAAACCTCCCTCACATACCATCATTACTCCTTCTCTGATCCAACCTTCTGTTTTGGAACCCTCAGATTTAAGACCTCCAAGAGTCAGACTGTAGGATGCAAAGGCAATCCAGTCTTCAACTACCTCCCTGATCCATTTGGCTTTGACTCCCCTGGAGCAGGACATATCTCAGAGCTGAAGCATTGGCAAGGAGGGAATGACCTAGACCCCAAAGTTTTCTGAGCTGTCACTTCCCTTCAAGGCCTCAGCACTGGGCAGCTTGTCTCCAACTCCTCCCTTGTAGCAGAGGGTGGGAGATGACCCTGATTTGTCTGATCTGAGAGTTTTTGTGCCAGTCAGATTGGCCTCAGCCTCTCCTGATCTCTGTGCTTTGAGGTGGTGGAGAGGGCCTTCTCTCATGCAAGAGCTATCTGTCCTCTTATCTCTTCAGATCTAATCTCTGTTGCCTCTTTGGATCCTGTTTCTGACTCTCTTCATCCTATGCCACAGGGACAGCCAGCCAGTTCCATTTTGGAAATTCCCCACCTCTTCTGATACCTCTCCAGAGCACCCCACTTAAGAGGTCCCCTGAAAGAGGTTGTGAAAAAAGAGGCACTTAGATTCCTCTGAGGAATTATTGATAGAAGACACTGATTTTGAAGTGGTAGGCTCCCCTAGATCTCCACCAGAAGATATCTTCTTAAGAGACATTCTATAAATCCTTCACCAAAAAGGTGATTGGTCTTCCTAAACCCCTTCCCAGGAGAAGTCAGTATTCCTAGAAGCCTTCAGGTCTAGTGCATCTGTATCTTGGCTTACCCCCAGCAGATGAGCTTATAGATCTTGTCTCTCACTGAACATGGAACACCGTAGAACTGATTCCCAGATGTCTGGATAAAATTCTTGGAGAACCTAAAGAAAACTCCATATTGGAGTAAGGGAACCCCCATAGACACCATGGTTGTTGTGGCAGCCACCAAAAAGGAGCTGGCCAAAGAGATCTCCTCTGTCTATTCCCCTAATAGAGAGTCTAGGTTGTTGGACAGGTATGGAAAGTAAATTTATGTCTTGGCAACCTTTGCCTTATGGTCACTAAATTACCTGGCACATTTCACTAGATTACAGAGGAAATTAATTAAGGAACTCTCTAACTACCCTTTGGTCTATGTCAGTGGAGGAAGATAAGACTTATTCCTCATGACTGGCCACCCTACAGTCTATATCAAATGCATCCATGAGGTTAATCTCTCAAGCAGCTGAAGGTTTCTCACCAGCCATGGGTTCAGGAATAGTCATTAAGAGAAATGCCTGGATGCAATTGTTTGACTTTGTGGAGCCCTTTAAAGCATAATTCATCCGTGCTCCCTTTGATGGATCTTCTGCATTTGGGTCCACTGTTAGAGACACTTTCCAGCAGTGAGAAAGATGGAAAAACCTTGTCTGCCATGGGAAACCATTTGTTTACCCTGCAAAAACCTTTTTCTAGAAATCATAAAGTGGTAAAAAGATGTGGTTCTGGAAGTCTTAAGGACCTTTTTAAGAATCACACAGAGATGTTTTCTCCCAGAGGTGGAGAGGGAAATAATAACAATGGAAGACACCAGTCACATGGCAGAAGCATTTGCTGGGATGTTTCATGAAGGTGGTTAAAATCTAACTAGTGGCAGAGTTTGAAGTTTTCTTGTAATTAATGCTGTACTGATCCAGAGCAGTATAGTATGGGTTAGGTTATTTTTTTATCTTTTGTTGGGAGGAGCCAAATAGGTCTAGGTTAATGTCTGTTGGAATTATATTACATTTAGGAAAATGTGTTTGTATGTCATATGCTGTGTTTTCCTAAGTACTGTGGCTATTTGTATGTCATGTGCTGTGTTTTCATAAGTACTGTGGCTATAAGGGGTGTAAACAACAAGAGTGTGGATTTTAACATGACTACCTACATTAGTCATGTTATTAGCCACTTGGAGAAAACATTGGAGATTAATAGACTAGTAGGTGTAGTGTTAAGCATGGCTTTTAATATATATATATTTATTATTATTAAAATTGATCCTCTTCTTTTTCTAATTGTGTTCTTTAGCCAAAATTCAGTAATTCCAAAGAAACCTACATCCTCTATAGAGTGAAGAAGAGAGAAGTGGAAGCAGACCCAGACATGGCCATGTAGAAGGCAACACCAGAAGGAGAATAGGAAAGAAATGATCGGCGATGGGCACTCAGCCAGTCTGAGGAGAGAGAGAGGGGAGGAGAAAAGAAAATGGTTCCTACTATGAAGACAGATCAGGGCAAGAATAATCACAAGGAGGTAGAAGAGAGGGAGCAGAATTATTAAGAGAAGAGTAAGGTGAGTAAAAAGAAAGACAGCAGGGAGTTCTTGACAGTAGGTATTGCATGTAGAAAGAGAGCAAAAGAGATTGGAAAGAGATCAGTGCACAGTGCAGAAGGGAAGCCAGCAAAAGAGACTTTGAGGAGGTCTGGAATGATGCAGCTGGAGAGTGAAGGTTGCACATAGGAGTGCAAGTGGCATTGGGCACAAAATTAAAAAGACATGATTCAAAGTGGGGAAAGAAGGGGAAATAGAAACTGAAAAAGAGATGGAGTCTTAGCAATGGAGACATAAAAGACCAGGATACAATGAAACTGTTTTTGGAACTTAGCCTTAGAAAATATAGAAGGGGGTTACTAATGTGGTCATCAAGGTGGATTGGTAGATATATGTTGTGGCACAGAAAGAAACTGACATCTTATCAGAAGAGATGTAATTAAATTAGCAAGCAGGGACACAACGTTGGCACAAAGATGCTAATATAACGGAGTTGGAGATAACATTCTCAAAAATGTTTTCTGTGTCATCAAAAAATAGCATAAAAAAAAAAAAAAGAGCCATAAGGAGGATAGAGTGGACTATTGAGGATAAAGAAAAACTTATCTATTGTTACTATTATGAAAGAGGTGCAGAATTTCCATATGGAAGATATGGAGAATGGTTAAGAGAGAAATTAGAGGAAATAAAAATACTTGGCACAAGAAAAAAATGTCAAAAGCTTAAAATACAAATGTGTGTTCATTAATACAACAGATCCATGAGAAACATTACATAGACAAAGAAACTTTGGACCACCTGAATAAAGAATTGACAGAGGAAGTGTGAAAATAAAAAGAACAAAACCCTGAGACTTTTGAAAAGTATAAAAAAAGAAATGCAGACATGGGAAAGAAAAAAGAGATATGGTGCAATATTCATTAATACAACTGATCCCTGAGAGAAACATTACATAGACAAAGAAACTTTGGACCACCTGGATAAAGAAGTGACAGAGGAAGTGTGAAAATAAAAAGAACAAAACCCTGAGACTTGAAAAGTATAAAAAAGAAATACGGACATGGGAAAGAAAAAAAAGAGATATGGTGCAATATTTATACAAAGGAGAAAGCCAAACTAATCAATACAAAAAAGAAGTTCCAAAGAAATTAGAAGAGAAATTCTGGCAAGGAAACCCAGATATGGAAAATTTCATTGTACAAAAAAAATAAAACAAAGGTGGGACATAGAACAGAGGATTAGAAAGGCAGAAGTTAAACAAATAGAACCTGATGTTATGGAATACCTGCAAAGTGAAGGTTTTAGTGTAGAAAAGCAAAAATATGTGATGTCACTGAAAAATGTATTTTAATTTGCGTGCTCTGCTGGATCCAAAGTTTTCTTAAGACACACAGTCTTGCTGTGCTGTTTACTGCTGAATCAGAGACACAGAGCTTTGCATGACTCCATCTGTAGTCTATTTAAAGCACCAAGCCTTTCAAATTGCACACTGATAAAGAAATATACTTTGCAGCTATAAGCACAGTTACAGATAACTTATTTTATAACGACACGTACTATTTCTGTCAGATTGTAGCATATATTTACAAAGTTTTCCTTCATTACAGATATGAATGATGACAAATACAAAATACCTCTCTCTGTCCTCTCTCACATAACTGAACTACTACAATAGTTATATAGAGAGCTAGTCACGTGCATAGATTGTTATTCCCTGTTTTTTGGCCTTTTGTGGGAAGTCACATAATGTCTGTTTTTAGACTTTTCTATTGTCCTGTCAACAGTTCTGCTGATGTGAAAATGCACAAATGCACACAATCAGAATAACAGAAAAATGAAAGGAAATGTCTGTTCTGTTCCTACTGGAAAAACATCACGTATTGCTGAGATTATTAAAAAAGGATGTCTTAATAGATACTTGTTCTGCAAACATGAGAAAATCATGTAATGCTTGCTTTCCAATATTGCTTTGTTAGGCATTTTCTGATGCTGTGAAGAGAAGCCTGTCTGTTATACATATAGTATGAATGCACATTTTAAACTCTATACATATATTCAAGCAAACTTTTTCTTTCAGCATATTTACAACAGAATTTATTTCAGCCTTATATTCATAATATCTAACAATTCCCTCTGTTTTTAAACATACTCAAAACATTCTATATAAAAAAACACATTAAGAAACAAAACCTTTAGTCTTTTTTTGATACAAGTCAAAATGCAATTTTACACAGTTAATACAATTATATTGAGTATTACTACCAAAACTGAATGTATTTAACAACTTTTTTCTTTTGCAGACCATTCTGTGAAAATATTTAATTGATAATGAGCTGTGTCTGCTTCAGTTTTATTTTTTAATTTGATTAATTTATTCTTTGGCAATCACAGAATTTAATTTATGACTTAGAATTGTTCCATTAACTCTTTGCAACTGTTGAGTTAACTATAGGAGACAAGAACCATGTGCTACTGCAATTATTTATACACTACTGAAAATATGCAGTTTTAATGTCATTTTAACCATAGCATTGTGTTCGTGTCTATGAACTGCTCATTAACATCTTGGTAAAATACTGAACTGGGCTTAAATAATAAATATTTGAATGCAATTATTTCAGTATATTTAATATTTTAGGATTTAAAAAACATGATTTATACACTAAAGAATGATTAGTCCCTACCATCCTACCATGTATGCTTAACCATTTTCAAAACATAAACATATTAGAAAATATATTTCCTTTGCACAGATCAGCTGTAGTTTCCTGTTCTTTTTAAACTCAGCTGTTATATGGAGGAAGTCAGTCTCTGTCAGTTTAGCTAATTTATTTTCTTTATCCTGCAACTGCTGTTCAAGAGTTTTCTCATAGTCTACCTGATATCAGGAGCCTGTTCTGCTAAATCTGAAACTCCTAAGCACTTTTGAAAAGATGTATGTATAACTTGTCTAAGCTTCCTGAACTCATTGTGTCTGTCTTTTAGAAGTTTATTACATTTTTTTTGTAACAAAATGTACTAGAGGTGCTATCAGTAGCTGATTTGACTGTTGTTGCAACTCTGAAATAAACCTTTTACATCTGGTGACAGAACATAACTGTCTAACATTTGAATATAATGTCAACATATTAGTGGCATGCACTGTATTTTTATGACATTGTACACACAATAAACATTTTTTTATATCACACATGATTTTGTTTCAGATACCAGTCAAATATTGTAATCCATTTGCATAATGCCTTACTATCAACTTGCAATCCATTTGCATAATGCCTTACTATTAACTTGCCCTAATAAGGTTTTACATTTGCTAATATGCAGTATATACATTTCATTCTGTTATTATTATTACATCTATTGCATTCATACTGTATGTAACAGCATAATTTTCTTACCAGTCAACAGAGAGGCAGATGGCCAAGCTGCTTTACTGTAGATGGTTGAAAAGTCTCTGTAGTCACTTGTGAAGTTGGTACAGCAAAACTGGCAGTTTCAGTCTTACAACTTTGTCTTGTACCTTTTCTGGAGATTTTATGGACCTGCTCCACCTTTCTGCAATGCAGTCTCACTGGATTTAGATGTCTATTGAACTGTATTATTGCTACAAACTGTAGAAAACTGTAGAAATCTGAAGTACTTCACATAAACATTAGTTACTGTGCTTTTACAGGAGTGACCTTATACAAGGCATTACCCATTCACTCCCCCTGTTTTTAGATACAGGCTAGGAATGTTGTCAAAGGGTCACCATTGAAAATTTTATTTTACTGTTCATGCTCTGCTCCTATGCTGTGCTGGATCCAAAGTTTTCTTAAGACACACAGTCTTGCTGTGTTGTTTACTGCTGAATCAGAGACACATAGCTTTGCATGACTCCATCTGTAGTCTGTTTAAAGCACCAAGCCTTTCACATTGCACACCGATAAAGAAATATATTTTGCAGCTATAAGCACAGTTACAGATAACTTATTTTATAACAAACGACACGTACTATTTCTGTCAGATTGTAGCATATATTTACAAAGTTTTCCTTCATTACAGATATGAATGATGACAAATACAAAATACCTCTCTCTGTCTTCTTTCACATAACTGTACTACAATAGTTATATAGAGAGCTAGTCATGTACATAGATTATTTCCTGTTTTTTGGCCTTCTGTGGGAAGTCAAATAATGTCTGTTTTTAGACTTTTCTATTGTCCTGTCAACAGTTCTGCTGATATGAAAATGCACAAATGCATGCACTCTGAATAACAGAAGAATGAAAGGAAACGTCTGTTCTGTTCCCACTGGAAAAACATCACGTATTGCTGAGTTTATAAAAAAGGATGTCTATTAATAGATATTTGTTCTGCAAACATGAGAAAATCATGTAATGCTTGATTTCCAATATTGCTTTGTTAGGCATTTTCTGATGCTGTGAAGAGAAGCCCGTCTGTTATACATATAGTATGAATGCACATTTTAAACTCTATACATATATTCAAGCAAACTTTTTCTTTCAGCATATTTAAAACAGAATTTATTTCAGCCTTATATTCATAATATCTAACAGTCACAGCATGATGGTATAATGAGTCCCCAAATTAGGGAGAATTCAGGTACAGCAGGAGACATCTGAAGAAGAAATATGGATATGGGAAAGCAAAAGTGATTGCGTAATGTACAAAGGAGAAAGCATAAATAATCAATACAAAACATGCAGCACCAAAGATATTTGAAGAGAAATACAGGCAAGGGCACCCAGTTATGGAAAATTTCACATTACAAAAAAAAAAAAAAAATAAGAAAACAAAGGGGAAGTAGAAAAGAAGATTCATAATGGAGAGGTTAAAGAAATAGAAATTGAAGCTATGGATTACCTGCAAAGTGAAGGATTTAGTGTAGAAAATAAAACTCTGGTATGATGGAACAAAGAGTTCGCAAACTAAGGAAAAACAGGTGGAACAGGAAGCATCTCATAACTTGCTACACGATGATGCTCTGGAGCCTTCAGTAGGAAACCAGTACAAAAGCTCAGATGGAGTTGCACAGCAAGGGAAGGGGCAGGAAACAGTGACAACTCTGACACAGTCAATGCTGTGGAATGATGAGCCAATGAGTTCCCATATGAAGGAGCGGCAGATGATGCAGGATGCAGCTGAAAAGGATATATCACAGGAAGACCTTCTGGAACTTTCTGTAGAATGTCTGCAGCAAAAGGACATTAAAGAATGTGCTCTGTTTAGAAGAAAGTGACCTAAGGGAATAGTTGGATAGACATATTAAGATTGATGAAAGAAATAGGTTACAGATAGTAAATAAGACCCAACATGTTAGAAGTCTGATAAAACATATGAACACAGTAGTTGACTATTAATAGTAATGTGTGTGATATAACAGAAATAAATAGCAAATATTACTGTGCCTCTAAATTAATGACAGATAAAGTATCACTACAAAAACATAGAGCAAAGGGGAAAGGGAGGGAAGAAATAAAATGCCATAATGAAGCATCAAATAGAGAAAACTATAAAGCAATTAAGACAAAGTCACTGTTAGAAGAATATAGAAGAGGGAACAGATCAACAAAAGTACTTTAGAAAGATAGAAATATGAAGGTCTCTCTAAACACCATTATATTGGGCGACTTCAACTACCCAAGCATAGACTTGGGAGCATTACTCTAGCTCCAACACCCTAGCCCAAAGGTTCCTAGAATTTATAAACTCAAATGCTATGGAACAACTTGTTACCACTCCCACAAGAGGGGAAAACATAATGGACCTGATCATCACCAACATGGGGACTCTATGCTCCAGACCAGAAGTGTATCCCTCACTGGTAAGATCAGACCATAAACTAATCTCACTAGATATTCACATCCCGACCCCAGCCCCTGCCCAGAAAACCACAGTGAAAAACTTCTCTAAAGCAAATTTCACACTCCTCAAAACCGAGGTGGAATGCTTCAAAGCCCCTGGGCCTGTGGAATATATGGCCTAGTCCGCATAATCCTTTATAAACGCATTCTATGAACACCTTCAGGAATGCATGGATCATGCAATCCCAAACAAAACCAAGACCCAATCCTCCAAAGGCAGGCGTCCTGTCTGGTTGGACCCCAGCCATAAACAAAACTATACAATAGAAGGAGGAAGCTACTACATGATCGAGCAAAATCCCAAAAAGGGAAGGCGTCTCTGATCAGTATTAGCAAAAAACTACGGGCACTCATAAAATTGTCTAAGGCCAGCTTTGAGAGAAAAATTGCACAGGACACTAAGGATAATCACAAGGCTTTCTTTAGTTATGTTAGGAACCTGAGTGGGATTTCCCAGATATGCACAGAATTAGTCCAAAATGACAAAAAATACACCGAACCCACAGACATTGCCAACATCCTAGCTGACAGGTTCAGCACAAACTCCCCCCCCCCTTCCCCACCAAAAGGGCAAATATCTATCCCAGCAGAGTGCTGCCCCCCTGACATCTCAGATGCTCAGGTAAGAGCCGCCCTCTCCAAAGCAAAAAACACAGCATCAATGGGACCAGACGGTGTCCCAGACTGCGTCTGACATGAACTCCAAGAACTAAACCCAAACATAAAACTACTGTTCAATCTCAGCCTTACTACAGGATATGTACCCATAGAATGGCGTACAGCAACAGTGGTCCCTCTCCACAAAGGTGGTGCCTCAACGGATCCAGGAAACTATCGCCCCATAAGCCTGACTAGCTTGGTCTGCAAAGCTATGGAAAGGCTCATCATGGACCTCATAAATAAAGATATTGAGGACATACAGACACTGGATCCTACCCAGTTCGGCTTTGTTAAGGGCAGATCCTGCCTCTTAAACCTGGTCAATTTCTTTGAAACAGTCACCAAGGCCATTGACGAGGGGAAGGTGGTCCACACAGCCTACCTGGACCTCGCAAAAGCCTTCGATACAATACCCCACTCGGGCATTATAGATAAGCTCACCAGCTTAAATATAAACCCCTAGATGGGCTGCAAACTGGCTCAAGGACAGACAGAACCCACATGGTTAGAATTACTGGAGCCATGGCAGATTCCAAACCAGTTACAAGTGGCGTCCCACAAGGCTCAGTCCTGGGACCTCTCTTGTTCGGTATATATTTCTCGGAGGTACAGGCCAACATGGAAGGACTGTGGCTGACCAAGTTCGCAGATGACTGCAAACTGGGCGGCATAATCGACTCTCCAGCCATCACAAGCATCCTACAAAAGGGCCTCATAGAAACAGACAACTGGTGCCAGAGCCATGGCCTCAAGCTAAACACCAAAAAGTGTATAGTCATCCCCTTTGGCAAAAACAAAGTGCCCACAAATTACCACATAGATGGTAATCCATTAAGTGTGGAAGAAGTAATTAGGGACCTGGGGGCCCAAGTTGATAGCAATCTCTCATTCGACAACCACATGGCCAAAGTGGTTAGAAAAACATTTTATATAGCCCACCTAATCATGAAGGGATTCACATCTAGATCAGGGGAGGTCATCGTGCCTCTTTACTCATCCCTCATCAGGCCCATAATTGAGTACAATGCCCCTTTTGGGATGTACCTTACCAGACACCTGCAGCAACTGGAAAGACCCCAAAAGTACCTCACCAAGAGGATCAAAGGGCTCCAACAGATGCCATATGCTGCCCGGTTAAAGAAACTCCAGCTCTACTCAGTGGCATACCACCTGCTCAGAGGCGATCTGTGCCTGACGTATAAAGCCATGTCCAACCCGGAATTAATGGACATGCTGCACCTCAGAAAATCCAAATCCCATCGAGCTACATGCTTGAGAGACGTGAACCTCAGAACTGAAATAAATAGGACATGCTGGAGGGACAGATTCATAACCCAGAGGCTCCCTTCACTCTGGAATAAAATCCCAGTCCATGTTAGGCAGAGTCCCTCATTGACTCTCTTCAAGAGGAATCTTGATGAGTGGATGGGAGATCGTAGATTTACTCCTGGTATCACTTCTGTGTCACTGTTAGACAGAGGCACAGTATACTAACCTCAAAAAAGGGCATAGCAAAATTCATTTAAAATGGGTGGCGAAAGCCAAACACACACTGGCTAGGCTTGTAAATGCCCTAGGGCAGATAACCTAGTGTGAACCTATGTGATAAAAGCAATGCATAGTATCAGAACAGACCAGGATTTATCATACAGTTTTGCAAATAATAAACTAAAGATATCAGCACAGGCAGAAAAACCTCAAAGATATGCAGATAAATAAAAAGGAAAAGTACAAAATAAGCAATTCATTGATAACCAAAAATGTTTTATAGAGAACTATGAAACAAAGCAAAAATAACAGAAACACCATTAAAAAATGAAATAGGCACATTTTGGTGAAATGTTTATTAAGACCCTATCATTCATAACAAAGATGCTGAATGGATAGAAAAATTAAAAGAAACAGTAAAGAGTTCAAGTGTGCAGGATATGAAATGGGATGAAGTAATGGCCAGAAAAACTGAAACAAAATTAAAGAAAGCTTCTAATTGGAAAACCCCAGGCCCATATGCAATACGTAATTTCTCGCTAAAAGTATTAACATCTTTGCACAAAGGTTTAGGCTTGAGTAAGAATTGCTTATATGTGCCTCTTGAACAGAAACTAAATGGGTTAACATCAAGAATGATACTGCTTCCTTAAAAGTGAAACTGTAAGCCATCCTAAAAACTATGGACCAATAACTTGCCTTCTGATTATGCAAAAATGTATACTGGAATAGATGCAGACATAATTTATAGTAATTTACAAGGAAATTTAATCATGGCAATAGAAGAAAAGGGTAAGGAAAGAAAGTCATATGCAACACAGGATCAATTGTTGCTAAATAACTTTGTAATAGATAATCGTAAAAAGGAGAAGAATCTTAAGTATGGCATGAACAGATTACAAAAAAACATTTGACAGCAACCCACACTGATGGATAAAGGAGTGCTTACAGATGTATAAGATACACCCTATATTGACTGATTACATTACAGTGACAAACCACTTTGCAGCTAAACCATGATATAGGACAAATCGTTATCCCAAGGATAAAAATTTAAAGGGGGATATTCCAGGGTGATTCTTTGTCACTGCTGCTGTTGTGTCTTGCTCTTAATCCATTACGTTGTTTACTTAATTGATTGAGTCTTGGTTACAATTTGGCTCCCAGAAAACAACTTTGCTTAAAGACTTCTCATCTACTTTATATGGATGAGTTAAACTGTATAATTCATTGGCTATGAAGTTGAAAGCACAAATGCAACTGGTTAACACTTTCTCAGATGCAATAAAAATGACATTTTGTCTTGATAAATGTGCATAAGCAACATATAAAGCAGAAAAGTTACAGTACCAAGAAAATATCAGTCTGGGTCAGGAATGTGATATAAAGGAACTTGAGCAGGAAGAGTATATGAATATTTGGGAATTTATGAAAGATTGGTAGTTTGGCTAGGCTTATATAGGCCCTAGGGCCAGTAGCCTAGTACCTGCTTATGAACAAATGTAAAAACTCAGTAAGGAAATTTGCAGGAGACTAAAGCTAATATTGAAAACAGCATTGACATCTAGGAATAAAATACAAGCTGTAAACCAATTTGCTCTTCTTGTTCTAACTTACAGTTCTGGTGTGATTATTGGATCAGTTGGACAGAAAAACAAGAAAAATGGTTCACACATATCATATGATATATAAAAATCCGAGTATACCTTGGTTATATATTCCACGTTCTGAAGGAGGTGTGAGCCTGCTCAAAATGGATTATTTGCATAGATCTGCAGTTCTGGATATGCATACATATCTGCTGCCCTCATTAGATCCAAGCAAAGTGAAAGTTTTAAACCATGAGAAGTCTAAGATGACCTCTCCACTTAGTTTAGTAGAAGCATCTCAGTGTCAAGCATGAACAGAAATCAAATCAAAAAAGTTGGAATCTGTTTATTGCACAGTCTTGCTAAAAGATTTCTTCCTTATTTATTTAGAATAGGGAGAATTGTACAGTACCATATAATATAGTATAGTATAGCATAGTATAGTGTAGTATAAAAGCATGCCTACGTATTAGTTGGACGTTTGCTAAGCTGTGTATGAATGTGAAATTAGCAGTTATACAAAAGACAGGGCATACAGTAGGTGTAAAGAAAAATATGAAGCAAGGTACAAAGAGGCAAACAAGTGGACAAAACAGGACATTTGGGCAACAAAAGTGCAAGCTAAAAGGGAGTTAGCAGAATGAGCCAAGAAGGGGAAACATTTTTTTTTTAGGTATTTAGCAAAAATGAAAAAGAGACAGACCTGGCCAACCTGAATATGAATGTGAGGAAGATCATTGTTTACATGGAAAAAGCAGACAAATTGAGTGAAGACTTCACCTTTCTCTTCATGAAGAAAATGAAAATTGGCCCTATCAGGGACTGATTTTCTCTTTGCTATCTAATGTAGTATACTTTCCATAATCCAATTTTCTTGTACTCTCCATGCCAAATGGTCCACCTTACCTGCAAAGGGCTACTAACTACTTGTTTAATGTTTACTTACAAAGAGCCTATTTGACAAAAACATCTTTTTCTGCAAATGTTAAGTTTACCCTCCAAAAGGGCTAGTAACCTTCTGTTTAAATGTTAACTCACTAAAAGCTTATTACATAATGTATTATATTTATGTAAATGTTTTAATTGTTCTGTCTTTGTTAATCTTTTGTAACATGTAATATGTAACTTGTAATATTTGGAGCTTTTCTCCCCAGACCTCCACTGAAAATGGGCTCTTTATGGCCCAGTGGACTTCCCCAATCATCAAACTTAAATAAATAAATAAGAAGATTTTGCTATGCTTGGATGGAAGTAGGGTAAAATTAGGGGGAGCTTTGGACTATGACAGAGTGGGAGAAGGTGGAGCATTATCTATGTTCCCTAAAGGAAAATAAGGCATAGAAACCAGATGGGGTACCTCCCAGGATTCTCAACAGTTTGGTTAATATACTGGTATATCATTTGATTGATATATTCAGCAAATTGTTGGCCAGTGCAGAAGTGCATGATGATTGGAAGGTGGCAGATATGATACCCTTAAGTAAGGCTGATTGCAGAAAAAAAAATCGAAGTAAAGTACAGTTGCGTAAGATCTTACAGTAACAGTAGATGCCCTACTTCTCACTGTTGCAGTATTCTTTACAGATGGCTTATCCTGATGAGGATAGTGGAACATTCGGCCAGCATACCAAAGCCTTATCTTCTCCCAGGTGCTGTATGTCACATGTATGTCCTGTATCCAAGTTGTAATGTACATAAGTGATGTAAGACCATCTAACCCTCAGAAATGAGCTGCCCAGAAGAACCAGAGCAACCTAAGAGGAAAAGACTGACCATGTGCATCCAGGAAGAGAAGAAACAAATAAGAAGAAAAGAGACACCTCTCAGCCAGAAAAAAAGCCACAGAAAAGAAAATTGGGGGAAGGTAGAATACTGCAACAGTGAGAATTAGGACATCAACTGTTATGGTAAGATCTTACACAGCTGTACTATGTGCCACCTCATCACTGATGCAATATTCTTTACAGATGGTAGAGTACAAAAGCTACTGGAGAGGATGGGAGGAGGAAGACTTAGAGGATCCTTCCAAAAACCACTTAAGATGGTCCTATTTAAACTCACTCTGGCTCTAGAAATGACATCCAATGTGTAGTAAAGATATGTACAAGAAGACCAAGTAGCAGCTTCCAAAATGAATCTAGCATCCAGAACCTTGAAAAAAGCACCTGAAGAGGCTACAACCCTGGTAGAATGAGCATGAACTGAATAAGAAAGCTGTTTGCCATGAAAAGTATAGCAAAAGTAGAAAATGTCCTTGGAAATTTGGGAGAGGTGGTTTGCTTAGAGACAGCTAAACCCAATTTCCTAGCATAATAATAAGAAAAAAGCTGGTGAGATATTTTTAGTTTTGCCTAGGCAATATCTGAGCTGTCTATGTAAATCCAAAGTTTAAAGAATCCTCTCACTATCATTCTGTGGAAAAGGAAAAAAAAAGAAGCAAGATGAATTGTTTGATTTAAGTACAAGTCATTAACCACCTTGGGCATAAAGGAATGATTAATATGAAGAGATACCCTGTCCTTGTGAAAAAAAGGGGGAACTTCCAGGAGATCTTGAAAAGAAAACTACAAAGCAGTACAGTTTTCCAAGTACAATGTTACAAGGAAGAGGAAACTGCAGGTTCAAAAGGAGACTGATTCAGTTTCTCAAGAACAAAATTAAGGTTCTGAGGAGGAGGAGGAATAGGTTTTCTTGGAGGCCTAACATGAAAGACACCTAAAAAAATTGTTGACTTCAGCATTAGAAGCCAGTGGTGGATTCAGAGACTGACAAACAGAAATGGTCAACAAATCAGCTTTCATAGATGGATGTCAGGCCAGAACAGAGTAACTTGCATAAAACAACCATAGGAATACACATGTATTCACCTGATGAAGCCTTGATGGTAAAGGTTTTGACTTTTATGACAAGTTTTAACTTGCAAGTTTTAAATAAAGAGTCTGAGTATTCCAGTGATTTTTTTTCTTTTTGGATTTGTTTGCTGTACTAAGTGCTGGTTTACAACCAACTTGCTGTTTTTTTGGACATTTGAAACACCTGATGTCCTTAAGGGTCATTTGTATATATCCCATAATCCTCTCCCACAAGGGGTTTTAAGGAATCACACAGTGAAAATTCTAGCTTGGCTAGTTTTTTCATGTTCTTTCTAACTGGATTGGTTGTGTCCTCTTTACTGTTTTATTTGAAAATGGGTGAATAGGAATGGAATGGGAAGCATCTTTCAAATCCAGAAACACAGTTAAAGCTTGGGGAGGCAGCAGGGGTAAGACAGACTGAAGAGCAAGCATGCTGAAGAAATAAGCCTTCAGAAAAGTGCTGAGGAAAGAAGGATCCAGAATAGACCTCCAAGACCCCACCTTCATGGGAACCAGAAACATCCTAGAATAAAACCTTGTGCCCTGTTGGGGGTGGGAGGTGAGGTGTGTCAAATGCTTCCCTGCAAAAAAAGGTCCTGCAGAACTAAAGGAAACTGAGGGAGCTGACAAAGAGAAGGTTGAGGAAAACCCAAAAAAGCAAAAGGGGACTTCCAAACCATAAAATAATCCTTTTGGATAATAGAAAGCACCCTAAAGTATGTTGTTATCCATTGCCAAACAGGAAAAGATAGAGGTAACCTGAGTAAAAGAAGAATATGGCTGAGAGGCAGAAGTGCCTGAATGTCAGATGGAGGCAGATTTGTCAGGGAAAGAGCGTTTCTGATTCTTAGAGCCCTGAGAATATGTATCAGGAAAACTCTCTTGGAGAACCTTTTTCCCTTTAGAAGGCTGTCCTGGCTGTCGTCGTACAAAGGAAGACTTGGAGGGATAATTCCTCTGTGACTCAGGGACAGGAGACAAAAAAGATTTGTTTCAGATCCTGCATAACCTTCCCTTTGTCTTGAAGGATCTTAAAAAGCTCCGACCCAGCAGAGCCAAATAGATTTTGGTTATCTAAAGGAGAATCAAGGTACTTTGATTTGATATCATCAAGGAGAAGCCTGTAAGTTTAACTAAGAGTACCTTCTCATCACAGACCCTCAAAGAGGCATCAGCAGCATCATGACTGCAGTTTAAAGAATGATGAGGCACCTGAGAAGCAATGCCCAACACAGAAATGGCAGAAGACTTTGCCTCAGAATTAGGCAAATCAGTCAGAATACCCCCAAGCTGAGAGAGGAGCCAGCACATACCTAGTCATATGGGTCTGGTAGTTAATGGCCCAGAAAGCTAAAGAGGCAGAAGTATACACTTTTCCCATACAAGTCCCTAGCATGCCTGTCCTTGTCTGAAGGTAGAAGCAGATGGGCTGTCAGTAGATGAAGAAATCACAACAAGGTCAGAAGAAAGGATTTTATACAAAAAGTTTGGGGCTTCAAGGACTTTTTAGAACCTAGCAGGCTTCTTTGGAGCAGGAGACCAGGAATCATGGTCTTGAGAAGCCTGCGAGAAAGTATCCCACAAAGAATCCAACATGGGAGGGAGGGGAATGGTAGAAGAACTGGGTGAATCAATCTGCAAGAGCTCATAATACCTCTTTTGGATATCATACACTTGGGAACATTCTCATTTAGAATGCTCCATCATACATATGAAGCATCACCTAAGGATGATATTTTCGTAGGGGAATCTGGAGAAAGAGAAGCCTCTTCCACTGACCCTAAGGAAAGAGTGAAATGGAGTTAAGAATAAGCCAAGGACTCCACCCCAGAATCTGAATGTAACACTTCATTAGAGGACTTGGGCTCCCTATGCTGTTTAAAAGGAGTAGAAGAACATGGAACAGAAGAAGGTACAGACAAGCATTGAGAAAGCTTTAAAGTCATAAGGGCATTAAAAAAGGCCCTGTGTGAAATTTTGCCATTCCTTGTTGAGGATTCTTTGCCACAGGAGCCACATGCCTGGTCATCTGTTCTTTTTCATGGAAGCATCAATCCTAACAAACCTTGGAGGCTCAGACTCTAGCCTAGATTCAATAAGAGTAACAGGGACTTTCTTACTAACTAGTATCTGGGGAATCACCCTAGGATGCTCTGATATAATCAGCAGTGGTTCTCCTTCCAGATCTGTAGCAGATGTAGGCATGGCCTCAGTGAACATGTGAGCAAGCAGCCTGGTGTTGGCCTCCCACTATGTTGCGGCTGAGAGAGTTGATGCTGGCACCGGTGGGTCCTGGTTTCTTCATCCAATCCAATGGAAATGTCCAGAGAAGGCTGGACAGGAGCAGACTCAATGCACACATTTTTAGGCTTCTTTTTAAGCAACAGCTGAATGCAAGTGGGTGGATTCAGAAGCCATGGTACCCTGGGCCATAAACTTCAAAATCTCCAAGTAAATAGAAAGAGAAAACAGATGACTATGAAGAGTCTTTGGAACAACTGGTTGACAAATCAGGACTGGATATGGTTGTGAGAAGCACCCAAACAAAAAAGGCAATTATGTCTATCTTTATGGGCAATCTGCCTCCTGCATTCACATCTTGCCTTGTTGGATAATGTGAAAAAAGATACAGCCACAAAAAGGAAATACAAAAGCAAGGGCAGTTATCTTCTCGGTGCTCAGTAGCTGAACCAACTTGGCAAATGACCTATAGAAAGAATTTGTTAGAAAAGCTCAGGCTGGTGGCAAAGATTTTCTGAAGATTAGGTACTAGTATGTCACTACCTTATGCATTGGATGTAGGACATATGTCTGACGTATGGTGTCTGGAAGGAGATCAGACTTTGGTATACTGGCCAGACATTTGTCTGTCCTCAGCAGGATATCCCATATGTAAAAAATACTGAAACAGTGATAAGGAAGGACATCTATAGGTATGTTGTTCCAACAGTAGTGGAATGGAAAGTTATGTAGAAAATCCTGAGAGAAGTCTGGTTGCTTTCTTAGAAAATAATTTCCAGGACAGCAGTCAGCATGGTGTCATGGACAGAATGAGCTGCCTGATTAATTTGATTCTGCTTTGTGACTTGATGGAAAGGGTGTATCAATAAAAAGTACAGTTATGTAAGTAAACTTACCATAACAATAGATGTTCTGATAGATCATTGTTGCAGTAGCCTAAGCTATATGGGACCTATCCCTTTGCTACCAGTCATCTTTTCAAAGCTAAAAGGTGCCCTTCACATACTGTAACTGCCGCATATTCTGGTAAGGCTCCATATACAAGACAGTTATACCACAAAAAGCTCAGAGCTTTCTTACCTCAAAAAAGGGAGGCAATAGCCCTGAAAAAAATGCTAAGAAAGATAACTAAAAGCAGAGAATATACACAAAGATATATACATGCTGTATACGCCCTAGCAACAAAATACACACCACAAAACAAACAAAAAAAAACAGGGTGTTGGTAGGAAGGCACAGATACTGCAACAGTGATCTATTAGGACATCTAGTGTTATGGTAAGTTCACTTGCACAACTGTATTATACTAACATTAGATCACTGTTGCAGTAGTCTAAACTATATGGTATATTACCATATCTTAACAAGTACCAAGGGTGAAGAAGTTATTAATAATCCAGTAGATCCTGAAGAATGGTACTAGCAAAGCATGTTCTGGAGCTGGTAATGGAATCCATTTTATAGTGCTTTCTAAAGGTATGTACAGAGGACAAAGTTACTTCTAGAATCCACTCCTTTACAGAAAGCTACTGAAGAAGCCAAAGCCCAGGAGAAATGGGCATTAACCCTGCTGGAAGTGACATATTAAGGTGAGATAAAGAAAAAGAAAGAACATATGCAACCAACTAGAAAGAGTCTGCTTTGATACTGGTTGTCCTTTCATCCTTCCTTTATAGGAGACAAACTTCTCATTGTCTTTCCTGAAGCACTGAATTGTGTCTCGTTAGTATCTGAGCTGCCTGTAGTTATCCAGAGAATGAAGAATTTTTTCTCCCTTGCATTTGGGATCAGGTAAAAAGACAGAGATTAATAGACTGTCTCAGAGCAAACCGTGAGACCACTTTAGGGCATAAAAGAGGAGTTAGTTCCCAAAGAAACCCTGTTCTTTTAAAAAAAATGAGGTAAGGTTAGCTCATCATAAGAATTTGTAACTGTAATACTCACTTAACTGAAGTCAGAGCAGCGAGTAAAATAGTCTTCCATTTTAAGAACCTCAGTTCAATCAAATGAGGTGGTTCAAATGGACAAAAAGAGCAAGCTTTTCAAGCGCAAAGTTAAGACCCCAAGGAAGAGACACCCGTTTTCTTGATGGCCAGATATGTAAAACCCCTTTCCAAAACTGTTTAACTTGTGGATGATTAGAAAGGAGAATCCAAAGGCAGACAAGCAGACATAGCCAACAAATAAATCTGGATATAGGAGAAAGAATGGTTAGGGGAAACAAACTCACACAAATGATCAAGAACCAGCAGCAGCTGAGCCTTAACAGAGTCCTGCTTCTTTGAATGGCACCAACTAGAAAATCTTTTCCACTTACACATACATGATTTCCTATGAGCAGGTTTTTAGCCTCATTCAATGCCTGCTGTATGTCCTCAGAAAAGAGGTGTGTAAAACATTTCAAGATTCTATTATACAAGCAGTCAATTGAAAAAAATTCAGGTTGGGGTGTATTGCATAACTAAAGCTAGTCTGTGGAGAAAATGTGATATTTGCCTTTGGCTGGTTTCAGATGAAGGAAGAAACAATGTTGCCTGGGACAAAAGGGGAATTGCACCACACTGTTTGAGGAGTCATTCCAGATTTCAAGAAGAACCCTAGCTATCAATGGAAAGGATGAAAAAGCATACAGGGATATTCCTGCCCCATGAAATAAGAAGACATATGTCTTCCAGGTCTGTTTGCAAGGAATGCTGAAACAGTGTGTCTTTAGTTGTCTGTTCTGAAAGGAGGTAAACAAATGTACTTGAGGTGTTTCCCACAATTGGATCAATTCTTGGGAGACCCAAGTTTCAATTCATGAAGGTCTGTCCTGGTCCTGCTTAACTTGTCTGCTACAGTATTTTGCTTTGACTGAATGTATGTAGCCTAACGGGCCAAAGTTGAGCTGAGGTGCTACCTTCTAGGCTGTCACAGCAAATCTCCAAAGGGGTGTCCGATCAGGTACTCCCCATTTGTTTACGTATCACATCACTATGGTGTTGTCCATGAAAATTTGCAGAGGACCTGGAGACCAAAGATGACTTAGGCTTTCAAAATATTACGGCCAATATCTATTTGCCATTTGTGTGTATTTGTCTGTCTTGTTTGTTCCAAATACCTTACACTTTCACTCCTTTTGAAATGGTCTATATTATATAGACGGAATTTCAAAATCTCGAATGCTCATATGAGCGGAAATGCAGGAAATCGAAATCTGCCCCCCGCTAAATATATATTCCAACTCCATGATCACAATACAGTGAGGAAAGGGCAAATTTTCCAATCTTCACTGTACTGCAATCTCGCAATAGCGATTATGAAGAATGGCATTTTCGACTTTGAAGCCATTAGAGATTTTGATTTTTCGTCGATCTAATAGGGACCCTTTTGAAACTGCTCCCCAAGCTAGGTCTGAATCATCTGTTCTAACAGACTGAGTAGGAGATGGAAGGGAGAATAGAAAACCTGGATTCAGAAATAACTGGTCTACCCACCACACAATCTGAAAGCTTACAAAGCCTAAACTAGAGATCTGAAAGAATAAAGGGTGAAGATAATGAGTCCAGACTGACCTGAGCTACCACTGAAGTTTTCTCATGTGAAATCTGGCTAGGGGAGTACACCATTAGTGCATGCAGCTATCCATGACCTGTCTAGTGACTGAGCATGTGAAATACTAAATCGCAATCAGTACAAGTGCACAATGCCAGAGCTATGTGTTGAAATGTGTAATCATGCTAATATGCATATTTTATTACTGATAAGTCTGATATGCAGATAGCTGGTATCAGTGACATCTTTTGCAGCATTATGTAAGCTTTCTTTTGATGCCATGAAGTACCATGTAATCACCTTATGGTTAAAATTATTAATATAATTAGTGATGTGCCATACATTCATAATACTAATAGCATAAAAACTCATAATTTTTATTAACAAGTTCCCCATTCATCTGAGGAGCCATTCAAATAAGTAAAGCAATAGATATGTTTGCATGATATAATCATTGAAGACTTACCTGACAAGTGGGTAGATGACCATGTTTGGCGTATTTCGAGTGGTATGACATTAAAACCATGGGTGTCCCACCATATGTCATACTGTCTGCATAGCTTATTGAAATGTAGTGGATTTGTCCAGGAGTGATCCAGCAGAGATCAGCAGTGCATATGCATAAGATAACAAATAATTCAATTCCCTGCATTTATCATACCAGGATCACTGGTAACAGTACAAGAGGCATACAGCAAAATAAGATTCAACTGCTACTTGATCCGAATAGGATAATGCAAGTATCACACAAGGAGTGAATAAATTAGCACAATCCAATGCTTTGGTGGAGGCAACATTTATATGAAAACTGGTCTGAAGAATAATAAGCTGTAGCTGATGATATCTCCTCCAAAGCATTATATTAGGTTTGTTGGTGTATTGCTTATAGCTGCAGACTCCAAACAAAAGGGCCTGGGGTTTGGATACATGTAAAGGTTTTTCTGACCTTGCAGCTCAAGGGTTAGAGCACTATTCTTGGAAACCATGAGTCTTGAGTTCATACCTCATAAAGGCAACATCTTGTACTTAATTTGGGCCAAAAGCCTAGTAATCATCTATACAGTCCGTCATTTTCTAATGCACACTTTATCCTATTCAGAGTCACATGGCAGCTGGATGTTATTTTAGCAAGCTAATATAATTATGAGCATATGCCATACATTCACAATATTGCCAAAAAAATCCACTGTTTTTGCAGTATCAAGTACCACATTTGGATACGGAGCCATTCATGACCTCTCTGGCAACTTGGTATGTGAAATGTTGTTCTACAACTACATCTCCATGGGAAATTCCTATTATTTATTGAAGTATACTATTTAGTCAAATACACATATTGCAGTATTATGCAAGTCTAAATTTCTTCAGATTGTTAGCAAACAGACAGCAGATATCAGTGACCATTTTGCAGCACTGTGTAAGTTTTCATCTGGTACCATGAAATAGATGTTGTGTACTGAAAGTCAGCACTGCAACTTGTGTGCACATGCATGTATACATTCTGCACAGTGAGGAGACAGAGTCAGACAAAATCAAGTAAAATACTTCATTACTACAAAGTTTTAGTTGTACACAGTAAAGAAAAAAACTTGAAGTCAATAAAGAAATGAAACTGAAGGGCTGTCCAGGTATTGTCAAACTTTATAAATTACACAGCACAGTTCTATAAGGATGGCTTTCCTGATGTCCATTAAGAGGTAATGGAGCAGTTCATTTGTTAAGTGTACCCCATCATGAATGTATAGCACTGGAGATGATGTAGTTATGGTTGGGCAGCTGCATGTGGACCACTTAAATGCCATCATTACTCATCTCATGTATCCATTAGTCAGCATTCAAATTCTTTCAGCTGCTTTCTGCTTCACAGCATCCCTTCACAATATTGGACCAAATAATCTTAGCTAGTGACCACCATGAATGCAATTCCATCAGAATCTGCAGTATGTCTACCTTCAGTTTGCATAGTGGCTGTGTTGTAATACCACTACCTTCAATGAACAGGACCATTGACTTCCCTATGTATTATCACATTTATAACAATGTCCTAAGCATGCAATCAGTCGTGAGGGATTTGGGCACCCAGGTTGATACCAACCTGACTTTTGACCACCATGTTGCTTCCATTGTATGGAAAGCTTTCTATATGGCCCACCTCATAAGTAAGGCTATCTCATCCAGGGACAAGGAGGTTATAACTTCCCTGTATTCTTACAATGCCCCTGTTTGGCATATACCTCGCAAAGCACATGCAGCAGCTGGAGAGACCACAGAGGTTCCTCACCATGAGAATCCAGGGCCTCAAAGATCTACCATACACAGATAGGCTAAAAGCATTGTCCCTCTACTTAGTTGCATACAGACTCCTCAGAGGTGACCTCTGTCTGGCATACAAAGCAGTCTCAGACCCCACCTTGCTGAGACAGCTGCATATCCACAAGTCAAGCTCCACACGCCCAACCTCTCAATCTGGTCTGTGACATCAATAGGACTTGTTGGCAGGACAGATTTCTGTTCCAGAGACTCCCCCATCTGTGGAATAGACTCCCCTCTCCATGTCAAGCAGAGTACGTCATTATCTCTTTTTAAGCATAACCTGGATAACTGGATGGGAAGCAGAAAATACACCCCTGAGATTCCACCTGTGCTGGACAGGGGCTTTGGGTGCTGACTTGTCTAAACACGAGCTAAACTCTTGGCTAGGCTTATGAGGGCCTCTGGGCCAATAGCCTAGTAACTTCCTATGAACACTAGGTGTCATGCCTTCATCACATGTTGCCTTCAGTAGAGGAATAAACTCATCCCGGCATAGTCCACTCCCACTCACCTGTTTAGTGTTAACAAACTCATGACACAGCCACAGGTCTTTACCCTATGTCTTCCCTTCTGTGACTGCTGCCCAATGTACATATGAACATCCACATATATAGACACACTCCTTTGTAGATTCCATACCTGCCAAAAGACATTACGCCACTTCAGAAATAGCATTAAACAGCAAAAATCATGCAATGATTGTTGAAATTGTGTAGTATGTAGTCTGTTTCTCCCACTGTTTCATATCAGACACACACTGGACAGGGTAAAAGCAAAATGCACTCAGGTACCAGAGAAGGGCAGAGTAAAGCCCATGTCTTCACTCATGCTGTGATGGTACATGGGGCCAAGCAACAGCCCTACCTTTCATGGCATGCTTATCCACTGCACCAAGAGAGACTCTGCCTGGGGATACTTGGTGTTGGTGCTGGGCATCTCTGCTGTTCTCCTTTACAGGTCACATCACACACACACACACAGACAGACAGACAGACAGACCCAATATACCAGGGAGGGGAGAGCAAAGCCCATCTTTACTTTCATGTTGCAATGGTACATGGCACTGAGCAACAGCCCTACCCAACCACCATGGCATGTACACTCATTGCACAGCGACAGAGTCTCCATGGGAATACCTGGTGTCAGTGCTCTACATTTCTGCTGTTCTTTGTTACAGATCACACAAGGATGGAGACACACATGAAAATTGCAAGGGATGGCAGATGGGGCACATATGGCTGCTGGGTCAGTGGAGGCAGCAGCCAGATGTGTGACATGACTGTAGGGGTACATGGGTCACTATGTCTGTATACTGTACACAGATGTTGCATATCAAAACCTGCTGCCTGAAAATGTAAAAGAGATGCTGTACACACCCTTTTTGCATTTTCCTTGCTGATGGTGAAGAGGTCATCCTATCAGTTTCATTATATGCTTTGGTCCACATGGTGTTCTGCCATACCAAAAGTATATGGCCATTTTGTCATGGTTGTATGTTTTGGTCCATCATTTTGTCGTGTTTGTGTGTTTTGGTCCAAGTGGTCTTCTGCTATACCTGTAGAAGTATATGGTCATTGATGATGCTCTTACGTAGTTTGTCATTGCTATTTGGGGTACTGTCACTATATATTTTCATCCATTCATAATCACTCATAATTTCTCCAGGAGTGCAGTAATCATGATGATGCACCAGACTCTGCATAGCTGTGGTATAGTGCAAAGCATTCCTAACACAAGTTTATTCCACGTCATGCATTCCTGCAATGTCTGTGCATTCCTTCTGTACTACATGGGGATTCTTTTTACAGAAGACCAGAGATCCAGAAAATGCTGAGCATTAGTGTCAGCAGCTGTTCATGAAAATTAAGTTCAGTTCATTGGTGAAGGTTACCATGCCTTGAATGCAACCAATGATTACAACTGTCAAAACAGAAGAAATGCAGTAGCTACAGCCACATCCCACAGGAAATAGAACAGATATAGCCACCTCTTTGAAGATAACCTACCAGTGGTATACCAGGCCCAGGCTGGTCTTCCACATTGGTGCCTGTCATGAATTTGTTACAGCATGGCAAGAGTGATGGACAGGGAATCTGAACCCATGTGCAGTCTCACTGCCTTCTATGGACAGTCATTGCTGGTTTGACTGGGTACATTGCATGACAGCAGAAAGACTAAGATTGTCAATATGCTGACTCATCTGCCACTGCATAGCTATGGTAGTGTGCAACACACAAGTTGACTCCACAGCTCTGTGCACTTCATTTGTAAGAGACAGCTACAGCATCTTGCTTTCTGCATTCTGATTGCATAATGTGGTCCCCATTGCCATTGTGTATTTATTCCCTTCCTTTCAGGAATCCTTTCTATGGCTCACCAGAGATCTAGATAGTTGCTGAGCTAGCAGCTGTGATGATATCCATTTGTGGAAATCCATTTGTGTTCATGGCTGAACAGTTCCACACTGGGATTAAACCTGGACATTACTACTCTGTCTAAACATGAGAAAGGCATTGGCAATAGTCACATCTTGCAGAAGCCAGAAGAGATACATCCACTACTTCACTGCTCTTCATTCTGTGCTACATTGTACTGTCACCTGCTCTGTGGCAACAACACCATTCATGGAGCTGTACAGAGGAAAAAATATGGACATGGTATTTGAATACTAGTGCCACCTTTATGCTTTCTCTGTACAGTGGAGGTAAGTTCTATCAAGTCAGTGTAAGTTGACAGCAGAAAGACTGTACAATTGTCTTTCCATGCTGTTGCAAACAATGGCCCACTCTGCCTCTGAATAATGTCTCCCCTATGGAGCTTTCTTGTGGCCACATCACTGAGGTTGAATGGCCATCCTGCACAACTGGTGTGCAGTGTTCCACAACAGCCCATACTGCCACAACAGTAGCCAGGTCTACAGAGGTGAAGAAATGATCAAAATACACACAGTAATTTTTACTATACAAACACTCTCTGAGATTGGTGACTACACGATGTACAATCTGACCTCAGGTGTCCCTTCATCCTTTCCTGTATGTACCTGTAAGTTACTGACATAGCCATTGTGGCCATCAGCCAGCACCCATACCATATTTTTGTGGCTTGGCTCAAAAAATCAATGACAAACTACATGTACTTATGGTAGCTCAATGCCACGATGGCCTCAGCTACAGATACATTTCTGTGGAGAGTATACTGTGTTTGGAAAGCCTCAACAAGAGCATTCAACACAGGATGTAAACAGTGCAATTTATCGTGGCCAGACTAACCTCTAGAGGAGTTGGTAGTGTTATTATTAAGGTGAAAAATATTATCATTTTTTTCACAAAATACAGGGGGCGTCACATTTGTGATGGAGTACTACCCATAAAAGGATCCATATCCCAGTATTTCCTGTGCTCTGGAAGAGACACCATACTCATATAGATATGCATTTCAAGGAATACCTTAATGTTATCAGCACTAATTGGTGTTCTTCATATGTCCACTTTTCCAGAAGCTTGTTCACACTGAAAACTGTACTATTTGTTCTATACAGCAATGTGCTGGTACAGTGAAAGTGGGAACATAAGATGGAAAAAAGTCAAGCTCATTTTTTTTCACTAGGCATAGCAGATGAGCTTCACAAAATCATGAATGCTGACATGATGCAGTACAGAATCCCACTGATCCACAGGTGAGGCCTTGTCACCCCTACATTTCTTTTTGTTAGCACCATTAGTAGGGGGTTCCTCACTATGTTATGTATGTACATGGCTTTTTTTTGCCCTGACACCACTACAACACTGTCATTTGCACATGGAGTAGAGAGCATCACCTGTGACAGTGGTTCAGCCCTTTGTACAGTGGACCTACCGTGTTTCACAAGGCGCATAGGTTCATCACATGGAAGTGAAACCCAATGAATGTGTGTGGATTGTGGTTCATCACTTGGTACAGGGGATCTAGTGTGTCACAAGACATATGGGTTCATCATATAGAAGTGAAAGACATTCATTGTGTGCAGACTGAGAGTCTGATTCAGGGATACTGGAACCAATGCCAAACTCACCAGATGGGAGCATGGGGTTGTGGTTGATATTTCCAGTTGGCAAAGTTATGTTTTGCAAGTCAAAGCTACTGGGGTACTGTGAGCCTGCTAATTGCAGAACAGTAATACTTTGCAGCAGCTGGCTGCTCAGACTTGATACTGGTTGCATGAGTTTGCCATCAGTGTACTACAGATGCTTTCTACTGCTTGGAAGTGACCCATTTTTATTCCTGTCACTCTTAGATGGTGGACAGTTATCAATGGCTGCATGTAAAACTTAATTTTCATTGGCCATGGATCACAGCAACCTTTGTAACTGTGGGGGGTATGAGGCCACACTCCTGAGATAGTAACTGCAGCCACTGCAGTGATGACTCAGGTGAACCACCCTTATCATCACTATTTGAGGTGTCCTCAACACTGCTTGGACTTTCAAAACTATCCTTCAAGATAAAGGCAAGGACAGGCACACTGTATTCTACTTCATTTTCATTCTCAATTTCATCCTCAAGTTTTTTCAAGAAGTTGTCATCCTCTCAGCGGCTGACTTCAGCAGCCATCTTTGCATTGTAGGATTCCATTACTGGTAGGTACACCAGTTATGTCCAAATGGAAGGCTTACTCACAATCATTTGCTGTGTATTGTGCAGTTTGCCTTACTGCTCAGTGACTTTAGGTATCCCAAGTTGTGGTATCTTTTCCTTGATCAGGTACATAATATCTTGAGATCTGTAAGGATGCATAAGCAGAGACTGCATTGATACTTGTGAATCATTATGCACATCTGTTTGTACATGGAGTTTCACAGATAAACTTGTCAAATCACTGTTTGTAACAGTATCGTTGCTGAAGCAATATAGAAACATTTTTACAGATGTCTCCCTCCTAGACAGCAATATCAGACCCTGGACTCAGATTCACCCCCCCCCCAGACAGCAAGACCTGAGCCTGTACATGGATACATCCCCAAAGACAAGAAGACCTGCCTAGACACAGACACCTCTCCTCAGACAGCAAGACCTGAACCTGGATACAGACACTTCCCCCAGCCAGCAAGACCTAAGCCTGGTCATAGGCATGTCTTCCTAGTCAGCAAGACCAAGTCCAGCAGTACTGATGGCAAACCTTCCCTTTGCAAACTCTGACATGCACAAAACTTGGGTTGGAAATATAGCTAAAAGTCATGTGATCCCCACATCTAGACAAAACAACCAAACAATTGGACAGCAGTCACAATATATGGACATGTGTCAGCAGCACTGGAAGTTACAGAGAAACAAAATGGAACAACATTCAGCATAACCATGCACTCTGGTAACAGTACAGATAACGTAGCTGTAAAGTACAAGTGTACAGTCCGCAAGCCTAATTGAGTGACCAGTACATCTCCACTGCAAACTGTGACATACAGCAAATGTAGGATGGAAGCATAGCTAAAAGGCCTGTGATCAACACATCTACACAAAACACCCCTCCCTAGACAGTGAATGCTCCTCCTAGACAGAGGCATCCCTTGCTAGACAGTGGGTGCTCTCCACAGACAGAAGCATCCCTTCCTACACAGAGCCAAAAATAAAGTAAACAAATCATAAAAATAAACATCATATACAATCATCCAAATAACAAAATGCATGAGAACAAATAAAACATACTTTGTTTCAACAATACTAAATATAAGCAATATAAATTTACATATAAAGACGCATCATAAATCTAATAAAATATACACACATATATATATATATATATATATATATATATATATACACACATACACACACACACACTGTGTGTGTGTGTGTGTGTATAAAACACAGCATAACCTGATGTTACTAATTGTACTCAACAACAGGAATAATAGCTTACCATGCAATTTGAAATTCTAAATAGGTCAGCGCTAACACCTTGGGTAGTGAAGCAGAGAAAAGCAAGATCATTAGCACTTCCTCAACCAACATTTAGCACATTTTTTCAGAGAGTAAATGGTATTCACAGCTTGATAAAAGTCCAGCATTAATAGGTAATATATTTATTTCATAACTCATATGATATAAAATGTGAGAACATACATTGTAAGGAATGAAAAGTGTCCCTGGTCTCCAACCCCTAACAGAATTATATACGGCAGCCCACCCACACACACAAACAAACATGTTAGAGCTCCACTGTATTGAATTTAAGTGTCACTGCTGTATAGTGTACCCTCCACCACCCACACCCCTTCCACTTGTTCATAGTCAGCTTACAGCACAGGGCATTAAATAACTAACTAAATTGTTTGTGTCTTTTGGCTTTTCCCAGTTAGGGGTCGCCACAGCGGAACTCCGGTCCGCTAATGATTGGCAGTAGATTTTTACGTGCCGAGTTGCCAGCCCTGACACACAACCTTCAATGAAGGTATGCCCATTCACGCATGTCTCCACACAGAAGACGCTCTAGCTGAGAATCGAACAGGACAGCATCTTACTGTGAGGCGACAACGCTACCGCAGCACCACCACCGCAGTAAATTGCTAACTAACTAAATAAAAAGGCTATATGTAAGAGATTCCTTGTAGAGAATGAAAAGTGTTCCTGGTATCTATTGCCCCACCCCCACCCACACACAATTTTGAATGTAAATTCCTCTTATACGTAACTTGCAGTACAGTGCAAAATAAATAAATACAGTGATATTTAAGAGCTCCATTGTAAAGAATGAAAAGTGTCCCTTTTCTTTTTTAACAGCAACACTGGATACACTATGCATAATGCAGCATCCACCCTGCTTCTAAAAGCTGGACACCGTCTCCACACATAGGATCTAGCAAGCCCCTAAATAATGGTAAACATTTGAGTTTTGGACTTCATATTCTTCAGAAACTACATGTTAATACAAAATATGTTATTCTAACAACTTTCTAAGTTTCAAGAGGCATTATGTGAAATATGTTCCATCATTATTTTTGGCACTGTCCAGATTTCTAGCACTAAGAAATTGAGAGGTATGTCTTCTGATTTTCTGAGCTTACAAGTTTGTATAGAATAGAAGCATATACAAGCATTGTAATCAATTTCTTCAATCCCCAAGTGTCTATGAGAAATAAACAGTCAGACTACATGCATTAGGTTTATTTTGTTTCATATTTGCTTGGTGATGTGTTAATGATCAGTTCATTTGTGTGAGTGATGACAAGTTGTTAGCACACAATATGGATTTTTTTTTTGCAGAATGATATAGGGGAGACATCAATGGATTTGAACACCTACCTTTCTAAATGATATTCTTTAGACAAGTGAATTAGCACATTATGGTGAAGGTGTCAGAAAACATACATTTCAAGGAATGTGAGAAAGATGTTAAACATATTAAAATGAACTCTGTAAAACAGCATTCAACAATCAGGAGATTACCCACAGTGTATTGACAACGTGCAGATCACTGCATAACTACACTGAGCAAGGCTAGTTGGTGCATACATAATGTTTCCTTATTTCATATTTATATGGTAAATGTTTAGCTCATACTACGGACCTTTATTCATTTTTGCCATTAGATGGGAAATGCCATTTCTTTTTGTTTATGTATGTACATCACAGTTGCTCTCTACAACCTATTACATAATGTACCACCAAAGAAAGTTTATTTTATTCTTTTATAAGCCTTTTTTAGGAATGTATGTGGTGTACTAATGTATTTTTGACAAGGTTAAAGTTTTGAGAAGACCTAGGGTAGAGATGAAAAGGGCAGCAAACAGAAGGTACGACACAAGGTGAGGAAAGAAAGATTAAGGAGCATGGAAGTGGGTGAAGAAGAAAAATAAGACATCAGTAGATATGAACTCATGCTTTTCATATTGATATTATGTATAACAGTGCATTAGCAAGGGGAGCAACTGAAGTGCTGTCAAAGGAAAAACAACTTCAAAATGATCAACACACGGCAGGTTCAGGTTAAGGCACTTTAATCTTGCAGCAAGGAGACAAAAACATGCTAATACAGAGTTTGTCTAACTAGAATCACGAAGTGAAGCTATTCTTATACATTTCTTACAAGACATTGCCTACCAAGCTGACGTAATAAATCACAAGTTATTTCATAGCAGCTGTTTGTCCATGATTTTCTGCTGGCACATCAAGTTTACAAAAAAAACTTCCTAAGAAAAACAACATGGCCTTGATGACCACCGGTCAGATACAACTTCTCACTATGTAATGTTACCATCCAAGGTACTATGGCTAATTTGAGCACAAAGCAAGTACAGATTATAGTTCATTTCTTCAAGCAGTCTTTGTTTGATGTATCTTTTCTGCAGCTGTGCATGTTCTCAATAACACAAACAGAGCTGAATTTTCATATTCAATAACATTATAGAAAACAATATTGTTCTATTCATTCACTATTCATTCATTTTCCTGACCTAGCAGATCATCACCTGCTTCTCAGTAGATTTCCAAAAGGCATAAACATGAATTTTGCTGTGCTAGCAAATACTAGGTCAGAGAGCATCTTGCAATATCAGAAAGCATACTGCAGTTTGAAAAAGCATCTTATAATTTCATACAGAATTAAGCTGTACATAAAATAGAATGAAATGTGTTAACCCTTTTAGCTTCTAATAAGCACTAAACATATACATTAGTACATATTTTTCTAACATTTCCCCCCTGTTAATACTTTTTATTCTATTTTCAAAAGCATAAACAGTTGCTTCTTCTCCTAACCTCTTTCTGTTTAGAATTTGCAGTTAAGAGAGTCATTTAGTTTAAACTTATGAAAGTGTTTCATTTTTCAATGGTTCTTCAATTTCAGTACTTTGATACAAAGTCTCAGAAACTGACATGCCTATAAAATCTTTGATTAATCTTTTCATGCAGGGAATACCACAACAAACACACACTCCTAATAGGAGTAATCCCACACAAATGGCAATCAGGATGTTCATTAGGATGCTACCCCACCCCCCAAACAAATTCTGGGAAAAATCCATCAGTGGGTTTGGGCCTGGTTTGGTCATGGCCCACACTTGCTGAATCACCTCAAGATGGTCGTTTATCTCATGCTGGTTGTCAGGAATATATGAACAGCACTCCTCTTTTATTAAAGCGCACATACCACCTTTCGTCGCTAGGGTGAAGTCGAGAGCCATGCGGTTTTGAAGCACCACAGTTGTCATAGCGTTCAGTTCATCAGTCACTAATTCGAGAGCAGAAAAAGTTGCATTGCTAATTACTTTGAGAAGTTTGGACAGTTTTCTCAGCTCCCAAATCGATTTCACTGCGCCATATGCAGGGGCTATACCCACGATATAATAGTGTCACTCAAGTCCATGTGTGTCAGTTTATCTTTATTTTTCACAGAGTTATGGTTTCTCCAGCCTGCTTCATTTCGTCCCATTGGATTCTCAGGTCTCTTGATTGGATTTCCAGTTTTCTTGGTGACCTCTCTGGCACTTCGAATTCTTCCCTGAGGCAAAACTGCAGTGTGTCGTATGGCCGGAATCAGGTAACCCAAAAAACAACTGCCGGACCAATTCTCAGGTAACCATTTGTATACCTTTTTCCCACACACAAAATAACAATTCTCTACTTTAGTATTAATATATACTTGCCCTGCATGAAACATTTTCTTATCAATGATAGATAGTTGTTTAAAAAGAACAGGATTATTTTGTACTTCATCAACCATTTTGTGCATTAGTTCAAAATAAGAGTCATAGTTTGTATCACAAATATAACCTGCATTATTAGCTTTGATATAACATTTGTATGGAACAGTCACATTACAATTGCTCCAACCCACCTGTATTGTATCATTTTTGTAAAAACATACAATTCCCTTTTGTGTAACAGGCAGGTACAATGCTATTTTGTCTTGTGATTTCACAGTTGTAGTATCGAAAATCAAATTTTCCCAGGTCTCATTGACCCCTAGGGGGACAGCAGTCATTAATAATCCCCCGTATGCTGTTGGTATAGCTGTGCAGATCCAGCAATTCGAAATATTAAAAGTTTCAGCATATACATATTTAATTGCTTGGTAAGTGTTAAAGTTTGGATGCCAGTCTATAAGTAACGAATCTCGTTTATTCAGTTCAGCTTGTGTGGCTGGAAAAAGGAAAGGCCACAACAAAAAGATTAATGTTATCAATACGGCCAACAGAATGATCATGCAATACTTCTGAGTTTGTTCAACATTTCTATTTGTTCCGTATCTGGTCATTTTGTTCTTGTGTAACAGTAACAAGTTTTTTGTCCAGTTCAAAGTTTTTAACCAATTTACAGTGTGTCAGGTGAATCCAGGACGCTTGCTCTGTGATCTTGACTGCAGTGGGTGTTGACAGTAGCACTTGGTATGGCCCCTCCCACTTCAGTGTGGTCCAATTCTTCTTCTTGATAACTTTCACCCAGACCCACGTGCCTGGGACTACTGCTGCTTCCGATGGTCTGGTTTGTTCTTTATCTGAAACAGAATTTAACTGCAAAAGTTGTTTATTACTTAAAAGTCGTCTCATGTATTCTGCAAGTGAACTGTCGGCCTTCTGGTCTGCAGGCATGAGAGGTTTCCACTGAGGTATATAATATGCCCTCCCAAACAGTATTTCAAAAGGAGTTAGCCCCTTTGCATTTGGAACAGTTTTCATGCTCAACAGTGCCAGAGGCAGGCAGTGCACCCAGTTCTTTTGTGTCTCACTAATCAATTTCCTAAGTTTGTTTTTCAAAACCCCATTATGCCTCTCTACTAATCCTGCGGATTGGGGGTGGTATGCACAATGGTTCTTTAAGGAAATTTCAAAATATCGGCTCAACTGTTGTATAGTTTGATTTACAAAGTGTGTGCCATTGTCACTGTAGATCTTTTCCGGTATGCCAAATCTAGGAATAATTTCTTTAACAAGGACTTTTGCAACAGTAGCTGCATCTGGATTTTTGGTCGGAAAAGCTTCCACCCATTTGGAAAACATATCTATAATGACAAGACAATATTTCTTATTTTCACATTTGTTTAGTTCTATGAAATCGATACAGATAGTATGGAACGGGTATAGTGGTGTTGGGAAACTCCCTTGCTTAGGCTTCAATGCCCCTTGTGCATGATGCTTGTTACAAACATGGCATGCTGCACAAAATTTTTTTGTGTGGTTTGTAAATCCATATGCAGTGAACACTCAGTTCACTAACTGTACCATCCCCCGTGTTGAGACATGGCACTGCCCATGGCTCAACAAAGCTGCATATCTAAACAAGTTAGACGGCAAAATTGGTTTTCCTTCTTTTGGAGATGTACAGCCCTTTCTCAAGAATTGCTCTTCTTTTTATCCATTTCTGTTTTTCTATTTTCATAGTAAGTGTTTGCATTGTTTTCAACATTTCTAAATCTAAAATCTCAGTAGGTTGTAATTCCTCACTCAAAAGAAATACTTCAGAAGCTGAAGCTGCCTGCTTTGCAGCTGTATCAGCTCTCGCATTACCTTTTGAAATCCTATCCTGTTGCTTGGTATGAGCTACACATTTACAAATAGCTACTTGCTGAGGTAACTGAATGGATTCTAACAAATCTAAAGTAAATTGCGCATGATTAATCGGTTTACCAGTAGATGTTATCATTCCTCTATTTTTCCACTGTTGTGCAAAAACATGTACAGTAGAAAAAGCGTACTGGCTGTCATTGCCGAGGTACATGCCCTTGTCAAGGCAATCAATTCTGCTGCTTGCGCAGATAAGTTGTGTGGTAAAGACTTTGCTTCTAAAATCTCAGTATCAGAAACTACTGCATACCCCACTAGGTTCTGTCCTGTAGGACCCCTTCTGCATGAGCCATCCATGTAATATGTCACCTCGGCATTATCCAAGAGAACATCCATTAGATCTTTTCTAGGCAGTGTCTTTTGCTCAATCTCCTGCAGGCAGCTGTGTGGTGTGCCATCCACATGGGTTGGGAGCAAGGTAGACGGATTTAAAGTTGTACATCATTCAATTGTCATATGAGGTTGGCTCAAGAGTATAGTCATACAGGAAAGATGTCTAGCAGGAGAAAGATATGCTACTTTTTCTTGCAGTAAAATAACTGTGACTGCATGAGGCACTCTCAATGTGAGAGGGTGGAACAACACTACTGAGGCTGAAGCCTGTACTGCCATTGCAGCTGCAACTACTGCTTGTACACAGTGGGGCAGGGATCGTACCACTGGGTCCAGCTGTGATGAATAATAAGCTATGGGATGTTGCTTATCCCCATGTTGCTGTGTTAACACTGATGTCATGTAACCTTGCTTACAATCTACAGTTTGGAAAAAACGTTTATGATAGTTTGGTAATCCTAAAACTAATGAGGATGCTATCAATTGTTTCAGTTTGCAGAAAGCTGATTCTGCTTCTGGTGTCCATTGTAATAAATCTTGTGCTGCCATAAGCTTCTTGTATATCAAGTTGGTCAGTGGAGCAGACTCCAAGGCATAGTTTGGAATCCAACTCCGACAGAAATTAGTTGTGCCCAGAAAGGACATAATTTCCTTCTTGGTAGTCGGTTTGGGTGCTTGTAAAATTGCTATTTTCCTATCTTCATCGAATGTTCTGCCTTCTTTGGATCTTACATATCCCAGGTATTTAACATGCTTTCTCCAAAGCTGCACTTTGTTTTTGTTTACTTTATGTCCTTGAGTGGCTAGAAATTGTAGTAATGCTATGGTATCTTCTCTGCATTCTTGCTGGGTGGGGGCTGCCAGCAGGATGTCGTCTACATAAAGTAAAATTTGGCTGCCTCTTGGTGGGCTAAACCCTGCCAAGTTGCTTGCCATCTCTTGTGCAAATATTGTTGGGCTTTCACAATACCCCTGTGGTAGTCGCGTGTATGTATACCTTTTCCCCTGAAATGTGAATGCAAACCAATGTTGGCTGTCAGGGTGTATCGGTATCGAAAAGAATGCATTGCTAATATCTACCCCAGAAAAATACTTCTGTTGAGGCTTCAAATCATTCAATAGGGTGTGTGGATCTGGCACAATAGGTGCTCTAGGTATTACTGCATCATTTACAGCTTGTAAATCTTGGACCATACGCCATTCTCCATTTGCTTTCCTGGCAGGAAATAAGGGTGTGTTACATGGTAAATCGGAAAATTCTACCAGTACTCCTTCCTTAAGTAAAGCTGCTATTATAGGTTTGATTCCTACTTCTGCATCCTTTCTTAAGGGATACTGTCTCTTTTGAGGTCTAAATGATGATTTTTGCATAATAGTAACTGGTCCTGCTGTACGAATTAGTCCTACATCTGATTTCCCTGTTGACCAGAGAGTTTCTGGTATGCTCCATAAGGCATTTTCTTCCTCTTCTAGTAAGAGTGCTAATCAGCTGTCCTCGCTAGACTGCAAGTGTACAGCTGGGTGTGTCTGCGTAATCCAATTTAACTTCTGCTTCTGTACTCCCTCTTCTGACAATTCTAACTCTGTTTTTCCCACTTTGTGACTTTTTCTCCTAGATCTATCCATTTCACATTCTTGTCCTTAGTTAAACTAACATGTGGTAATTGATTAGATTTATAGAGTGCAAAGAATTCCTGGGGAAATGAACAGCTAACTACACTGTTCCTTTCTGTGTCCCAGTACAGATTACGTAATACTAATCTGTTTGCATGGTTTTTAAACAGTTCTTGCTCATATTCCTTATCAGGTCCTGGTGTGCTACAATAATACAGAGTACAGTGCAACAAATGCTGTTTATCAGTGTCAAGGGAGGGGGACTTACTGATGGCTACGTTCATCAGTTCTTCGGTTACTGCCCCTGGACCAGTCGTGACTAAGTCCTGGCTGTACCAATAAAATGTTTGACCCTCCGGTCGCACCACAAAAGTATCCATTTGTCACTGTGCTTCCATACCCTGCATAGTCGGTACTACTGCAATGCCAAATATCTGCATACGATCTCTGCCCAAAAGGTTTACTGGGCATTTTGCAGAAACAACAATTTTGCTTTTCTGGGTCATCCCTGAAACAGGGTCAGTTATTGCTATGTTATGGGAGAGTGGCTCCCGATACAGCTGCCCATTAGCTGATTTCACTAATATGTAATCAAGTGATTCTGAATTTTCTGGTAGTTTGGAAGGATGTATCAGGGTTCGTGAAGCCCCTGAGTCACACAAGAATTTAACTTCCCTCCCCTCTACCAGAAGTGTACTTCCAGTTTCGTGTCTGCTAAATAGAGCTCTAGGGTCAATAATGCTAAGTCCAAAATTTCACTTTCTTCACCATCGGTGATTTCTTGTACTTCCTCTATTTCTTCTATCACATCCTCTATTCCCTCTATCACATTTGCATTTGTCTTTTCTCGGTTACTCCCTTCTAGTGATTCTTGACTATCATATAGTCAGTCCTCACCCTCCTTATCTTCCATGGCTACCTTCTTGTTTTGCTTGCAATCCCTTGCTAAATGTCCCTTCTTTCCGCACTTATAACATTCACCCCTTTTCTTTCTCTCTTCAAACTCTTCTGATCGTTTATCAGATTGTTTGTTTCCCTGGGCATTTTTCTTGCCCTTTTTTTCGGACTGTACTACATAAACTTCTGCTCCATCTTCTACAGAAAATATTTGGACTTTCTTTTTCTTTTTACTATTAAAATGCCTTTCAGCATGTCTAGCATATTCAAGTAGTGACTGTAATCTACTCGTACGATGGTCTACCATGTGCTTTGTAATAAATCTGCTTATAGGCAAAATACTGCCTTTCAAAAATGCATTCTTTAGTTGCTGCTCATACGGGGAATCATGTGTTTGGTCTTCAGGTACTTGCATTCCACAATGGTTATTAAAACACTCTAATAATCTACCATAATATCTGTCAACAGTTTCACCTTCCTGTTGAATGCATTGATTAATGCAAGTCCAGTCTGCCCTAGGCTTTCACTTCTCAGAGATTCGGTCTGTTAGACCTTTCACTCTGTTATCCAGTTCTGCGTTGCTATGTGGGAGTGGCTTGTGTTCTGCATCACGGGGATTCCAGTTGCCACTGATCATGTGCCAATCTGGACCTACGATTTGTCTCACTACTTTTTCTACTTCTCCATTCAAATGATAGCTTAACCTCATGCCCTGTAAGTCTTCTATGAATTTTCTAAAATTAACTTTTGGATGGGGAATTCCCACTGTTGCTTTCCGGATGTCTTCCGGTGTCCACGGTCTATATACTAGGAGAGTCGGGTCCTGTCCTGCCTGAGGATTTGGTACCTCTATGAGTGGACATATCTCTTCACTCATAACTCGTGAATTTTTGTTTATTTCATATAACTCAGTATCTCCTCTTAAGTTACGTGTTTGAGACCTAGTCTCGATGGGATCTCTAACATACGGTCTTGGCTTTGCGGTAACAGCCGGGTATAGCGGAGGTGGACCAGGTTGTCCACTCGCTTCATATTCTGGTGCGGGAAGCGAAGGGGGTAGAGGGGCTGATGCTATTACCAAATTATTGTCTTCCTTATCTAGAAACATAGCTTTTGAATTATTACTTTTTTGTTCTCTACGGTTTGCTTCCTCAATCCACCTGTGTGCCTGAGGAATGCCTAATTGACGTTGCTTTTTTACCTGACCTTTTGCGTCAGTTTTAAGCTGTTTGATAAGTTTAATAAGCGAGGATTTTTCTAATTTGCCATTAAATTCATATTTATTAACCCATTTTGTATAGTATCTAACATTGTCGGCACGCTGTAATTGCATATATTTTGCATCTTCGGTTAGCGGTGGATCTTGGGAACTTTTTGTGCACTTATTACCCATATTGTTCTGACTGTTAAAAATATTATGTAACCCTTCTTATTTTCATGTGGTACCAAGATTTTCTGTTTCACAGTTTATCTAGAATAACTGTCTTACCAGTTCTGTTTCCCTGATCTATGACAAGACTGCAATCTTTCTGTCCCTGACTTGTACAAAACAAATCTCCTGACAGATGATTCAAATCAAGTCCCTGATCTAAAACAGAAAAAAGGTAAATTTCACCTTACCTGAGCCTCCGTGATTGACCGTCTCTGGTTCGTATGCTAACTCGTCCTCCAATCGCAGATCAGAAAAGTGGCTAGCCTCTTTTGAATGACAAGTCAGTCGGAGGTCTTTCAAAGCAGAAGAACCAATGTGGTTTCTTCTCCATAAGGTTTCATGCCACCTGGCCCATCTGACCTGAGGCGAAGTGAGAGTTTCCGGTCCGAAGGACCAATCTGTCAAAAGAAAAACAACTTCAAAATGATCAACGCACGGCAGGTTCAGGTTAAGGCACTTTAATCTTGCAGCAAGGAGACAAAAACGTGATAATACAGAGTTTGTCTAACTAGAATCAGGAAGTGAAGCTATTATTATACATTTCTTACAAGACATTGCCTACCAAGCTGACATAATAAATCACAAGTTCTTTCAATATTATTTCATAGCAGCTGTTTGTCCATGATTTTCTGGCGGCACATCAAGTTTACAAAAAAAACTTCCTAAGAAAAACAACGTGGCCTTGATGACCACCGGTCAGATACAACTTCTCACTATGCAATGTTACCATCCAAGGTACTATGGCTAATTTGAGCACAAAGCAAGTACAGATTATAGTTCATTTCTTCAAGCAGTCTTTGTTTGATGTATCTTTTCTTTTCCGCAGCTGTGCATGTTCTCATAACATGAACAGAGCTGATTGTTCATATTCAATAACATTATAGAAAACAATATTGTTCTATTCATTAATTTTCCTGACCTAGCAGATAATCGCCTGCTTCTCAGTAGATTTCCAAAAGGCATAAACATGAATTTTGCTGTGCTAGCAAATTCTAGGTCAGAGAGCATCTTGCAATATCAGAAAGCATACTGCAGTTTGAAAAAGCATCTTATAATTTCATACAGAATTAAGCTGTACATAAAACAGAATGAAATGTGTTAACCCTTTTAGCTTTTAATAAGCACTAAACATATACATTAGTACATATTTTTCTAACAAGAGCACTGAATAAAATGGGTCATGTAATATGCATATCAGGGAATATAGCATATAGGTAGAGTGATAACAATAAAAACAAAATAGGTTGCAATAATTTGGAATACAAGCCTTTCATAGTCATGTTCTCCATAGCAGTGCATTAACAAGGGTGCCAGTGAAGCTGTCAAGCTCTAAGGGTTCATTAAAAACACAACAAATCAGAGATATGTTGAGCATTTGTACAGTAAATAATAATCAGTGTAAAACACCATAAAACCCCACTGGGACTTCAACACCCCATAGAGTATGTTGGCATGGTAGAAATAATTTCTTGAGTACACTGAGCCTTCAAATTGGCTAGAATAAAGGCATTCACTTAGCTGTATTGTACATTTCCCTGCTGACTTGAATCTCTGCTTAGCTCATTGCTTTGATTGATAGTAAGACTTTATTGCATCCCAAGAATTTTTCTTCATTTCTGTCATAGGACAGGAAGTATAATTTATCTGTGGTTATATATATATATATAATCCTCAATGTTGCAATCTGCTAACTGTCATGCAACATATAACTGCAGAAAGATGATTTGCACTATAAACTCTGTGTGGGCATAGGTGTTATGTTTATCTGCTTTTTAACCAGGTTGAAGGTTGGAAATGAGAACATAAGACAGGGGTGAAAAGGGAAAGCCCACAGAGGGTAGAGCTATTAAAAATGAGCTGGATGGAGGTGGGTTAGGAGCATAACTCATAACTTCTCAACCTGAAAAATGTTCATTGAATCCATATTTACATTTGGTTACAAAGTGCCAAACTCTCTGGCAGAATTTACACAACAATGAAAGGAATGTTTCTGGAGAATGGAACATGTGATAGCAAGAAAATAGAAATACACATGAAAGCATTTGAATCCATGACTTTATCACTTATAATCCATGTACCAGAGAATAGTCTGGTATGCCACAGAAACATTCATAGGAAAGGTATTCGAAAAAAAAAATCAGTACAGAGGGAATGGAATATCATTGCACACTGGAAATTAAATATTATAAAACAGCATACTAACCTCAGCGGGTTACAACCCTCCACCCAGTGCACTGAAAATGGACTCATCACATCACGAATACTTTAAGCCACAGAGACTAAGTATTAGCGTTAGCATATTTCATTACTGCTTGGTGATGCACAGCTCACTTCATTTGTATGACTGATGGCTGTATTGTTTGCACATGAAAAGGATTTTTCTTCCTTTTTGCCATAGGATATCGAGTATCATTTTTCTATGGTTACATGTGACCATTGACATTGCTTTCTGCCAAATGTCAAGCAATGTATGGCCACAGGAAGATGATTTTGAATTATAACTCACGTGTGGGCATGTGTATGTGGTGTTTTCCACTATTTTTGACCACATTATAGGTTGGAAATGAGTATAGTATAGAGATGAGAAGGGGGAAGCAAGCAGAGGGTATAACACGAGGTGAGTAAATGAGGAATGAGTAGTACGGAGATGAGCCAGACGTACATCTCTCAACTTCTTAGTGCAGTAATTATGTGGATCTACAGCAACGTCTGTAATAATTTACTGAAAGTAATTCTCAGTGATTCGTCAGACATGTATACTTTTTAGAATGAATGATTGTAGCCAATCATGTGGATATTACTGAAATATATGGTAAGTTGAGAGGTATGGCCTGGATGGGAACATTTTCTCTGTGGTGCAGATTTCCTTTATTTTATTTATTTTTTTGTTGAGAAGGGAAAGTTAGGAAAAGAAGTCAGGGAAATAAGAGGTGGTGGGTAGTTTGCAGGGAAAGACACATGACTGACAGAATGGGTAACACAGTGAATGAGTGGGAACACAATGGTGAAGGAGACATCAGACAAACGGAGGGAAGACAATGATGAGGGGAAGACTCTACAGCATACATGTGTGGGTAGAGACACAAAATGGAGGGGAGCACTGGGTTTAGGGATAGGATTCAGTGTTCAGAGATGCAGTCTCTGCCACCTTAGACCCAGTGAGAGATTATTTATCATCCTGGTACCCGATACTAATAGGTCCTACCTCAGAATCTGAATACAGCAATGGGCAGGGAAACAATTCAATGTGTCACTGGACCATTGGCCATATACCACCAATACTGGCATCTAACCTCTGTCTATTATCTCTCCCACAGGCTCTGCCAACTCCTGATGGGCAGCAAAAGTGTCCCCACTCGCACTGCTACTGGCAGGTACCACTGTACCAGCCTCTGCTGTAGGGCTACCTGACATAGGTGCTGCAGGTAGGGCTGGAGGTTTGGAGGCAATTGTTGCAGCCTGGGACCCAGATGTACTGGATGCCTCTTGTGGTGGTGGTGGTACTACATGTGTGTGTGTGTGTGGGGGGGGGGGGGTGACAGGTCTTGCCAGTGTGGGTGGTAAAGGCTGCTGTGCTGCAGGTTGTTGTATTGCCGGATATTGTAAGAGAAATGAAAAAAAAAAAAAAATGTATATATATATATATATATATATATATATATATATGAAAGAAAAAGGATAGCATCAAAGATGGTGGGGAAAGAGGCATACAAATTCAGGAAATTGCATTCTTAACCATGTTGAAACTCATACAATGAAGGAAAATAACTTTTAGTACTAGGGCCTACACAGGTGTGCCATCAGCCTGTTTGTCTGAGTATTATATTTGGGAGGGCGGTGCCTAAGCCAAAAGCCATCTTCATATGCAGTTTGACATGAGCATACCAACTGCAGGAAGCAGTACGCAATCTGACATAACATGCAATTTGATGTATAAAAGGAGGAAGAAAATCATGCCAAAAATTAGGAGGTGCAGCACCCAGCAGGATAAAAGGCACTGTAATCAAACTAAACAAACAACTCAGGGGACAAATAAAGTCTACCAAAGCCAAATTTGAGGTAAGTTTGCCCTTCCAGACCAAGGACAACCACAAATCATTTTTTAACTATGTCCGCAACCTCAAAGGCAATACACAACTCTGTGTAGAGCTCATTGCAAATGGAACCATCTATACTGAGCCTGAAGATATAGCAAACCTCCTGGTTGATAAATTCAGCTCCAACTTTACTCCTCTCTCCCCCTCAGCCTTCCCTCACGAAATATCAATTATAACTTCCCCTACTATCACTAGGGAACAAATCCTTAATGCTCTCTCTAATACCAAGAACATTGCATCAATGGGCCCAGACAATATCCCAGGATGCCTTCTAAATAGCATGAAACATGACCTATCATGGCCTATGGAATTACTATTTAACTGTAGCCTCCAAGAAGGCCTTATGCCTCATGGATGGAGAAAGGCAGCAGTCACCCCTCTGCACAAAGGTGGGCCATCTACAGACCCTGGAAACTACAGACCCATAAGTGTCACTAGTCTTATATGTAAAGCCATGGAAAGAATTATCATGGAGATGATCAATAGAGAAATAGTAAACCGCTAGGCACTGGACCCAACTCAGTTTGGTTTTATCAAGGGCAGATCATGCCTACTCAACCTGGTGGACTTTGAGAAGGTCACCAAAGCAATGGATGAGGTTGAAATCGTTCACACTGCCTACCTTGACCTAGCCAAGGCATTTGACACAATACCCAACTCAGGCATTGTTGACAAACTCAAAAGGTTAGGTACAAACCTGTAAGTCACCTGGTGGATAGCTAACTGGCTCACAGACAAGGCCCAAGAAGTTAGAATTGGGGAATCCACCTCTACAAAGAGGCCAGTCACAAGTGGAGTCCCTCAGGGATCAGTCCTTGGACTTTTCCTTTTTGGCATTTACTTCTCAGAAGTCAAGGCCAATGTCAGTAGTCTCTGGCTGACTAAATTTGCAGATGATTGCACATTAGGAGCTGGGATGGGCTGACACAGACAAACAACTGGTGTCAGAGTCATGGACTAAAACTAAATGCTAGGAAATGCATAATAGTATCCTTTGGGAATTCATCCATCCCTGGTAACTATCATATTGACAACACACCCCGTAGAAATGACCCAGTAGTCAGGGACTTAGGGACACACATAGATAGTGATCTAGCCTTTGATCATCACATGTCTACAGTGGTGAGAAAATCATTCTATGTTGTGCAACTTATAAATAAAGGTATGGCATCTAAGTCCAATGAAGCCATTGCTCTATTGTATTCGTCTTTCATCAGACCTATCATTGAGTACAACACCCCTTTGGTATGTACCTAACCAGGCATATCCAACAACTGGAATATCCACAGAGGTTCCTCATTTAAAGAATACAGTGTGTAAGTAATATGGCCTATGCAGACCACCTCAAGGCCCTATCCCTGTATTCTGTCTCCTACAGGCTTTTGAGGGAGAGCTATGCCTGGCATACAGAGCAATGTCAGATCCCATTCTGATGGACCACCTGCATATCCACAAAAAAACAGTACCAGAATTACCTGTTCTAAAGACTTAAACCTTGCCTGTGCTATAAATAGGACATGCTGTAAAGATAGGTATGTATCCCAGTGACTCCCCATCTATGGAACAGGCTCCACATCCATGTGAAGCAGCATTCCTCCCTAACTGAATTCAAGTGCAACTTGGACAACTGGATGGGAAAATGGAAATTCATCCCTGGTTTGGCACCTATGTCCCTGATGCAAACAGGTAACCTGTAAATGGTTCATCTCCCAGGCCCATGCTTACACTTATCAAGGGTATGAGAACTTGTCAGAAATGTGGGATGCATGGCTAGGCTTAGAAAGGCCTTGTGGTCATTAGCCCAGTAAACACCTATGAACCTATAAGTGCACACTAACTGCAGGAAAGAGTATGCAGTCTGATATGAACATACTAACTGCAGGAGATATCAGGACAACATGTCTGCGCCTGCAGACAGTGGTGCTGTTACAGTTTTGACAATAATATGACTGTACATATACATGAGAAATATGCTGATCGTACAATCAAAATGTTAAGTACAGGTGATATATGAGGGACAGATAGATATACTGTATACTATGAAGTGTCCAGTCAGCTAATAATTATGCATATGATATATATGGACCTGGCAGTGGTGCAGTGATATTACTGATGCGACACATGTACTCCATGACAAAAGATTATCCTTGGGGAATAGGAAATTGAATTCATAACCACTGTAGCAATTTCAGTGCAAATAGACATTATGCGCCACATGTTCAACTATACATGGAGAGGTATGCAGAAGCACACCATGGCACAGTTATACTATTTCCATTAAGGTATGCCAGTGCTGACAGATGTGGTACTGGTGTATTAAAGTTATGCAGAATTGTTTTTAATGGCTACAATTGTTACTATGTAAACAGACCCATCTTTCATAACAGCAGGTCTACTTACCCTGGCTCTCTCTTAGGCACTCTTATTTGTTCATGTATATCTGCCTGTTCCTTTCAATACCTGCAGAGGCTTGAGATATAAGCAGGTCATGATGTGATACTGAATGCTACTATCCAATATTACATAAACAGGGCATAATGTGATACTGGATAGTTGCATGAATTAGCAGATTATTTGCTTACCTAAAAGATGGTATACTTAATATACTGAGGTGGTGATGTACCCTAACTTCTGCCTTCCATTGGCCAAGGAGGTCAGGCCAGCATTGATTCAAGTCACTGTAGTGGTGATGGCACTATTCCTCATGTATGCAATGTGAGTAGTGTGGGTGACAGCCTTTGTCAAACTGTTCTTTCATATCAACCTTTTACTGTGACCCAATATAGCCCTCCTGCCTAAAATGTTCATGTAGAATGTCCAGAAAATCTTGGACTCCTCCTCACACCACTTTTGTGCTCTAAAAGGAGAACTACCCTCACCTTCTCCAGCCATAATTGCCTCACCTTTAAAGACCTCAAGAAAAATGGCAGGGAACTGGCACCTAAAGCAATTCTTGGGTATCTCTGCATTTGTACAAATACTGGCACTGACAGGCACCTCATTTACATGATGAATGGCAAAGTAAAATATACATACTGTGTTATTATTCTGAGTCAAGTATCCTGCATATATATGGTAAGAGATACCTCTTACACAATAAGTTCAGTTCTATAATGTTATCTTTGACTGTTTATATTGTGGACCATAATGCCTGTGAGGGATGTCACTTTGTCAATCCTTTTAACGTGTTGAAGCTGTCTTGTGAGGCACATTGTAAGAGTACTGCAAGTACTTGACTGTGGATGGCTGTAAGGCTGATGATAGACACTGCCCTAAGCTCATATTCTGAGTGATATTCATTACTGTTTTGCTGCTGTGTACCTTACATATATGTAATTAGACACACAGCCTTATTAAATAATTATTTTATGGGAAATAAGTGGTCAGTACACATACCATGTTTGACTGTTCCTTAAAGATTGTGTGTAGATATATATAACTGTCAGGCAGACATTGACCATGATATATACCCAGGATAAGAGCAATGTACAGATTTCTTATAGCCATGCAAGAGCAAAGCTATTAATTCCTGCATTTCCACACCAAGAGAGCAATGCCTAAGAAAACTGTAGAATCTAGAGGCCCATCCACATCCACCTGCAAACCCAAATTTACAGATGTAGAAATTGAGGTGGTACTACAGCTCCTCTATCTCAGTGGCCAATGACTCTTCACTACCTATACTGCTGACTAACCCTTTTGTAACTGTGCTTGGGCTGATAGTGTCACAAATGTAAATGTAGTGGGAGGTCATGGCCACAACTATGACATGGTCTGTTACTGGTCAGTTGGATATGATCCATGCTGCCGTCAATCAGCAGAGGCTGTGGCATGAGAACTGAGGGCAGCTGGTGCTGGGCCATTGACTAAGCCACGTACAGGGATGGAGGAGTTTCTTACCTCTTTGAAAGGCAGTATCACCTCCACAGAGTTCCATAGTGCAGTGCTAGATGTTAGGGCTGAGCTGGACAGGCCTCAGAGAGTTGCAACTTAACATGCACCAGGTATGTATTCCTACTGGTTTACCTTCATATGGTTGGGAATGGTTTGTGCGATCGTGCATAACATCAACCGATATGAGCGAATTTCAGAACGTGTTTGCGGCACTATGGCAAAACTCACTATGTGGAATATGGATGTCGAACAGATGTTATTCATTTGAATGGCACAGTGCATTCACACTTCAGCCATTTGAACGTCTGTGAAGTGACATTCTGGATTTTTGCCATTGTACTTTCACTCAATTGTCTGTCGCACAAACCCTCTGTGGCCTTATGGAGGTAAACCATTCCTACTTCATGTTATTCATAGCTCCAATTTGCTAGTGTAATGTTCTTTAAATTTATCTGACTTATGGTATACAGTTACATTGGAGATCCACATTCCACATCCATCTGCATGATGTATGGCCAAAGGTATTAATTGTTATCATGGCTTTATAACTTTAAAACTACCAGTTGCATGTGAAGTTGTAGTTCTGGGTCCTACTTACACTGAGTATATTTTTTTGCTTTGGTATACATGCATGTGACTCTTTATCTAGCACCAGCACTGTAGAACTGCACTTATCAGATGTTGGAGGGTCTGTTACCTGTGATATTGATGTCAGGTATGAGCTGCCACATTTAAGGAGTGCAGAGTGTATGTTGCATACATGGAGTGTGACCCACACATCTCCTACTCAGAGTGTGGACAGTCAGTATGGCTGAAGTTACTCAGGAAACACAAACTTTCTGAGATTGGGCAGGTCAATGGGTCACACTAATTTAGGGAGGTGTGGTTGCTCCCACATCAGATATGCCTGCATCTGCCCCTAACACTGGTGAGTATTGTGGTCCACATGAGGAGGAGGAGGGAGTGGAGTGGTAATGGTCCTTCCCAGAAGTATGGTTACTGCCCTCTTCCTGATGTTGATGTGTCAGTAGCCTCACACTGAGCATATTTACAGAGTCATTATGTAACCGCATGTTAGTTCCATCAGTGCCATGGCAGAGATAGTAAATGTTATTTAAGCTGTGCACATTGACCTACAAGAGTGCATGACCCATATCTGTGTTTTGTTAGACTGAATCACACACTGGACATTTCAGCGTCTTCTCTGGGTCATATATTAGGAGTAAGGTGGTCATCCCTATGGCTGGTCATCTGCTACATCCACAGATGTTAACCACCATGACCAAGGATGAGTGAAATCCCTCTCTCACAGTGCTAGCACTTCCAAAGTAACATCGACTGTGGAGTTGTCTGTGCCCAGGATAGGTCATCACCGTGGTCAGGGTCATGATGGCACATCTGCTAGTGGATGTCAATCTTGGTCATGCAGCACACCACCACTGAACCAACGGCATGATATAAGTAGTGCAACTCCTGGTAGAGCCAGCTGTCATGAGAGGGGCTGTGTAAGGGATGCTGAACCCTCTTTTATACATAACCTGCACTTGCCCAGTATGCCAAGTCACAGTGCTGCCCCACATGCTGAGGCTGCATCCCTGCATGCACACACACACACACACACACATCAAAACAGCCCCAAGCACATCACACCCACTCACCAACCTTGGCCCTTCAATGGATTAACACCACCACCAAGCAATCAAGTTCTAGCAATGCATATAAATGCACTTTTTGTTTTACTACTCCTCAGGATTCATATGCATACACTTTTCAGTGAAAGATATGGATTCTTGTACTCCCTTCCCCACCTGTGCAAATGATGATAACTGTGCCCTGCCCTTTTTACATTGGTTCATAGGTTTCATAGGTTCATAGGTTGGTACTAGGCTATCGGCCCTAGGCCCTATACAAGGCTAGCCATAACAATTCCCTGGATATTTCTTCCCACAGTATTTACTTCCCTGGACCCCTGTCCAGCAGGGCGGCTGACGTGATCCCCTGGGTAAATTTCCTATCTCCCATCCAGTCGTCAAGGTTCCTTTTGAAGAGGGCCAAGGAGGTGCTCTGCTTGACATGTATGGGCAGTCTATTCCAGAGTATGGGGAGTTTCTGGGTCAGGAACCTATCCCTCCAGCATGTTTTGTTCATTGTAATGACAAAATTTAGGTTCCTGGAGCATGTGGCTCTGATGGATTGGGATTTCTTTAAGTGTAGCATGTCCAACAGCTCTGGGTTTGACATGGCCTTGTATGTTAAGCAGAGATTGCCTCTGAGTCGACGATATGCCACAGAGTATAGCTGGAGTTTTTTTAGTCGATCAGCATATGGCATCTGCTTTAGGCCTGTGCTTCTTTTAGTGAGATGTTTCTGCGGCCTTTCCAATTGTTGCAGATGTCTTGTGAGGTACATACCAAATGGGGCATTGTACTCTATGATGGGTCTAATGAGGGATGAGTACAGTGGGACAATGACCTCCTTTTTTCTGGATGAAAAGACATTAGTGATGAGGTGTGCCCCACAGAAGGATTTCCTGACTGTTGTGGCGATGTGGTTATCGACGGTGAGACCACTGTCCACCTGTGTTCCTAATTCTTTTGTCACACTTTCGGTGTTTAGTGTACTGCCACCTATGTGGTAATTCATGGGTACATGTTTTTTCCCAAAGGGGATAACTATACATTTCTTGGCATTGAGCTTGAGTCCATGGCTCTGGCACCAAGCATCTGTTTCTGTAAGGCCCTTTTTTAGAATATCTACATCATTTGGGGATTCAATAATGGCTCCCAGTTTGCAGTCATCTGTGAACTTTGTTGGCCAGAGTCCCTTAGTGTTGGGCTTTACTTCAGAGAAGTAGATGCCAAACAAGAGTGGTCCCAGGACTGAACCCTGAGGTACTTCACTTGTCACTTGCTTGGAGCTGGATTTGGAGTCGGCTACTTTTACAGTGTGGGTTCTGTCAGTAAGCCAGTTGGAAACCCGTCGAATGATGTAGGGATTTATGCCCAGCTTAGTAAGTTTATCTATGATTCCAGAGTGGGGGATGGAGTCTAAGGCCTTGGCGAGGTCCAGATAGGCTGTGTGGACCACCTTACCCTCGTCCACATCTCTGGAGACTGATACAAAGAAGTCAGTCAGGTTCAGGAGACACGATCAGCCCTTCATGAACCCAAACTGGGTGGGGTCCAGTGTTTGAAGGTTGCCAAGGTCTTTGTTTATAAGTTCCATGATAATACATTCCATGGCCTTGCAGATCAGGCTCATCAGACTGATGGGATGGTAGTTCCCAGGATCCAAGGTGGATCCCCCCTTGTGAAGTGGGATAACTGTAGCTGTGCGTCACTCAGTGGGCACGAAGCCTGAGGTGAGGCTATGATTAAACATGACACTTAGGTGAGGTGCCAGTTCATTTTGTAGTTCATGTAGTACACAGTCTGGGATGTTGTCTGGTCCCATGGATGCTGTATTCTTAGCTTTGGAGAGTGCTGTTTTTACCTGTGTGGCTGTGATTACCGGAATTTGACAATCTTTTGGTATTGAGGTGGGCCCTTTAGGGGGTGAGAGGGGGGTGAATTTGGCACTGAATCGAACTGCCAGGATATTGGCAATGTCCTTGGGATCAGTATATTTAATGCCATTCTGTTGTAGCTCAGAGCAGATCTGAGCATTGCCATTTAGATTCTTGACATGGCTATAGAATGCCTTGTGGTTGTCTTTGGAATCTTTGGCAATTTTATTTTCGTGACCAGCTTTGGAGGATTTTATGAGAGATCTCAGGTTCTTACTGAGGCTGGTAAGGGAGTTTTTTTGCATCCTGGGATTTTCCTCTTTTCTGCAACAGTTCTTTCCTTCTGTTGTATAGTTTGTTTATGACAGGGGACCACCAGATTGGCTTCCTTTTTTAGAAGGAGAGAGTCTTGGTTCTATTTGGGATGGTACGATTCATGCACGAGTGGATGTGCTCATACAGTGGTTTAGTGTAGGATTCGGCAGTCGAACTTTCAGTTCCCATCTGCATGGGTGTCAAGAAGTTTGTCACTTCTGACTTGAGTAGCATGAAGATGGCCTTGGAGAAGTTTTTTTATGAATGTTTCCTTACTGGGGGGTGGGATGTGGATGTCAAAGGTGATTAGCTTATGGTCAGACCTAACCAACGAGGGGTTGACCACTGGTGTGGAGCATCGATTTCCCATGTTGGTAATGACCAGATCCAGGATATTGGAGCCCCTGGTGGGACTATGGATTAGTTGATCCAGGGCATTGGAATTTATGAATTCCAAGAACCGTTGAGCAATGGTGTTGGTAAACGAGTAGTTTTCCCAGTTAATGGCAGGGTAATTGAAATCACCCAGTATTAAGGTGTTTGGTTGTATCTTAATATTTTCCAGTATGTTTAGAAAGGTGTAGTGAGAATCTTGGGGCATGGAGGGGGATCTGTAGCAACTATAATTTGGATTGCAGTCTTACCTAGTGTTAGTTGTACCTGGAGAATTTCAGATGCATTGTGTTGGGCAACTTGCCTGGAGGTATGAATATCCTTGGTGAATATGGACACTCCACCTTTAGTGTTTTGGTCCTGGTTTGGTGGCCGAAAAGTGTGGTAAGAGTTGTAGCCTGATACTGCAGGGGTGGTCTCTGGAGCCTTGAACCAGGTCTCAGTTACTGTACAGATATCCATGTTCTCTATTTTTAGGAGTGCCTTGAGAGAGTGCATTTTGAAGTTTAGACTTCTAGCACTAAGTAGCATTACCTTCAGATTTTGCATACTTGTACCTGTTACAGTGGTGGTTTTGTCCTTTGAGCCTTGCCTAAAAAAGGTACTATAGGGCTGGCAAGAGCCTTAGCCAGTAACCTGAATCCCAGGGGCAACAGGTGCAGACCATCTCTGGCAAATCATCGTGGTTTGTCGATCATGTCATCCCAGGCAATGACAGAGTCATATTTGTACTTGTTGTGGAATGACTTGAGTGCATGCATTATGTGGTGGATCCTGGCACCCGACAGACAGCTGACAGAAATTTTCTCCTTGTTCAGCCTGGTGAGTGGGACACCAGTGTGCCTAACTATAGAGTCACCTATGACTAAAGTGTTGAGTATGTTGTCTTACCTTAGGGGCTGTTGTTGGGTGGCACACTGGTGTTGTGAGCTATGTGATACTTTGGTTGTGATTGGTGTTTGTTTGCGTTTCAGCTTTGGTGGTCCTTGTTGCTTGGGCAGGTTAAGGGCCTCCGCATATGTGAGTTTAGTGTTGCTATGTGTGGGTGTTGGTGGTGGGGGTTTTGAAGGGCTATGTGTTGCTTGAGGTGTAGTGTGGGTGTTAACCTTCTCCTCTTGATTGTCTAGCACAATCTTGGCTGGGGAGAGCTTTGTTTCCAATTTGGCTATGTAAGTGCATCTCTCGCAGGTTGTAGTGTTGGGTGGTAGGAGGAGAGGGTTGTCTGTGTACATGAGGCAATTGCTGCATTGCCCCAGTATGCCCAGATTCACCAGGTGGACAAGAGAAATTACCGGAAGCTGACCCTTGGACATGCCTGGTTAGGCGTTAATGAGTTATCTGTCTGGTGTACTGCATGGCCAGCTTAAGCGTGGTTAGACATAGTCTAGTGTTACTGTATACATCATTTTTACTGTATGTATCTGCTTAGCTCTTATATAGTTATGTTGTTAAACTACGAGCAGTGTGTTGCCTCTTTGCTAGTGCCATGGCATAATGTGCCCACCAATGTCTGGTATGATCATACCCTGTTGCTGGATCTTCTTGTGTCTCAGCTGGTGCTGCCTGTGGTGCTGGGAGCTGCAGTCCCTGCAAGAGGCCACCCTGCAGTAACTGCTTCCCCAATATCATGTTATTTAACATAGTACATATGGTCAGTATTTTTCACATGTGGCAAGGTCATACTCCTGGACACCAGCAGATGTGTCCAGACAGTGTTATCTTCAGCAGCCCAAACACATGCTCGGTGATATTACTTGTTTATGATATTGCATGGTTGTACACCTGGTCAGTTTGATTTTGTGGATTTCTGATGGGTGTCCGGTGCCAAGTTTCTAGGGCATATTCAGCATCACCCATATGATGTGACTTTGGGAAGTCATCCCTTGCAGACCATAGATAAAGGCCACATGTGCGTCATATGCCTGAGCCATGAAAACTGCCTGTGCGGCCGGCGCGCGCACGCACACACACACACACACACACACACACACACACACACACACACACACACATTATAAATACCCTGTGCATCACAGACCACCTGGTATTGATGGAGTGATACACTTTGTGGTTCACATACCTCCTTCCCAGTTACCAGGTAGGGCCTTTATTTCAATGTGGATGCAGTCTATTGCCCTAAAACCTCAGGAAAATAGGCTATGTCATAGAACCCCTGCATGATGTTTGTTCTTTCCTTTGGGTTACATGGAAACCACACATGCTCCCCCCATAAGCTCATGCATGGCATCAAGGAATTGATGGAATGTTCTGAAGGCAGATGCTTGAGTTACCCCCACTGTGTCCCCAGTAGGTAACTGAAAGGTCACTGTAGCTAATATAGATAAAGCAACAAGACAAAACCCACAAAGTCCCTCAAAGTTTCAGTAAGCCAAGTGTCACTCACTTATTCCATAAAACCAAATACTGTAAGAAGCTTTCCACCAGGTGTTCTCAGTGGAATAACTATACAAAAATACTCCCCAGACTTGAAACAATATAAACCTAGTACTGGTATTAACTGTTATTAAACTTAAGCTTAAAAAATAATAAAATATAAAGCTGTCTACTCTAACAAATCTCTTAAACTTAGTAAATCAAGTAAAAAATCTAATCCAGGATATGTTGAATTTGCAGTTCCTTTATCATTAAGTCTGATGGAGTGCTCATCTGTCCTTACTAATAAAGGAATTGCAAATTTAGCATATCCTGGATTGGATTTGTTACTTGATATACTAAGTTTAAGAGATTTATTCCAGTAGACAGCTTTGTATTTTATTATTTTTTAAGTTTAGGTTTTAAGTTTAATAACAGTTAATACTAGTACTACGTTCATATTGTTTCAGATCTGGTGAGTATTTTTGTATAGTTATTTCACTGAGAACATCTGGTGGAAAGTTTCTTACAGTGTTTGTTTTTTGTCTGTGTGTGTGACACTTGGCTTACTGAAATTTTGAGGGACTCAGCGGATTTTATCTTGTTTTGTCTTCTTACTAATGTGTTACTAATAAAGGAACTGCAAATTCAACATATCCTGCATTGGATATTTTACTTGATTTACCAAGTTTAAGAGATTTATTCAAGTAGACAGCTTCCTATTTTATTACTTTTCAGTTTAAGGTTTAAGTTTAATAACAGTTAATACCTGTACTAGGTTCATATTGTTTCAAATTTGGGTAGTATTTTTGTATAGTTATTCCACTGAGAACACCCAGTGGGAAGTTTTGTATGGTATTTGGTTTAATATACATAAAGCTACTCATACCTTAGTATCCACTGGGGTAGAAACTCTACAACTCCCGCAAGGCTGCAGCAGAAGCTGACACATGTCCATAATTCCTTGCATAGTGTCCCTGTTCACAAAGTACCAGGTCACTATGTTAGTGTCATGGAAGGCACAAAATGTTAAGTGGGGTTGGATGACACGGTACTTCCAGGAAGGATATTGCAGACTGTCAAGCACAGCAGCTGCTATAAGACCCTCTTGCAGCAACACCTAACATCATACACTACTCTGGCTGAATATTAGCATATGGCCATGTACAATCCTAAAGCAAGTGCAGCATCGCTGCATGGCATTTAAGGGATTCTGAATATCTCCGACATGTTTTTTTTTCCTCATTAGCATATGTAACACTTCATTATACAGTCATTAACATATAACACAGCAGCAGACCATGTTACTATTACCCTACTACAACTAGGGTTGCTATTTTTTCTAACTCACACACACCCTGTGCATGGCCTCTTGTCACACAAATTCACTTAATGCAATGTGGCAAAGTTTTCTGAATCTGGCCCTGTGATTTGGCTGAACCTTTTAATTCAATAGAAAGAGCAACAAAGTTGGCAAAATGGAAACCCAGAAATAATGCTATGGAATAAAAAGGCAGGCAGAGTTTTTGAGCACTTTTTGCTACCTTGCTTCACCCTACAGCCTTCCTACACAGTACCCCATGTCTGTGGCAGGTCTGCCAGCTACTCTGCTTCAAACATACTCCAAAGCAGCTGAGGCCAGTTTGAGAACCTAAGTGTGTCCTGGGTGTCGCTTGTCCCTCTCTAACATAGATGACAAGCAGGTGAGGTATTTCATTTAGATGCTTTAATACATAGAAACACATCAGGATGGATAGCAGTATTTGTCTGGGGCTTACATATTTCTCTAAATTTACTTTTTACGCACTCAGGGTCCTCCCTTGACTCAACTGGTACAACAATATGATGTTTTTCCCCCTCTCCTGTATAGCTAGCAGGTGCATACACAAATGAACATTTCCTTTCAATGACTTCTGACCCAGCTAAATTAAGCAGAAAAAATGCCTTTGTACAGTCATCTTTATCAGAAAATGCAGCCTGTATGAAAATATCATACTCTTGCTCAAACACTCTTCCATTCCTAGCAATATTGTTATCAAGCACAAGTGCATTGGGGTTTTCAAAATTCGTCTGCTATGCCCACAAAGTATGCACAAACACACTGAAAATATGGCCCTTGTAATTATGTACGAATAAACTGTTCTGTGAGCTTGTGATAACATTCAAATGCACAATAAACTCTTTAAAATACTGTACTTTGCAAAATATGCTCTGAAGTGGCTGTATTTTGTGAAATACATTTACTGTAATACTGCACAGACGTGAACACTTTATACACTTGATAACTCGCATATCTTTAATTAATACAAAAAATACGTGCTTAGCGAAAATGCAGTTGTTTCCTCTTAAGTAATTTGGACTTTATTTCAAACATTTTCAGTAGTAATTCAAATATTTTTATCAATATAGGTCATATTGGTTTATGCGAATATCGTTTAGAGCATTCTGTATGCCTCATTTCATATTTTGCGAATAAGAAATAGTTTTGAGCAAGTTTTAACATCAGAAATTAATTTCTGACCTGTTTTGTGAATTATGCGTGCAGTAGGGATGATTCACTACTCTATATTCCTCCATTGCCAACCGGGTGTCTCTTGGACTCAAATGGAAGAAATTGGAACTCTTTCTGGCAACAAGTTGTTTTGACCATGCTTCTTCTAACATCATGTCCCTTTAGGCTTGCTGCTTCTGATACCATGTCACTCGTCCTTCTCTAACACAGATGACAAGCAGGTGGGGTATTTAATTTAGATGCTTTAATACATAGAAACACATCAGGATGGATAGCAGCATCATAAAATATAAACAAACTGGTTAACAGACAGACCTTACCTACATACATGCTAACATTTGGCATTTACATTTTACATTATATTATAATTATATTATTTTATTGCATTTTACATTTGACAATTGGATGGGAGATAGGAAATTCACCTCGGTGATCACGTCAGTCACCCGGGTCTATATGACGCTATCGAATGGACTAAATAGCGAATGCTATTTAGTCTATCTGATACTGTTGAAATGGCAAAATATCGAAGTCACGGAACATCGAATTTTTTCCCAGGGAAAAATTCGGTGAGCCGTCATTGGGACTTTGCCATTTCCTCCATTATGGTGCGATCTCGGAGTTGGTATATTTAAGTAGGGGGGTGTGGGGGGCTGGGGGGGCGAAGCCCCCCACTTAAATTTGTGTTTAAGTTTATTTATTTATTTTTTTACAGAGCAGCGAATTTTTTCCCTGGGAAAAAAAATTGCTGTTCCGTTTGTTCGATATTTTGTTGTTTCGATATTATCGGTACGATGAAATAGCATTCACTATTTACATCGTATGATAATATGATATAGACGCAGTCGCCCTGCTAGACAGGGGTCCAGGGAAGTAAATATTGTGGGAAGAAATATCCAGGGAATTGTTATGGCTAGGCTTGTATGGACCCTAGGGCCGACAGCCTAGTACTAACCTATGAACATCTCAACAGCTTACTACAAAATGGCAGTCAGGTTTGCACATGCTCAGTATTTAAACACTTGTGCAAGCACTTAGATAGATTCTTAAAGATATATACACACACATTGATCTACACTGGAGATCTTGACTATCACCATTAGCCAGGAGTTTTATACTTGGGCTAACCCTATTACTTCACCCCTATTGTGGTCTGTGGTTGTATCAAAGGGAAAGATGTGCAGTGTATCACCCTCACTGTGCCTCCATGGCAACTCAGCCCTGACCACCACCAATGTACTCGATTTCCACCAGAGATCGTCGCAGACAGCACCCACATAACCATCACCCCCCAGGAGGGGCTCACTCATCCCTCACCATCCTGCTCTGTTAGTCACCTGAGCTACTAAGTGAACCCAGGTCAGCTGGGCCTTAATAAGGGCTTTATCCCTGTATGCCATCAGAGCAACAGAGGTGGAGATATTGACTGTAAACTGAAGTTTGGGGGCACCAGCATTTGCTGGTAGGGTGTAACAATATATATATATATATATATATATATATATATATATATATATATATATATATCCGGGTTCATATTACGTTATCGAAAGATAATGTAATTGAACGGCCAAAATATCAAAACGGCCACATTTCAAATCTTTTATTGTGCAGGGCTGTGCCCCCCACACCCCCCGCTAAATATATATTCCAACTCTGAGATTGCGCTACAGTGAGGAAAGGGCAAATATCCCAATCTTCACTGTACTACGATCCCACAATTCAAACTTTGAAATGCGGCCGTTTCGATGTTTGGCCATTCGATTACGTTATCTTTCGATAACGTAATAGGAACCCTATATATTCTACTTCCTTTAAGGTGTGTTCCAAAGGTTTTATTTCTCTAAGTAATGTAAATGTGCACTATCTGGAAAGAATAGCAGTATCAATTTGGTCATTTGGACAAAAAATGGGGTTATTTTTGGAAAATGAGCAATAACATAATGAGACTCATTATTTTAGTTAGCATTTGACAGGTTGAGGTTTATTTATGCACAGTTGCTAAAAAATGTGTTATTTTGTTGAGTACGTTTTTGTATTCATATGATGATAAAGCACCAGTTACAGTGATGTCAACAAATAAGACTTTATTTTTATAAATCTAACAAAATGGGAATGAATAGGCCAAATTGCTCTTGCTCATGGCTTAACTGCATTATTTCAGTTGTTTTATTGTATTATAATTTAAACAAAGAATAAACTAAAAAAGAAAATTGGACAAGGGATGTCAATCCTTTGCAATCCCATTAGGAAAAAATAGAAAAGTATATATATATATATATATATATATATATATATATATATCATCAAAATGAAGAGTGAAGGTTCGGAGAAAACAAGAATGTCGAACGTAAGTTGGCTGATTCCCTTATTGCCAACCTACAAATCTCCGAGTATCCTGTGCAGTGAATGCAACTGTGCATTTGCTTATATGTGGTCGATGTAACAAATAGAGATTGAGGTACAGTGCAGATCGGGAAATGAATCCTTTTCCTCACTGTAGTGTGACCTTGGAGTTGGAATATATAGTTTGCAGGGGGTGTGGGGGGAATTGGGGCTTGCCCCCCTGCAAATATGTGAGTTGCAGCATTGTACAGTACTGAACTGCTTACGTTTGTACAGCAGAAAAGGCAGGCTGGTGAAAAAGCTTGTCGAAAAACACAGAATTCACATTTGGATATTCTTTTTCTGACGTTTTGACCTAATTAATATGCATGACATCGCACATGCGAGTTGACCACATAAACACATTATATAATTATTCTCAACCATACATATCTATAGATACAAAACATATACATACATACTTACTGTAATGACAATGATTGAATTTGGTAAACTTGATAATAAGTAGTAAAAGACATGTCCACGAAAAAATAAAGCATTGGATTTTAATGTATGGTATTCTCAGTTCTTGTCTGCTGAGTTTTGCTATTACTGAAAACATCTATTAGAAAAGTTCTTGAAGCTCCATACAGATAAAATGAAGTAGTGATATCAGTAAAGGGATTATTTTGCATAATTTTCCCTGCAGATGTGTAACATTTTCCTCTGGTAATCTGATCTTGTTAAGGTGTAATAAATAACCCATAATTCTAATAGAAAATATTCTTACGCTGGATCCCCTATTCTCCCAGAAGAAGACAGCTGCCATTTGGGGTCTTTGTACATTTCTTCTCTTCTCTTCATAGCTGCCCTGTTATCACTTCCAAACCTGAATCATTTGTCTTACAAGTATAGCAGTACAATTTAATAATTTGCTTCTCACTTGTATTGGTTGATCTAAAATGGACCCTTCACAGCCATGTCATGGGGCAGAGATAGAAAAAGGGAGACTACAGTTAAATCCAAAATACATTAAGCATGTAAATATGGTTGCACTGAACTGTCTGACCAACTAGATGAACAGACAGACAGCAGTGATTCACAAATTGTTCCAGCTGGCTAATACAAACAATGCATTCACATTGTACTTTGTGGGGCATGTGTACACATACCCAGAAGCAGTAGAATCAGGTCGTTTAGCAACATGCTATTCTACCAGGGTATCTGATGTCTCTGTAAGCAGAACTTCAGTAATCTTGGAAAATGTTACTCTTCTTTCAAAGAAAAATACAATATGAATTGTACTAAAGCTGTAGTAATTCACAGTAAAATAAAAGTCATATTGTACTTGCAGAAATGTAACATGTGAAAGAAAACCTGCAAAGTGGCATTTAATTGCACCCCAGCCTCCAGTCATAGACAAAAGAAGTTTTGACTGTCACCCATCTTGTTTGTTTGATTACCTGCAAGAAAGCTAGAGGGGAAGGTTGAGGGAGGAAGGGGTTTCTGATACTAGCTTGCCCATCCTGTGTGTGTGTGGGGGGGGGGTCCTGGCTTGCTATATTAGTGACATCTACTAGTAGATAAGTGATCACTCATGGAAGAGATCAGAGCAAGCTTGACCTGTTAAGCAGTGCATGCTCTGCTGAGTCAAGGATGATATGGGGAGGAGTGTGTGCCCATTATTATCCATTGTGAGTATGATGGCTGCCTGTGAGGAGGAGGAGGAGTAAACAGGGACATACTGGGGTTCTCTATGAGACCAGTAAGCTGGCTTGCTTCCTAAAGCATGACTTTTATCTCCAGGGGGATGACTTGGATGATCAGGCTCCAAACGGGAATGAGTACTCAAAGTGCTCTTGCCCAGTTCAGGGATGCCTCTTCACCACTGGCAGAATGGATAAGCCAATGAAGTACATGCAGGGATGCCATTGGGCATGTGTCATGGAAAATGCAAAAAGGGTACATAATTGTATTTTCCATTGTGAACATGTATTGAAATTTGAAGCTGGAACAGAATTTGATTCCTCAATATTTGTACGATTGCAAAGTCTTCTGCTTGAAGTTTATGGCTAGGTCATGGGATGTTGTCTTATTTGAACAACCATCTGTTTTGACTTTCCCCCTCTCCTTATGTATGTAACTGTAGAAACAGGAAGGTTATAGTCTAATATTCAAACCAAAGTAACAGGAAATACTGTTAGGAGAATTACAAATAGAGAGACTGAATAATAATTAAAAATGATAGCAGACATACAGAATCTACTGGGGTTAAGCTTTGATGGGGAATACTCTTGATCCCTCCGCACCACATGCTGCAAAGAGCTCAACCTCATCACCACAATAAACAGAACCTGCTGCAGGGACAGGTTCCTAACCCAGAGACTTCCCATACTCTGGAATAAACTCCCCATTTATGTCAAGCAGAGCACTTCACTAGCCCTCTTTAAGAAAAATCTTGACGACTGGATGGGTAACAGGAACTTCACCCTGAGGATCACTTCAACAGCCTTGCTTGATAGGGGCACAAGGAACTAACCGGCAACAGGACAACTGGGAATATCCTTGGGCTAGGCTTGTGAACCTATAAGATAGAGCTCAAACTATAACACCTGTAACAATTAAAAAGCCAGAAACAGTAGTGGTACAGTGTATCTTTAACCAGAAGCAGATAGTTTCTAATTTACACATTTGGCAGAATTTGTCTCACCATCTTTTTTTAATGCTTTACTTTCAATTTCTTGTTAATGCTGTTACTGTCTGCATATTTACTTGGAAAATACTTAAATATAGTTATTACAAATAAATAATTTTATTAGTCAACTTTGAATGCTTGTAGCTGATGTTCTGTTTGTTAGTTTAAGGGTTTATCCATTTTAACTGAGCACCAAACTGTGTGGTGTCTGTCCTTGGAAGGGTGACTGTTCAGAGGTAGTAGCTACCATTTGAATATTTACATGTTGGCTTATTTTAAGGGAAAACAGTAAGGTTTGTTTTTGTTTTGTTAGTTTTGACTAATAGGAGAGAGCACACCTTAAAGCTTGAGGAGGAGGAGGAGTTTGTGCTGTTTAACTTCCCCTTCTGAAAAGTATTGTGTGTGTGGTCTATATTATGATGTCGAACGATAAAAAGAGCGAACGCTCTTTTATCGAACACTAAAAGTCGAAAGCACTGAATGCTGAACACACGGAACAGCAATTTTTTTCACAGAGAAAAAAATCTCTGTGCCGTTTTCGGGACTTTGTCATTTCCTCCATTGTGGTGTGATCTCGGAGTTGGTATATTTAAGTAGTGGGTGTGTGGGTGGTGGTGAAGCCTCCCCCCCCCCCACTTTATCTTGTGTTTGGATTTGTTTTTTTTTTTTTTTTGTGGAGCAGTGATTTTTTTCCCTGGGGAAAATAATCGCTGTTCCGTGTGTTTGACATTTACTGCATTCAGTTTTTAGTGTTTGATAAAAGAGCGCTCGCTCTTTTTATCATTTGACGTCTTGATATAGTCCCTGTGTGTGTATGTGTAATTAGTCTACAGTTTAATTTACTGTTGGTACATTTGCACTGAAAGGCACTGTCTCAGTCTGAGGTGACAGTGATTAGAACTCTAATCTGTTACTGTGCAAATCTGAACTACTCTATCTATGGATGGTATTGGCTATAAGATAAGACAAGATTTCTTTATTGTCATTGCACAAGTACAACAAAAATTGTAGCAATCCTCCTAAGGTGCATTCACATATAATGAACATGAATAAATTAGAGAATACAATTCAATACAATGCCAAACAATACAATATAAAACAATGCAGTGCAGTAAACAACTAAGTTATTGCACTTGGGTATATTGCACATGAAAGGAATCAAGTAATGTGGAAAGGAATGTAAACATATAAGTTAGAGTGCAAATGGCTAATATCTGTACTCAGTGTATTTAACATTGTTCAGTTCACATATGCCCATGGGATAGAAACTGTTCTTAAGTCTCTTTGTCCAAGATGAAATGGAGCTGAACCACCTGCCAGAAGTCAGCAGCTCAAGTAGGTGATGTCCAGGGTGAGAAGGGTCTTTCATTATGTTGGTTGCCCTGCTGACACAGTGAGAGATGAAGAATTCCTCCAAAGAGAGCAGTGAGCAGCTAATGATTTTCTGGAAAGAGTTAATGGTGCTTTGAAGGGCCTTCATGTCTGCTGCCAAGCTGTTGGCATACCATGTGGAAATGTAGTATGTCAGCACACTTTCAATAAAGCAGTGGAAAAAGACACCAGTAGTTTCTCTTGCAGGTTATTTTTCCTGAGGATCCTTAGGAAATGGAGTTTATGCTATGCCTTCTTGACTGCCTCTGTGGTGTTTATGGACCAAGAGAGATCTTTTGCAACATGTACACCTAGAAACTTGAAGGCAGGAACCCTTTTTACACCATCACCATTGATGTATATTGGGTTGTGATCTGAGTTGTGCTTCCAGAAATCTATTGAGTTATTTTGCTTTGTCAGAGTTCAAGACAAGTTTGTTCTCAGTACACCATGCAGCCAGTCTTTGAACTTCATCTCTATATGCTGTCTCATCTCCTCCTGAAATAAGTCCAACCATTGTGGTGTCATACACAAACTTAGTGATGGTATTAGTAGAATGAGCGGGGACACAGTCGTGGGTGTAAAGATTATACAGAAAGGGCTCACCACACAACCTTGTGGGGCACCAGTGTTTAGCCTGAGAGTGGAGGAGAGGTACGAGCCTAGTCTAATCATCTGAGGATGGTTAGTTAGACAGTCTTTAATCCAAAGGCAGGTAGGTTCTGAAACTCCTAGACCAGTGAGTTTAGTGACCAGTCTATCTGAGATAACTGTGTTAAATGCTGAACTAAAGCCTACAAAGAGCATCCTCACATAGCTCCCCTGCTGCTCAAGACGACAAAGTGCAGTGTGTAAGGCAGTGGCGATGGCATCTTCCATAGACCTATTTGTTCTGTAAACATACTGATGTGTATCTGAGATAACTGGGAGACTTTCCTTAATGTGTCACAGAACCAGTTGCTCAAAACACTTCATGATGACTGGAGTAAGTGCCACTGGACTGTAGTCATTGAGACTACTGATGACAGCTTTCTTTGGCAGTGGAATGATCATAGTTGACTTTAGACAAAACGGAATAGTAGACTTGGACAGAGACAGGTTGAAGATCTTTGTAAAGACCCCACAGAGCTGGTCCATGAATTCTTTCGGCACCTATGCCATCACTCCATCGGGGCAGCAGCCTTGTTTGGATTGAACACACATCTTACATTATGCTCTTGTACTGTGAGGATGTGGTTGTAAGAGGCTGGTATAGATGATGTGAGACTGCTATGGCCTATCTGCTGGTGCCTAGGTGTGACTGTCTTTGCTGTTCACACCTCAAAATGGGCGAAAAAATAATTAAGTTCCTTTGCCATCGAGGCATCTCCATCAACAGCAATATGGTTACTGGTTTTATGATTGGTAATCTGCTGAATACCTTGTCATAGTCATTGTGTGTTCTTTTGGTAAAATGGTCCTCTATCTTCATTTTATAGGCCGCTTTAGCCTCTCTGATGGCTTTATGTATGTTGGATCTAGCCACATTGTAAAGAACTCTGTTTTCAGACCTGAAGGCTGTATTGTGGTGCCTGAGAAGAGATCTGACCTCATTCATCATCCAGGGCTTCTGATTAGGGTACTCACGAATGTGCTTGCTGATGGTGACATTGTCAACACAGGTGTTTAGATAGCAGAGTACCATTGATGTGTACTCTTCCAGATCCTGATCCTTGAAAATGTCCCAGTTAGTTTTTTCTAAGCAATCCTGTAGCTGTGAGAGTGCAGTTCCAGATATATTTCAACAATATTTGTAGTAATGTGGTCTTTTCTCCTAAAAGGAGTGTATGCTGGAGTCAAGAGTAGGGACAAATGGTCTGACTGGCCTAGATGAGGTAGCTGTTTTGCCCTATAGCCATCCTTGATATTTGAGTAGGTCTTGTCCAGTGTTTTTTCCTCCCTGGTTGCACAATTGATGTGTTGATAAAATCTATGGATAATTGACTTTAAGTCTAGCTAATTGAAATCACCAGCTATGATATGAACAGCTTCAGGATGGATGTTTTTGTTGCAAGTTAATGATGTCAAATAGGTGACCTAGAGCTTTGCAAGCATTAGCAGCTGGTGGAATGTAAACAGCTGTAGCTATAACAGCAGTGAACTCCTGAGGTAAATAAAAAGGGCCTGCATTTGATTATCATATACTCCAGATCAGGAGATTAGTAACTTTGATTAGTAATTGTCTACAATCTTTGAATTGGTACACCATAATTGATTCACATAGATGCAAAGCCCCCACCTCTGCTCTTACCTGAGTCTTTATTCCTGTCCCACCAAAAAGCTGTGTGCCTGCCGGCTTAATGGCTACATCTGGTATACATGAGTGTAGCCATGTCTCTGTAAATAATAAAATACAACAATCTGTTACAAGTTTGCTCTCAGAAATCTGTACTGAAGTTTGAAGTTCATCCGTTTTGTTTGCAATAGATCTGGCATTAGCAAGAAATATGCTGGGAAGAGGTGGTTTATGAGGATGTTTCCTTAGCCTAGCATGTAGGCTGGACCTGCAGCCACGCTTTTGCTTCCTGTGTCTCCACAATCTTCTCTTGATTGGGATGACAGCAATCCAAGGAGTGCCTGGTGTTCTTGCTATTTCTTCTGGTATGTCATGTAAGTGTGACAATTCACTTGTAACAGCCTGATGGCACTGAAACCTGATACGCAACAGATCTTGCTGACTGTATCTAAGATCAGACTGGCTGAACTTGACAGAAGAGAATATACATACGAACACAAAAAACACAGAAAACAAGCACAAAGAAGGAGAGCAGGTACCAATGGTGGGACCCAAACCCTAAACTGACGGTTCTATTGTACATTTAAATATTGATGCCAGTATTGTGGTAGATAAAGCCTGCAGCCCCGGTCCATCACATTAACTGTTGGCAGCAGGTTGGGTTTGCAAGCCTCTCCATCACAACCTCAACCACTGGTAACCTCTAGATGTGTGCTGTGTAAATTATTTTTCATAATTTTAAACATTGGATGAGCTGCCAGAAGGCCAAGATATTTTCCATCTACTGAAAACTATGAAAAAAGAAAAGAAAAATGAGCTTATGGTAGGTTGGTGAGGACTGTGTGTATGTTAAAAAATTGAGTCTTTGGCAAAATTAAGGGGGTGATTAATACAGAGAGCACTGGGACCAGTTTTGGACACTGAAAGGTATATATTGTGTTTGGAGTATGTATATCTTATGTTTTGTTCTATAAACAATTCACAGAACAATGTCTGCTGCATTTTTTTGCTTTACTACTTGACCACCTTTGCTCATTTATTTATTTATTGGCATTTATTTACCAGGAAAATCCACTGGGCCAAGAAGAGCCCATTTTCAGTGGTGACCCAGGGAGAAAAGCCTCCACAAATATGACAGTGAAGCAAGATGCATTGTACAAAAATATAGAAAATGCATTATAAACGCAAGCAGAATAAAAACAAAGTCAAGGTGCAATGCACAAACCACACCAAAAGCATCATTAAACAACAGTAAAAAAAAATACAAATTTAGGCACAGATATTAGTTAAAGCTGTCCAATAACAATTCAGGGCTCATTTAGATAATATTTTAGGATATCCAATTTCAGAGTTTTCTTTAGTGTGAACAAGTAAGTGTAGAAGAGAAATATGAAAGGGTAAATAGGAAGGCTTGTGAAGTTAGGTGATAGCTGCTTGAGGTATATGACAGTTACAAATCCTTTTGGAGAGAAGATATGTGTGGAGGGAGGTTTTAAAGGTGGCAAAACTTTGAAGTATTCGAATGCATGAAGGTAGGCTGTTTCATGTTTTGGCAATGATCCAAGAACATAATAGCTGACCGGCTAGTAATTTGAGTTTGTAAATTTGAAGAAGGTGTTGGTTTTCAGATTTTAGGGGCCAATTTGGGTTGCAATGGATGAATAGGGGCGTTAGGGCAGGGCAATCTTGTGGTTTATTAATTAGTTTGTGTGTGGTCATTAGTTGAAGATAGTTTAAGTAGTGGGGGAATTTGAACCAATGCAGTTTGCTTAGGGCTGTGCAGTGGTGGGTAGAATGGTGACTCTGTTGCAAATTTGGCTGTCTTATTAGAGCATATTTCTAGTTTGGTTTTCAGGGATTAATTGAGGTTAGTTAGCAATGGAGCACTGTAAACTGGGGAAGGAAGCAGGTAGGGTGAAGGAAGTATTTCATTTGTGAGGAGGGAGAGGAACATATTGTGTCTGTAGATTAGTCCAGGTTTTCTCTGAGTCTTAGTAATATTGTTATATACATGGATATCAAATCTGAGGTTTTCATCGATTATTACCTCTAACAGTTTTGTATGGGTGACTAATTTAATTTTAGTGGAATTAAGAGATAATATATTGAAAAGGGATTTGTCAAGGTTTTTTTTTTCTTGGGAGTGAAAATCATGAGTTTGGTTTTATTGGGGTTTAGGGACAGATGATTATTGTGGAACCGAGTCTCTAGTGTGAAAAATGCAGTTTGGGTAATCTGCTGTAGTAGGGGTTGGGTTATCAGCATTGCAGACTGTTGTTGAGTCATCTGCACACTGAACTAGGGTCCCCTGCTGGATAGTTTGATGGAGGTTATTGATAAAAAGGTTAAATGGAAGTTGTCTTAATGCTGAGCCTTGGGGGACACAGGTGGGATTGTGAATGTAGGGTGATATGGAGTTTTGCCATTTGACAGCATGTTTCCTGTTGGAAAGGTAGCTTTTAAACCAACTAAGAGAGGAAGGTGAAAGTCCTATGCTGGCAAGTTGAAAGAGGAGGATAGTGTGAGAGATGGTATCAAATGCTTTAGAAAGTTCCAAGAATAAAGCAGAGACAATGCTCCCCGAGTCATGAGGTTTGTTAACTTCATCTAGGAAAGATATTTGGGCAGTAGAGGTGCTATGTCCTGGTCTAAAGCCGTGCTGTGTATGGCAGAAGATATGATATTTTAGGAGAAAATGTAAGAGTAGCTTCTGAATGCATTTCTCTAGAAGTTTGGAGATGGGGGAAATAATGGCAATGGGACAAAAGTTGGAAATTTAGGTTTTAGAGCCCCCTTTGTGAAAGGGTAGAATGATTGTTTTTTTTCCAGAGGGTAGGGATGTAGGACTCATGGATAGATCTATTTATGAGAATACTAATGGAACAGGCCACAGCATAAGTGGCAATTTTGAGGTATTTTGCTGGTATACCATCAGCATTAGAGCAAAGTTTTAATTTCATGAGGAGTTTTTTGATGGTTGTAGTTGGGATGGGACAGAGTTTGAATTCTGCTTGGGAAGAAGGTTGTTTAGGGTTACTGTGGTTGGGTGGAGGTGATTGGGAACTTGGTGAGGGGTATCTTAATATTTTTGTAGTAGAGGGAGGGGGTTGAGGCTGAGAGTTCTGAGTGAGGTAGGTGTTGTTAGAGAGATTGTTATTTCGGAGAGGTAGTGGAAAGGTTTGGCAATAGTGTCTAGAAAATAGGAGTTAAAAATGTTAGCAATTTGGTCAAGAGTTTTATCGGGGTGTGGGCATGGATTAGGTTTAGTTACAGGATTTAGAAGATAATTTAGGATTATTTTTGTGATATTTTGGAGATTCCAGTAATATTCTTTTTTGACTTTTAGTATAGGTTTTTAGGTTGGTTGTGAAGCTGTTTGTACTTTAGTAGATCAGGGTTATTCTGATGTTTATATCATGACTTCCATGCTTTGTTCAAGGCTCCAGAGAGCACCCCTGCACTACCAGGCTATAACTCATACCACACTTTTCGGCCATGTAACCTGGACCAGAACACCAAAGGCGGAGGTGTGTCCATATTCATTAAGGATATCCACACCTCCAGGTTAGTTGCTCAGCATAATGCAGCCAATGTTATCCAAGTGCAACTAACTCTGGGCAAAACTGCAATCCAAATTGTAGCTTGCTACAGATCACCCACCATGCCCCAGGATTCCCACTCCTCTTTTCTTGATGTACTGGAAAATATTAGGGTTCAACCAAACACCCTAATAATGGGTAATTTCAACTACCCCACCATTAACTGGGAAAACTACTCATGTACCAACTCCTTTGCTTAATGCTTTCTGAAATTCATAAACCCCAATGCCCTGGATCAACTTATCCACACCCCCACCAGGGGCAACAATATCCTAAATCTAGTCATTACCAAAATGAGTGACCGGTGTTCCACACCTTAAGTCAACACCTCATTGGTCCGATCCGACCATAAGCTAATTACCCTAGATATCCACATCCTGCCCCCACCCCCCATTAAGGAAACCATGGTAAAAAATGTCTCCAAAGCCAACTTCATGCTTCTTAAGACAGAAGTGGTGAACTTCATGACACCCATGCAGATGGACAATACAGTTACGACTACTGAATCCTACACAATTGCACTTCTTAAGCACTTACATGAGTGCATGGATCATGCTATCCCAAACAGAACCAAGACGCTATCCTCCAAAAAAAGGAAGCCAATCTGGTGGTCCCCTGCCATAAACAAACTGTACAACAGAAGGAAGAAACTGTTGCAAAAGAGAGTAAAATCCCATGAGTGGAGGAGCTCCCTGGTCAGCCTCAGTAAGAAGCTGCGATGCCTGATAAAATCCTCCAAAGCTAGTTACAAAAACAAAATTGCCACTGATTCTAAAGACAACCACAAAGCATTCTATAGCTATGTCAAGAATCTCAGTGGCAACACTCAGATCTGCTCTGAGTTACGGCACAATGGCACTAAATATACAGACCCAACTGATACTGCCAACATCCTGGCAGATAGGTTCAGTGCTAACTTTACCCCCCTTTCACCCCCTAAAGAGCCCATCTCTATACCGGAAGAATGCAAAGTTCCTGTAATCACGGCTGCACAGGTAAAAACCACACTCTCCAAAGCCAAGAACACAGCATCCATGGGACCAGACAACATCCCAGGCTGCATTCTACACAAACTACAGAACAAACTGGCACCCCACCTAACTACCATGTTCAATCATAGCCTCACCTCAGGCTTTGTGCCTGCTGAATGGCGCAGAGCGATGGTTATCCCACTCTACAAGGGGGGAGCCACCACGGACCCCGGGAACTACCTCCCCATTAGCCTGATGAGCCTGGTCTGCAAGGCCATGGAACGTATCATCATGGAACTTATAAACATAGATATTGGTAATCTTCAAACTCTGGACCCCACCCAGTTCAGGTTTGTAAAAGGCAAATCATGTCTCCTAAACCTGATAGACTTCTTTGAAGCAGTCACCAAAGCTGTAGACAAGGGTAAGGTGGTTCACACAGCCTATCTAGATCTTGCCAAGGCTTCCAACACCATCCCCCACTCTGGAATTATAGATAAACTCACTAAACTAGGTATAAATCCCTATGTCACAATATGGGTTGCCAACTGGCTCACTGACAGAACCCACACTGTGAAAGTAGCTGACTCCAAATCCGACTTCAGACCAGTGACAAGTGGAGTACCACAGGGTTCAGTCCTGGGTCCTCTCCTGTTTGGTATCTACTTCTCTGAAGTACAGGCTAACACAGAAGGTCTTTGGCTAATGAAGTTCACAGATGACTGCAAACTAGGAGCTATAATCGAAACTCCTAACTATGTGGACATCCTACAAAAGGGCCTCACTGAGACAGATGCCTGGTGTCAAAGCCATGGCCTCAAGTTCAATGCCAAAAAGTGCATTGTCATCCCCTTTGGTAAAAACTCTGTACCCATGAACTATAACATAGGCGGTAGTATACTTAACACCGAAAGTGTGATAAGAGACCTTGGGACACAGGTGGACAGTAGTCTCTCCTTTGATAATCACATCGCCACAGTAGTCAGGAAATCCTTCTATGTGTTACACCTCATCACAAAAGGTTTCTCATCCAGAAAAAAAGAGGTCATTGTTCCCCTCTACTCATCACTCATTAGACCCATTATAGAGTACGCCTTTTGGTATGTACCTCACAAGACATCTACAACAATTGGAAAGGCCGCAGAAATACCTCACAAAGAGGATTACTGGCCTCAAATAGATGCCCTACTCAGACCGTCTCAAAAACTCCAGCTTTACTCTGTCGCATATCGACTACTCAGAGGTGATCTCTGCCTAACATACAAAGCTATGTCAAACCCAGAGGTGTTGGACATGCTCCACTTAAAGAAATCCCAATCCCTCCGAGCTACACGCTCTAGGGACCTAAACCTTGTCACCACAATAAACAGAGCATGCCAGAGGAATAGATTCCTGTCCCAGAGACTTCCCATACTCTGGAATAAACTACCTATCTATATCAAACAAAGCTCTTCATTAGCACTCTTCAAGAAAAATCTTGATGATTGGATGGTAAATAGGAAATTCACCCCGGGTATCACCTCTGTGGCTCTGCTCGACAGTGGCACAGGAAAATAATTTTCTTATAGGTTCAGAGGTTCATAGGTAGGTACTAGGCTATCAGCCCAAGGGCCTACGTAAGCCTAGCCAACAAGGTTCCCTGGCTTATGCCACCCAAGAAAGTTAATTTCCTGTGCCACTGTCGAGCAGAGACACAGAAGTGATCCCCAGGGTGTATTTCCTATTTCCCATCCAATCATGAAGATTTTTCTTTAAGAGTGCTAATGAAGAACTTTGCTTGACATAGATGGGTAGCCTGTTCCAGAGTATGGGAAGTCTCTGGGATAGGAATCTATCCCTCCAGCATGTCCTGTTTATTGTGTGACAAGGTTTAGGTCCCTAGAGCATGTAGCTCGGAGGGATTGGGATTTCTTTAGGTGTAGCATGTCCAACAGCTCTGGGTTTGACACAGCTTTATATGTTAGGCAGAGATCACCTCGGAGTAGGCGATATGCTATGGAGTAAAGCTGGAGTTTTTTGAGATGTTCAGTGTAGGGCATTTGTTTGAGTCCAGTAATCCTCTTTGTGAGTTACTTCTGTGGCCTTTCCAGCTGCTGCAGATGTCTTGTGAGGTACATTCAAAGGGCGTTGTACTATAATGGGTCTAATGAGTGTCGAATAGAGGGAATGATGACCTCTTTCCTGGATAAGAACCCTTTATGATGAGGTGTGCCATGTAGAAGGACTTCCTGACTACTGTGGCAATGTGACTATCAAAGGAGAGACTACTGTTCACCTGGGTCCCAAGGTATCTTATCATGCATTCAGTGTTAAGTAGATTGCTGCCTATGTGGTAGTTCATGGGTGCAGGGTTTTTACCAAAGGGGATGACACTGCACTTTTTGGCATTGAGCTTGAGGCTATGGCTCTGACACCAGGCATCTGTCTCAGAGAGGCCCTTCTGTAGGATGTTCACATCATTTGGGGACTTGACTATGGCTCCTAGTTTGCAGTCATCTGCGAACTTCATTAGCCAGAGGCCTTCTGTGTTAGCCTGTACTTCAGAGAAGTAGATACCAAACAGGAGTGATCCCAGGACGGAACCCTGTGGTACACCACTTATCACTGGTTTGAGGTCAGATTTGGAGTCTGCAACTTTTACAGTGTGGGTTCTCTCAGTGAGCCAGTTGGCAACCCATCTTGTGACGTAGGGATTTATGCCTAGTTTATTGAGTTTAGCTATAATTCCAGAATGGGGGATGGTGTCGAATGCCTTGGTGAGGTCAAGATAGGCTGTGTGAACCACCTCACCCTCATCTATGGCTTTGGTGACTGCCTCAAAGAAGTTGATCAGGTTCAGGAGGCATGATCTGCCTTTCACAAACCCGAACTGGGTGGGATCCAGAGTTTGGAGGTTACCAATGTCTTTGTTTATGAGTTCCATGATGATACGTTCCATGGCCTTGCAGACCAAGCTCTTCAGGCTAATAGGTCTATAGTTCCCGGGATCATTGGTGGCTCCCCCTTTGTGGAGTGGTATAACTGTTGCTGTGCGCCATTCATTGGGCACAAAGCCTGATGCGAGGCTATTATTGAGCATGGTGCTTAAGTGAGGAGGCTGTTCATTCTGAAGTTCATGTAAAACGCAGCCTGGGATGTTGTCCGGTCCCATGGATGCTGTGTTTTTGGTTTTAGAGAGTGCAACTTTCACCTGCGTAGTTGTGATTACAGGGACTCTGCATTCTTCCTGTATAGATATGGGCCCTTTAGGGGGTAAGGGGGGTAAATTTAGCACTGAACCTATCTGCCAGGATGTTGGCAATATCAGTTGGTTCTGTAATTTTCGTGCCTTTGTGCCATAACTCAGAGCAGATCTAGGTGTTGCCATTGAGATTCTTGACATAGCTATAGAATGCTTTGTGGTTGTCCTTGGAATTAGTGGCGATTTTATTTTCGTAGCTAGCTTTGGAGGATCTTATAAGGGATCTCAGCTTCTTACTGAGGCTGACCAGGGAGCTCCTCCACTCATGGGATTTTACTCTCTTTTGCAGCAGTTTCTTCCTTCTGTTGTACAGTTTGTTTATGGCAGGGGACCACCAAATTGGCTTCCTTTTTTTGGAGGATAGCATCTTGGTTCTGTTTGGGATAGCACGATCCATGCACTCATGTAAGTGCTTATAGAGTGCATTTGTGTAGGATTCAGCAGTTGTAACTGTATTGTCCATCTGCATGGGTGTCATGAAGTTCACTACTTCTGTCTTAAGAAGCATGAAGTTGGCTTTGGAGAAATTTTTTACTGTGGTTTCCTTAATGGGGGGGGGGTGGATGTGGATATCAAGGGTGATTAGCTTATGGTCGGATCGGACCAACGAGGATTTGACTTCAGGTGTGGAACACCGGTCACTCATGTTGGTAATGACTAGGTCTAGGATATTGTTGCCCCTGGTGGGGGTGTGTATAAGTTGATCTAGGGCAAAATAAGTTGATCTTGGGTGGCAAAAGCCAGGGTACCTTTTTAGCTGGGCTTGTATAGGCCCCAGGGCTGATAGCCTAGTACCTACCTATGTCCCAGATTAACATATTTTCTTTAGTAGATTTGGTTAGCCAGGGGGCATGATTAGTCCTTGTTCTTTTAGTTCTAGTTGGGGCTGGTTATCTAGTATTTTCAAAAAAAGTGTTATTAAAGAAGAGCAGAGGGTCATCTAGGGAATGGGTTTTGAGGATATTCCAGCTGATACTTTTTAGGGTACTATTGAATGTATGGGGGTTGAATTTAGATTAATTTCTGACTAGTTTGATGTGTTTTTTTGGGGTCGGTGGACAGCAGTGGATAATGAAGGCTGGTAGGTGATCACTAATGGAATTAGGAAGAGTACCAGCTGATAAGATCTTAGAAGGGTCTTAAACTAGGATCCAATTTAGGATGGATCCTTCATTGGTTCTGTTATTGTATCTAGTAGTAGAGGTTATCAACTGAGTATACTAAAACAGGATTATGCGGGAGGAAGTTGTTTTAGGGAAGATATTAGACCAGTCAATGTTCACATTGCCTAGGATAATTGTTTCATTTTTTTATAGTACAGTACGTCCAGGATAAAATTTCTAGTACTGGTATGTTGTTTCCTGGAAGAATGTAAAGGACTGTGATACAAAGTTTTTTGGAGCTACTGATTTCTAAGAAGGAGATCAAGATTTTGGTGTTTTGGAATTGTGGGATCTGGTCAGTGAATGGGATAATGTTAAGGGTATTAGGGTAAATGATGGCCACACCACCACCTTTCTTGTTATGTCTATCAGCTGTTATTATGCTATACTTTGGGGAGAGTAATTCAGAGTCCTTAATGTTGGGTTTTAACTAGGTCTCTGTAGTGGCTAAAATGTCTGTATTGTTTAGGGTTAGCCAAAAGTGTAATTCGGAGGTCTTACTGCAGATGCTTATAGGTTTAGTGTGGTTATGTGTAAAGATTTTGGGCTTTTTGGATGGATTATATTGGTTGGGGAATGTATTGTGGATGGGCCTGTGATAGGATGAATGTCACCGGACTGGCCTAGGGTAGAGACAGTGTGAGAAATCTGGTGTGAGATATGTGAGAGTTTGGAGGTAATATAATGAAGTACTTGGTGATAGGTAATGTATGTGGGATGTGAATTAAGTTTAGTGGGGAAGATATAAGTTTTAAGGCAGAAGAGAGAGTTTATATTAAACAGGCTGGGGCTAGTTTTGGCCAACCAGGATGGTTTTGACCAGCAAATATTTGTTGAACTAAATGAACTGCTTATGGATTGCAGTCAATTACTCGTTTTGACAAACTTATGACATTCCATCTTACCAGAGTTGTATAGATACAAAACACACATGCATACATTGTAAGATATATAGATATAGTACTAAATGAGTACAGTAACAGAATGATCACATATTAGAAAGCAGCATCACAAAACTATGATACAGAACTCCAAATAAATGTCAAACTTTGAGCTACTACAGTGAGTTAAAGACAGCATGATTGGTGGGTGTCACCCTAGAAGAACATAGCTATTTTGTCTTCAGCAGTGGGCAGCTGTGGAGCCTACTTCTTTTACAACTTTGTGCACTTTTTCAGTTGTGCACTTCTTCAGCAGCTGCGACAGAATAGTTCATAAATGTTACTTTACTGCCAGAAACTCTGGTCTAGCTAGAGAAAACTGCATTATCTCCTACCCTTACCTCTCAACTACTTTAGCAAGAATTCTGTACAAAGCCAAAAATAACACAGACCCAAAATCAGGGACAGTTTTTAAATATTACTGTAATTCACTTGAAAAGTAAATAGAACAACATGATTTGTAACAACATGCATTTTCTAAATGATAAGGAGTATGAAAACTGTCTGGCATTGTTGCCCGACTGTAGTCCTCAATGATTTACCAGAAAATCAAAATTTTGTGAGAAACAAATCAAAATATGAGGCTAAACCAATGACATTCTGGAAAGTTGGAGAGTTGAGATGATGCTCATCCCTTGCTAGTGTAAGAAGTGTAACGGTTTAAGATGTCTGCCGAGTCCCAGAATGTGGAGACAGAATTACTGAAAATCTGGGTTTGCATATTTTAAGACCAAGCTTGCCATCCCTGAATATTCCCTTTTCACCAACGTGTGGCAGTGTCACAACTGGTACAAGTCCAGGGATGTGTGAGAGGGGCTTGCCCCCCCCCCCTCCATATTGGGGGTGCAAGGGGACTTGCTGTCCTGTAATAAACGAGTTTAAAGGAGAAGATGTTCAATATTTGCTCTATTCCTGTATATTTAGTCTCTTTTTTTTTTCACTGTTTTGGGAATTGGCATTGCAAGTCCAAACATTTTAATAGAGACTAATAGGGAGCAACAGCAAATTTAGGGTACATGCTTACGACCCTGCATCTGGTCACTACACCTGCAATGCAGCATGGGCCTCAGGCCGTTATGTGAGCATATGTGCAACATTTCAGTTACTATCATTTGTGCCAGCCTTCAAGGGCAAACCCATGTTTTCAGCCTTCTACGGTGATCTTAAACATCACAAAATCTGAACAGACTCCACTTTTTATGAAATGCTCAAGAAGAAACAAGGAAACTCAAAATGTTTAGGAAATATAGAATTTGATGTTTATTTACATAACAAATTTCAGTGCTCACAATATTTTATATTGCCACTAATTTTAATCTACAAGCAATATAATACAGCAAATAATACTTCTTTGCTTATAAATGATTAAACTGTACAAAGAGTAAATATCATCCAAAATTACTATGTGTATCATTTTACTACAGCATCAGCTGCTCTTAACCTATTTTGAAAATAAATATTTTCAGGAAAGCTTCAGTTATTCCTTTAAAGTTGGTTTGAAATAAAAAAAAAATCATGCCTTTGTATGAAAGTTAAAGATTAAATGCCAGCCAGAGTTTAAATGTTTCAAATTACCTCTACTTTGGGTTTGTTTGGTGCATTTTATTAACTCAATATTAACAAAAGGTTCATATGTATGTTTTATAGTTTACATCCCCTGAGCTACAGAATTCTAACATATGATACATGTGTGCTGGTGTGATCACTAAGTAAAACAGGACAGACTGTATAAATAAAGTGTTAAAATTTCTGTTTAAATTAATGATGGATGAATGTTGAACAAAAACAGAAAATGAATCAATATTTCAAAACCATCTGAAATACTGATCTCTAGTTTAACTGTGACAGTCTTTTAAAGTCTATATAAAATAGTTTCTATTTTGCTGTTTTCATGTGAAGGAGAAATGGACTTGTTACTTGGGTGTGTTTGGAACTCTAAAGAAATTCACAAGTGTGCTTTTGCAAGACGTGAGAAAAGCAGACTCGCTAGAACATCGTCTGTTCCGTGGCTATACTGCACTGTGCTACTGACTGGAGTGTCAGGTACATGGTCATTTGGCTCAAGTCTTCTTGGAGTAAGGCATGTAAAAATAAAAACAGGAACAGGAATGATCATGAAATGAGTACAGTGCACTTCTGACCAGGCATTCAGTTTTAGTGGGCAAGTGGCACATGACATAGGTTCATAGGAGATTACTAGGCTAATGACTTAGCCCTTACAAACCTAGCCAATGTAACCTGATTTTATACAATATATGGCCTCTAGGGGCAAGAAGATAGCATGGATTTGCCCCTATGTCGTGAGTATGTTACAGATTGCCCCTGTCCATAAGGGACATAGGCACTACCCCATGTGTGAATTAGTCTGCCTATAGAGGAGCTAACCATGTAGACTGAGGGGAAACCAATTAACTGTTTACTATACTTTTTACCACCTACTCTTCTGAAACTTATATTTTTACCCAACTGTTTTATTCACTGATTTGCTGTTAGTGGTGACCCCAGGAAAATATTACTTTCCTTGTATCCTTTGAGAATTGATTTGCAGTATTGGAAAACTATTTTATTGGAACAGAAAGACAAGATTTGTATAATAAATATTTAATTCAAAGCATGTCATTAACTTTTTAAGCCTCTAAAAGAGCACAAAGGAGAAAACAGTGAACAGTATTTCCATCTAAATTTTACCCACTGAATTCGGTCTCCTTTTTAATTTGGCCTGCCTCTCCTCATTCAGTGCGTACTTCACCTGAGCAGTGGACCCCTGCATTATTTACAAAGTACCTCTATCCCAAGGAGAATGAGAATTTAGAAGGCCTCCTCGGCAGTGACTCAGTTATAGGAGGAATACCATTGCTCAAGGAATGGCTGATTTTGTACGGTCTCCCATGTGTAATTGGTGTCATAAATATAGTTTTGTATGCATAGACAAATAACAGGACCCCTAAGCCCAAAGCACTGCTGTTATCTAGAAGCTTAATGTTTGAAATCTCCTGGGATCATCTCTAATGTACAACAAAATTGCATAATTCATCAGTACTGACCTCCCTTAAGTGATCTCTGACTCCCTTGGTTTATCTGAAAATTGGGATCACAACTGTAGCGAAGGCAAGGTATAACAGATTACCTTAATCTTGCCTTGTTATCTATTTTGGAATGACTGTTAATAATGAAAAGTCATCTTTCACATTCCTATATATACATACCCACTAATTACTATGGCATGCTCTGGTTCCTTACCCCTGACTCAATAATGGGCAAAGCAGGTGCTGAAAATTGATACTTATGTGTATGCCTTTGCACAAAATGGAGCAAAATAGTCTACGTTTAAACTATTTAAAGCTGTAGTACTGTACTTTCAAGATTATCAGTCATGGGGGGATTTATATATGTGGCAACAGTAATATTACATGGATTAGATTGCTTATAAAAGAGCATATTTTGTACATATGGCTGGTAGCAGATGAAAGCAAATTATTCCCTAATCTGGCATAATCTACTACAAATGAATCACAAAGGTCATTACAATTCAGTTAACTAATACACATTGGAAACATTGCTTTATCAATTGACAGCCTTGTTTGATGAAACTGAACAACCTCCACAAATGCATTGAACATTCATGGTAAAATATTACTAGTCTGTGTGGGTAGTAATACTTTCTTATTATGCATGATACAAAAGTGAAAAATAAAGTGCTTTGTCATAGCATAATAACATAACATGTCAGTGACACTGGACATTGCAGAATGCTAGGTTGGCTCTATTGCAATGTCACAAAATATACCTCAAATGGTATTTTGGCCGATCAACTGGTTTGTGGTTGCCAGTATTACATTTTTGCCTTACTGTTTTACTGTTGCTCTAAATAACTTAACCTCTATGTCTGGAAAATTTGCAATGCATTTTGCATCAAATGTGTTAGAAAATCGTTCTACGAATTTGTAGTCTGTTGGCAGTCGGAATTTGTTTGCCCATAATACCACTGTTCCAGGCTGACAGAAATATTCCATTGTCATAATTAACTCATCCAAATAATTGTGTGAATAAACTACGTCAGCTGCCAAAACATAATCAAACCGATACTGGCTTTTGGGAAAGTTCTGTTCCAAGTTTTGGCCCCAACACAGCTCTTTGACATCAGGAATAGTTCTACTTCTGTTTCTGGTATTTCTTGCGATATTGAATCTCATGTTCCCCAGTATATCGGGCAGGTCTGTAGCAATGACGCGAGCACCTAAAGAAAAAAGACAGTTATTAGTTTGTATATGATTCATAATCTACAAACGCATTACACAAACATAGATATTTTTAAAATACAACATCACACATCTGTAAGTTATTAGGGCTTGTTTGCTATGTAAGTGGGTTAATGTCATAGAAAGGATTTAACTCATTTGTTCTGGCACTGATGATCACTGCTTGCTTCAAATGCCGATGTCTACATTAGCTAATGAGAACACATTATCAGAATGATAATTAAAAATTGGCACACAGAGAGTTTCAGGTTTAAAAAATATAGCAATGGGTTTAGCAGTGTTGTTAGCTAAAATCCTTAACACAGGCTGGTTCTGTATTATAGATGGACGAAAACTAATTAGGCACTAAAAATGAGTGATTAAATTGACTGGTTGAATACCGCTTAATAAGGATTTATTTGCATTTCATACTGGGTTCCTAGTGATGCATGCCTTTCTTCTGTATAAAAAGTACAGCTTGTATAGGCCTCAAAACTGGCAACATTCCAAGTTGAATGCAGGAGTGCAACAGTCATTCCTCTCCACAAGGGCAGACCATCAACAGACCCAAAGAACTACAGACCCATCAGTCTAACAAGCCTAATGTGCAAAGTCATGGAATGAATTATCATGGAAATGATAAACAAGGACATTGGCAATCTATAGACACTGGACCCATCCAGATATGGTATCATTAAGGTAAGGTCGTGTCTACTTAACCTGGTAGACTTCTTTGAAAGAGTCACCAAGGCAAAGGATGAGGGTAAAACAGTGCATACTATCAATCTTGACCTGGGCCAAGACAGTCAATACAATACCCCACTCAGGCATTTTTGACAAGCTCCCTCTAGGCATGAATCCCTACATAAGTCCCTAGATTGCTGGCTGGCTCTTAGACAGGATTGAAAAAGTTGTATCAGGAAGACTACCTCCATCAAGGGACCATCACCAGAGGAGTACCCTAAGGCTCCATACTGGGCTCACTTCTTTTTGGCATCTACTTCTCGGAGGTCAAGTTCAAGGCCTCTGGCTCACAAACATCAGAGATGACTGTAAATTGAGAGCTGTTATAGAGTCCCCCAGTCATTAACATCTTGCAAGTGGGTTCATCACAGACAAATGACTGGTGCAAAAGCCACAGGCTTAAAACTCAAAGCAAAAAAATACATTATTATGCCCTTTGAGAAACTGTCAACCCAAGTTAATTAATCCATCAATAAAACATCCATAAGAGTTGACCTAATAGGGATCTAGGAACATATCTAGACAACAGTCTGGCCTTTGACCAACACATAGCTAAGATAGCAAGAAAATCATTCTATATCACCCAACTTACAGGTAAGAGTATGGCATCCATATTCAAGGATGTTATGCAACCACTCTACTTGGCCCTTATCTGTCCTGTGATTGAGTACAATGCCCCCTTTGGCATGTATCTAACCAGACACCTGCACCAGTTGGAATGTCTACAAAGGCTTCTCACCAGGAGAATTCAGGGCATGAATACCCTGTCCTATACTTATCAGTTAAAAGGCTCTGTCTCTGTATTCAGTCTCCTACAGGCCGCTGAGAGATCTTTGTCTGGTTTACACATCTTCCTCAGATCCAGCCCTGATGAATCTGTTGCACATGTGCAAAACCAACAGCACCAGAAACACTATATCCATGGATCTGAACTTTGCTTATGACATAAACAAAATGTGCTTTGGAATCGTCTCCCAACCATGTAAAACAGAGTTCATCCCTGACCCTGTTCAAACAAAACATTGACAACTGGATGGGAAATCATAAATGTATCCACGGTCTAGCCCTCATGTCCTTTGTGGACAGTGGTCATCAATAAGAAAAGTATTATCATAACATCCCCTACAAATCCTTAGTTGACTCCCTACTACCATTCCCCTCCCATATAGATGTCCATAATACTCGGGACTTAAATTGTTTTGCATGCACTGCTGGATTTGTAAGGGTCCTACTAGTTATTAAGCTAGTAATAACCCATGAACCTATTATGTGAATGACAACGAGTAAGTGTGACTTTGGAAAAGGAAATGCCTGTACAAATATCATCTTTAAGCACAGAAACACTGCTTCCTCTCTAGGAGAAGACTAATCCAGTGTTGCGGCTGTGGGACAGGGACAGGTTTATAGTTCTGTCTGGTGGATATACATGGCACCAGTGGCTTGAACTTGCAGATCCACCCAGCATACAGCCTTAGTGTTTTTTTCCAGTAAAATAACTGTTTATGTGACAGAGGATATCCACCATAGGCCTTTGTTTTTGCATATGTACTTCTTTTGGCTGGTCTTACAAGAAAAACTAATCTTTGTTCTTTTTAGTTCACTATGAATAGCTGCATTATGTGATGTATCTATGACCTGTAGCACTGTATATGACACTTGCAGTGAAAACAACGTAGATTTTGAAAGCAAATGAGGTATGACTGACCCAAATATTTCTATATTAATTTGTCAGTATACTGTATAAGCTGGAGTGTAATCCATTTACATGAGTTTTGATTTTTATTTATTTTTTGTTTATTGACCAGTTTAGTCCCAGTAGGCTGTTGGTCTGTTTTCAGGGAAAACACAAACTGGTAGTTGTAATACTAGGGGAAATATGGACAGGGTATCACAGAAACTTCCCCTACTCTTTTTGATAGGTGCCATGGGATCTTTTACATCCACCTGGGCTACCACCAACTTGAGCAGATGGGACCTTGGTTTAACATCTCATCCAAAGGATGACACACTCAGTAGTGCATCAGGCCTCCAACTTATGTTGCATTGTAGTGTCAGCTAGAATAGTTCAGATACCAGATGGTGAAACTGCAGGTAGATGTCAAGAGAAAAGCCCAAACCAAAAATTTTAATTGGCTTTTCTGTAGTGGACAAACTTCCCTCTTCACTGATGGGGCTGTGCCCTCAATAACTCTTAATTAATACAATGAACTCTTCAATCACTTCACTTCTAGGTAAATGAAAAAAAAAATCAAGACTTCAACAATGGTGAATGTTTGCCAATTAATAGTGTAGTTTGACCATCTAGTAGCCTGTTAAACATATGAACTTAATTTTTATAATATTAATGGAAAGTAAATATGCGCAAGTGTTGTTTTGACTTGAATCTGACTGGGTGAAAAGAGTATATAAAATATGTTCAACATGATATAAAACAGGCTTCTGAAATTTACTGGGAGGGCACTTGTTCTATACAATCAAAAACTGTTTTATTCTTCATTGCAGGGTCTGTGTGTCTGTGTATGTGCATTCTCTCTTTCTCTCTATTTATATATATATATATATATATATATATATATATATATATATACATGCATACTTGTGTGTGTGTGTGTGTGTGTGTGTGTGTGTGTGTGTGTGTGTGTGTGTGTATATATATATATATATATATATATATATATATACACACATACTCACACTGATACAGACACAAGTGCATGTGTGCACATATATATATATATATATATATATATATATATATATATACATACATACATATATGTATATGTATATATAGAGAGAGACAGACAGATCAATACATAAGAGATGTGTGTGTTGTATATATATATATATATATATATATATATATATATATATATATATATATATAATATATATATAATATATATATATATGTCTACACACAAATATATATATATATATATATACATATATATATCTATATATGTTTAAATCACAATTTTATATCATTTAAATGAAACACTTTGCATTACTTTGATCTCCGTACCCATAAATAAAAGGAAAAATGTCCCCACTCTTTCCTCCATAACACCACATCTCTAAATATATTAACTTTGAAAGCACACACCAGTGGTGAAAATGACAAGCTTCCTTAACCCCACTGTTCCTCTATTGACAAAACAGGAGTTGATGGAATATTACCTACCCTTTCTGTTTACATACACACACACACTCCTTGTCACAATTGGTGACCGAGTATCACATAACATGGTCCTACACACAATAACAGAAATTACTGGGAAGCCAACTACTTCATAAACAAGAAAGGTATTCTTCTCAGTTGGTGAAATGCATATGTAATTTTTCACTACTGATATAGTCACTTGATATGTCACATAATACAGAGTTTTGGAAATTACTGGGAGGACAGCTATTCTGTAAAACTACAAACATTTTATTCTACCCCTCCCCCCAAAAATGTTATTCTTTCCAGTGGGGATTGTATATGCTCATTTATTCCCTTACCTATGTGTTTTTCATATACATTGCATATGTACACAAACAAAGGAGACCTCCAAGGCAAAGGAGACCCAATCAAAGGAGACCTCTGAGGCAAAAACACATACGATCTCCACAGCCCTCCACACCACATACTATGCATAGTCCACACACCTATGTCTCACAGCTACTAAGGCTTCACCATAAGCCTAACATATTAGTCATAGGGGACACACAGATGTGCCTCTTACCAGGCTGAATAAGGAGAAAGTCACGGTTAGTTGTCTGTCAGGTGCCAGAACCCACATATCACACACGCACTCAAGTCTCTCAACAACAGGTACTGTTATGACTCTGTCATAGTTCATGTTGGTGTGAAGGACTTGAGACGTACCTCTCTGGACTATATGAAGAGAAACATGACTGAGCTTGCTGTTTATGTGCCCCGGGCAGGTATGTCCCTAGCCTTAAGCAGCATTCTGCCATGGGTCTATATTAGAAGCACGAAAGTGCTTCTGTGTGAATGTAAAAAGAGCAACATAAATACATCGAAATGCATTTGAGCATTTCGATGTATTTGTCATAAGGCAAGGAGGTAGTTGGCCAACTACCTGGAGTTGCCCTTTCTGTCACTATAGTGCGATCTTGGAGTTGGTATATCTAGTTGGGGGGGTGTGGGGGTGAAGCTCCCCACCTGTTTATGGTTGTATTTTAGTTTTTTTTCGCGAATGGCCACGTGAATTTTTTCCCTAGGAAAAAATTTGATTTCATGGCCATTCGTGATTTCTAGGTTTCGTGCATTATGTGTTGACTTTTATGTAGTTGGACATACGCAATTTCGCTAGAATAATATAGAACCTTCTGCCATCACTCAGAATGATGCCTCAATGCAAACAGAAAATTATTTACTTTAATAATTGGCTTAGTTTCTGGTGTCATTCCAGGAGGATCCAGTACCTGACGGATGATATGATCAACAGACCATGATGCTTTGCCAGAGATGGTCTGCATCTTTCTCACTTGGGCTTCAGGCTTCTAGCAAAGACTCTTGCCTCTCCCATAGTGCCTTTTTTAGGAAAAGTGCTGAGGTCGATAAAACCAACATAAAATTTTCAACAAAACACAAATTAAAGGTCGTGCTGCTAAACACTAGGAGTTTAAACATGAAACTGCACTCATTGCAAGCATTCTTAACCCTGGAAAATGCTGACATCTGTGCAGTCACAGAAACCTGGTTCAAAGCTGTGTAGAGCACCCCAGCCTTACCTAGTTACTCATCCTATCATACATTCAGACCCCAAACTGTGGGCAGTAAAGCCAAAGGAGATGAAGTTTCAAAATATATTAAAGATACACACACCTCCAGGCTGGTCAAACAGTATGATGCACAGGAGACATTCCAGGTGCAGTTAACCATTAACAAGACCCCTATTCAAATCATGGCTAGCTACCAGCCCCCAAATCTGACTCAAGATGCACAATCTGCCTATTTGGACTTGTTCAACTCTATCACGATTCAACACTTTACCCTGATTCTGGGTAACTTTAACTTCCCAAACATAGACAGGAAGAACTACTCATGCCAGAACACAAATTCCCAGAGATTCTTCAGTTTTGTCAATGCAAATGCCTTGGAACAGCTAGTTGATACCCCCACAAGAGGTGATAATATCTTGGACTTGGTATTAACCAACATGAGTAACCACTGCACCATCCCTATAGTATCATCCTCCCTGGTAAGATCCAGCCATAAAGTGGTCACTTTCAAAGTCACCACCTCTTCCAACCCACCTCTAGCTAGGATCAGACATAAAAACTTCTCCAAAGCTGATTAGAGCCTCCTGAGGGATGGTATAAACAACTTCACGGCCTCCTCCCCCTCTGTAGGAACTGGCACCAATATCCAAAACTACACCAAGCACTATATGAGCATTTATGTAGATGCATGGAATCAGGAATACCCAACAGGACTAAATCATCCTCTGAAAGGAAGAGTAAACCTGTCTGGTGGACATCTGCAATAAACAAACTCTATAACAAAAGGAAAAAAATGCTGTCCAAGACCAAGAAGGAGCAGGTGTCCAATTGGAATCAATGTCTCCTTAGCCTGAACAAGCAAATAAGAGCATTAGTGAAATCCTCCAAAGCAAACTTGAGTCCAAATTGGACATATCTATTAAAGACAATCATAAGGCCTTCTTCACATATGTCCACAACCTCAAAGGAAGCACCCAGATCTGTTCAGAACTGGTGGTTAAGGACATCACATATAGAAATGTCGTAGATATAGCAAACTTGCTGGCTGACAGATTCTGTGTCTGCGAAAACTTCACTTCTCTGTTCCCACCATCAGTAAATCAGGACATCCCCAGAACCTGCCCCCTTCCCCTTATATCTAGGGAACAGGTCATCACTGCTCTCTCAAAGGCAAAAATTACAGCTTCCAAGGGACCCAATAACATACTAGGCTGCATCCTACATGAACTCAGGCAGGAACTTGCAACACCATTAAGTGCTCTATTCAACCAAAGCCTGAGTACCGGCTTCATCCCAGCTGAGCAGAGGACAGCCACTGTCATCCCTTTGTACAAAGGTGGAGCATCCACCAATCTGGGAAATTATAGACCCTTCAGCCTAGCTAGCCTGATCTGCAAGGCCATGGAACAGATTATCATGGAACTCATTAACAAGGATATTGGCAAACTCCAAACACTTGATCCCACATAGTTGGCTTCATCAAGGGGTTGTCATGTCTGCTAAATTTGGTCAACTACTTTGAGACAGTCACCAAAGCCATGGATGAGAGGAAGATGGTACACACTGCCTACCTTGACCTAGCCAAAGCCTTTGACACTATTCCCCACTCAGGCATAATAGATAAACTCTTTCAACTAGGCATCAATTTGTATGATACCAGATGGGTAGCAAACTGGCTCACTGATAGAACCCACCTAGGAAAAATAGAGGAAGTCACCTCAAGCGGTAGACCTGTAACAAGCAGCGTACCCCAAGCTTCAGTCATGGGGACTCTGTTATTTGGGATATACTTTTCTGTGGTGCAGGCCAAAACCAGTGGGCTATGGCTGACCAAGTTTGCAGATGACTGCAAGCTGGGTACTGTCATCGATTCCCCTAGTGATGTGGACATCCTCCAAGAGGGTCTCACTCAGACAAATGACTGGTGCCAGAAACATGGCCTCAAGCTGAATACCAAAAAATGCATCATCCCCTTTGGGGAGAGTGACGTCCCCACATATGATCACATTAATAACAATCTCCTAAGCACGCAATCATTTGTGAGGGATTTGGGCACCCAAATTGATGGCAACCTGACTTTTGACCACCATGTTGCTTCTGTTGTATTGAAAGCCTTCTACATGGCTCACATCATAAGTAAGGGTATCTCATCCTGGGACAAGGAGGTCATAACATCCCTGTATTCGTTCCTTATAGGGGCCATTATTGAGTACAATGCCCCTTTCGGCATGTACCTTGCAAAGCACATGCAACAGCTGGAGAGACCACAGAGGTTCTTCACCAGGAGAATCCAGGGCCTCAAACATCTACCATATACAGATAAGCTAAAAGCCCTATCCCTGTACACAGTTTCATACAGACTCCTTAGAGGTGACATCTGGCATACAATGCGATCACAGACCCCACTTTGACGGGACTGCTGCATATAATCCTATGATCCTAAGTACTTTTCTTATAATAGTCTATTTGTCTGCCTCCACTATCTTTAAACAACCACTATAAAAAGTAGTTCATGCTTTTCTACAGTCATAATATGATTAGCCAAAGCATTATTTTTGTCTTTAATTTTTAATCACATTTAAACCCTCATTACTTCCTTCTTTAAAAACTATATTCTGTTTTGCCACATCATAACACTGCATTCATATTTACATTATGTTAGTTGTCATCACCACATGTCAAATAATATACCATGGAGTGAGTTTAAAATCTGTCCTGTCTGAATATGCATGAACATGTGATATTTGAAATAAGAACGAGTGGTATATGATGTGACTTTACATCTAAAGTAAAACTTCAAGAGAAAAACATCCAGGCTAGAGTTCTCACATTGCGAAACCTTAGGCCACCTGAATGGAGGCCCATGGGATATATGCAAACGACCCCTTAAGGACATCAAATGTTTCACCATATCACTCAAGTGTACCTCATTATGTGGAATATTCCTCATTTTCAGTTTTAAAAAGTCCATATTCCACATTTATTGCACATTGAAAGGGTCTGTCACACATTCAGTGCTAAGATTTTTTGTTAAACTGATATCCATGTTAAATAATACTGAATCATATTAATTCATCAAAATGACTTTTTATAAGCACAAAGTAGCTAATTTTAACTATCCTGTGAACTTTCTAGTTGAAATTATTAGTAGGGTGCTAGTAACTGTTCCACTTTTTGCCCGTTTATTCCATATTATTAGAAGTGGTGCCCAAGATTTTGGAGATAGAAGATAGTGATATGGTTTCTGAATGTCTATAGCTTTTTATGTACATTCAAACCAATAAAGCAAAACTCCACTAAGTTTAGACATACAAGTTTCAGCCTTTTTAGTCACATCATCAGGACAGCATAAGCAGATTGTTTCACTATATTTTATAAACACGGGACTTCAAACCCAGCTGTTGCCCATAAACATTAAGGTGCCAATAACTTATCCCAACTAACATCCAAGCCAAGGGGTAAAATGGTCACACAGACAAACCATCCAGTAAAAACCCAGCCAAGCTAGAATTTTCACTGTGTAATATCTTAAACCTCCTGTAATGGAGGCCCATGGGATATATGCAAATGACTCCTTAAGGACATCAACTGTTTCAGCTATGTTGCTTCTGAATATTCATGACACTTTACTTTTTACTTTTTAAGTCTTTATGGGTACATTCAGGGCAATAAAGCCAAACCAACTAACATCCAAACCAAAAAGGTAGAAAGGTCATACAGACAGGCCTGAATTAGATTGATTAACTGAAGACTGTTTGGTTAACACTGACAATGTGAATGGTGTTTCAGTGAAATTTGGGGAGTATATGGTTTAATCACATCAACTAAATTTGTTTTCTTGGAATTACCCATATCAAATGTCTGTAACAGCAACTATCTCTGTTGTGACTGTGATGTATGGGAATTTTTCACTTTATGGGTGGTACCTGGTGGAGTATGCAAGTTCTGAGGACATTTTTATTTATTCATTTTTATTTTCACTTTGTTAACTGGGTTAGTCCCACTAAATCAATCCCCACTTTTCGGGGAAGACCTGAGGTGATATTCATACAAACTAGGTGAAATTGGCCAGGGCACCAGGGAAGTTCACCTATTATTTTTAAGTTGTCATGAGAAGAACATTATGGAGATGATGGAGAATATAGCAGGAGGTTTCCTTTCAAAGGAACAAGTGAAACTCATTTGGCAGTGGTTATAGGGAATATTTCAACCTGTGAGGTGACTGTTCTGTTGACGGGTAGTTTGGAGTATTCAGCTTTACAAAAGATGATTTCAGAAAATGCACTAAGCAACTCAATGGTGGTTTCTTGGTTGCAGATGATGGATCATTTAGGCCAGGAAGCATTAGTAGAGATAATTTAAAATTATCTTTACCAGGAAGGATGGAAGAAACACATTGCTGTGTAGGAAACAGGTAAGCTTTCATTTGAATTTCAAAATAAGTCATATGCTGAGGTAACTGCAGTAGTTAAAGAAATGATTTACATTTACCAAAGAAAATGAAAGAGATACAGTGTCCAGTTGTGTGGCTTTTTCTAAAGAGCAGCAAGAGCTGGACAGATACTTTATTTGGGACATCATTATTTGCCTGTTGGGATTTCATCCTACGGGCATTATGTCTGTCATTCATTTGATTAAGGAGAAATTTTGTTCTGTGACTTTTGAAACTGTACCACTATTGCTAAAATGTTTGCAGTTAGAGAAAAAATGAGTATCTGTGGAATGCATTGACTTTTTTCATCTGATATAAATGATGTTAAAAAATAATAGTGTAATTTCTCAATGACTGGATAAAGAGACATTCATGCATAATTTTCCTCTATATGTAAAGAAGTTTTTTTCTGTAAACACTGTTGGACAATAGGCTGATCTGGACTGGGGCTTGGGAGATGTGGACTGTTTTGCATATGAATAATGACAAATCAAGCATTTGCCTTGCAATATTCTGATAAATAATATATGTGCCACACTGTGGTATCAGGAACAACCAAAATATGTTTCTTTTGTTATAGTGAAACATTTTGATAAATTCTTTTTCCATTGAAAATATACTATGTTTGGGGAAATGTGTCATTTAACAAAAGACCAAATTTTGTCATTTCTGTTGTAAAGAAAATAGTCTTGGAGGTTAATATTGCTTATAGGAATACAAGACTGCCTCTTATTTTAAATGAAGCAGATAACGCAATAGCTTTGGTTAAGAACAAAATATGGGCAAAAAGAGCATTGCAGAACTTGAAGGAAAATGTAGGATTAGTTGGGTTAAAACTGAGTTTGGATAAGAGTAAATGACTTGGAAAAATGTATAGAGTAGATGAGATTCATTTTTCTAGAAAAGAAATTGAAGTTCTGGAGATAATGTTTGGAAAAGGGAAGTTATTTTGGAGCACTGGAAGGAAACAGAGAGAGTTACATTAAATAAAAAAATGGAAAGTTTATGACTTATGTTTTAGTAGGAAAGTTTACTTATTACATTTGGTTTCCTTAGGGAAATTAGATTACTTAGGTAATGTATTTTTATTCCCAAAGTGTATGGAAAAGGATTTAGTAGGTTAATCTTTAGTGCAATTTGGGATTCACTGTTAAATCCTATTAAAAGGAGTATTATTTATAATAAAAGAGAAAATGGTGGTTTAGGATTAACTACTCAATTGATTTTAATTCATTATTGTTATTTGGAAGTATTAAAAAAGGAAAGGGAGAGTTAATCACTAATGTTGTTTGGTACAAATACTTAGAAATGTGTCAAATATATTTGAAATGAAAGAGTGTGTGTTTGAATGGCAATATGTAGAATTTAGGTAATAAGGTAAAGGATTGAAAAGTAGATATAAATAATTTACAAACAAGTAGAAAAGAATGGTATGAAAAATGATGGACATTTTATATTAACCCATGGATTAGTCTACAACAAGATAAAAAATCTGTTAAAGCAAGGATTTTATGTGGAGATTATCTTTAAAAACTTACAAGATAAAAGTAGGATGATGTACAAATGCCATGAAAAAAGATACTGTAGTAGATGTAATGAGATTAAAAATGTAGACAGTGCCTTTTTAGACTGTGAAAGAGTGAAAGATATTTAAGTTATTGTAAAAATATGCGAATGAGGGCATGTATTACATATTAATACGAATATAGTACATTTATGGTTATTATATAAAAAAATGAACTATCAGAAAGTTACTGCAGTTGATGTTAATGTTTTTTTCTGCATTTGAAATTTATTGTTAGTGAGCAGTGGTGAAATAATGTATGATAAGAATTAGTGTGTTGATGAACTGAAAGAAAAATGCATTTTGATCATGGAACAAAGGGTAGGGGTTAGCAATTATTTAAAACTGGTGAGTTTTTAAAGGTTTCTTTGATTAAGTAATGGAAGGGTGATTATTTTTAACTTTGATGTATTTTAATAAAGACCTTCTGCTTTTTTTAGGACTCTTTGTGAGTTGTTTGCTACATTGAGCTCGAAGGCTGTTACCAGTGATCATGGAATCCAATACAGATGTTGTGAGTGGAGATTACATTAAAAATAAAGAAATGGAAAGTGTAATTCAGAAGGAAAATGATGCACTGGATGTGTATATCATGGCATCAGGGGCCTGGATGACTCTGCCTTACAAAAAATGATGGATAGAGAACTAGAGGAGTCAAATTCCATGCAGTGGAGTATGATAACAGACTAGCTATTTGGCAATGAGAAGATTACAGAAATTAGGAAGGATACTGTATATGATTATATGGGTAGAGAGGGAGCACACCTGGCCATTGGAGTAACTTATTTTAAGGGTGTGCTCTGAGTTGGGCTGCAGGAAGATGGAGCAGAGAATGGTAAACAAAGAGAGAATGACAGCAGTGTTATCAGAGGAAAACCTTATGTCGCAACAATAGCAGGTTCCAGTGAAAGACTGCAGAAAGAAAAAAGGATGTGCAGGGTGTAGTGCAGACAGACTGGATTTGATGAGAGAAAGAGAAAATGGCCTATGGTAAGGGTAAACACAAAGGATGGGCAACAAATTAAAAAGCTTCTACATTTTAGACAATGTTATCATGCCCTTAGGATTAATTTTGTTTGATATTAGGGCATTAATACATATAGGAACTGAACCTTTCTTTGTAATAACCTTTGAGACATTTTCACTAACAGAAGATTTTGTCAATGAATGTAAAAGGCGAAGTACTATATCTCCTTGGAAGGACTATTTTTAACCAAAATCTAAATGTACATTTAAAAGGAAAACTGTTGTTACAATGTAAGAATGACTGAGATGGAAGAAAATTAGTTAGAATATTTTTCTAAGCTTATGTCAAGATGTGCATGATATTAAAAAAAAAAGCATGGACTGGGGGATAGAAAGTTTATGTAACTTTAAAATAGAAAATAACCAGAGTTGCAGCATTTGTCTAATTAATAAGTAATGAATAGGAAGAAGTGAGTGCTAAGTTCTGGGGGCGGCTGAAAGCATTTTTTTTTTTGGAGAGATGAATCCAGGATTGTACAAAAAGACACCAAAAAGAAGGTGTGGACAGTGTGGGAAAATTTGGACTTTCTGGGAAAAAAAACTGTAAACCCGTTGTAGGAAATGTGGAAGTAAGGAGCATTTTGGTTTGATTGTCCATTAATTAACAGAAAAAAGGGGAAAAAAGTGAGGCAAAATGAGGAGACAGAACAAGTTTTTTTTATGCAAGAAAAGGTGGAAGATAATGAGGAAAGGATGTGAGTGGGTGGGGTGAGGAGCCACAAGGTCAAAATATAGTAAAAATGCATTAGATGAAGTCCAGAAACTACTAAATGAAAAATAAACATGTGTATAGATGGAAACAGGTTTGAGACATTGTGGGAAGATGAAGAGGGAGATAAAAGCTAGAATTCAGAAAAAAAGGTGGAAGTTTCTTTTGGGGAAGGGTGAAGGGAAAGAAAAGGAGGCCAAAAGATGAACTAAAAAATTGAGAAGGATAATATAAGTATGGCATCAACAAATGAGAATATCATGAAGGGTAATGTTAGAAAAATGATTATTTTTGAATGATGTGTAAAAATAAATGCAGAGGTCATTTGCTAGATATAAACTGTACTGATAAAAGGAAAAGGTGAAGACTGGGATGAAGTCAAAAAGAAAAGTGGTGTGGGCTGTAGGAAGTGATACATGTTCAGGTATTGCAATACTGCAATATTATTAAAAATTAGGAGATTAAAATATTAGATATATTTGTAGTGGTGGCAGGGAGACTTTTAGTGTATGAACTTGAAGTAAGAAAGTGGAAGAAGGTGTTTAGAATAGTAGTAGTGTATGTGTATACAAATTTAAATGAAAGAAAAATTGTTTGAAGAAATCCAAAATGTTGTGGTCATAAATATGTGTTATATTCTAGTAGAAGACTTTAGCTATAATTAAACAAAGAAGAAAGGGAAAATAGCACAAGATGTAAAATGATGAGAGATGTAGTAAATAATGCCAGGTTAAGAATAGGTAGAGGAAGAGAAAATATTTATAAGGGGGTACTACTGTTTTCAGATGACATGAGAAGAATAAAAGATGGAAATAGAGAAACAAAGTTTGCAGATCATAGAACTGTATGACTAATGAACGGGGAGAATGAAAATGTAATAAAAGAAAGAAAAGAGTTAAAAGAATGACAGAAAAATAACAGGAATGGAATGTCTTAAAAAGAAAGAGGGCAATTATGGGAAAGTACTGAGTAGTGTATAAAGAAACATTTAAAATATACTTAACAGAGAAAGCAATGATAAGGAAAAAATGAAATATAATAAACAAAAGGAAATGTGTGAAAGAAAAATAGAGAACGAGGGATTCTTGAACATCAAGAAATGAAAGAATATAAATATGATAACGAAAAAAATGGAAAGAAAGATATTTAGACAAAAGTATTGTTTGAAAGGGAGAAAAGAAGATGTTTCCCCATTTTAGGTAAGAAACTTGAGATATAATGAGAGAAAATGGATATATCGAAGGTTGAAAAAGGACAGTTAAAATATAAACTAGAGGAAATTATGGATATAGCTGAAATGTATGTAAAGAATATGTATGAAAAACAATATAAGTGGGAAGATATAGAAATTAAAGAAGATGAAAAGAAAGCAGGGGAAGAATGGGGAAAGAATTGAGACAGAAGAGTTAGAGAATGTTATAAAAGAAGGTAAACAAAAATCTGCACCAAGTCCAGAGGGATTAGGGTATAGTTTTTATAAAAAAATGTTAGATAACAAAAAGGACATTTTTCTGGAAATATTGAATGAACGGATAGAGGAAGATATTAAAGGAAGAGATTTGTAAGGGGGTTATATAATTTACATTGAAAACAGAGAATGAGAAGAAATAAAAAAAAAAACTGAAGACCAATTAAGTTGGAAAATACTGACTATAAAATATTTATGAAGATCATTCAAAAAAGAATGATGGATGTAATGAAAGAAGAACTGGATGAAGGGGAAGGTATGTTGTTAAATGGGAAAGAGTAAGTGAAATGCTAATAACAGTTAAATAATTGGTCAAGTGCATAGATAAGGATGAGAAAGGAAAAGTAGCAGTATATGATCTTTCTAAGACAGCTGATAATAGTGATCATGTTGAGCATTTTAAAAGAATACGAGTTAGGAGAAAGAATAAGGATAGTTAGAACAGAGAGAAGAGAATAAAGCAAAGTTGTGCATTGAGCATGTTGTTATTTGTGATGGTAATGAATGCATTATATAAACATGTAGGTCAGGTTTAGAGAACAGTATATCTGAAATTAAAGAAGAAATAAAGGTACCATTAATATTAACCTATGTAGGTTATTTTTTTATTTTTATTTTTTTTTTTGCCAAGAACAAACACTAAATGAAAAAGATAACTTTTGGAACATAACAAATTTTGGGTGCAGTAGGATTACAGTCAAATAAGTCAAAAAGTAATTGCTAGAGGAGCTCCATTAGTGATAGAAAAGAAAATAAAAGATAATAATGGTAGATTTGTAGCAACAATGTGCTACTGGCAAGGGAGGAGGATTAAGTTGGCATCTATTTATATTTCATCTAAAGCTGCTACAGTGAAGCTTAAGAAAATTCTGAGAGAAATAATCAGCTTTCATCAGGGAATATTACTTATAGATGGGGACTGGAATTTGATTTGCAACAGTGAGGATATAGCAGGGGGCTTAGAAGGAAAATATAACAAAAGAAGGTATATTTTTGAAGAAAGTTATAAAATATTTGGTATGGAAGATGTGAATTCAGTAGGAGAAGCTTGGAGAAAATTTACACATTATTCCCCAAAGTACAAAAGCTGGGCTTAGCCAGACAGAATGTATATTTCACAGGAATATGTTCATTTAGTTGAATGTTTTGCTAAACATCCAATAAGTATTTCATACCATGTCAATAATAACTGCTGCGGTGGTGGTGCTGCGGTAGCATTGTCGCCTCACAGTAAGACGTTGTCCTGTTCGATTCTCAGCTAAAGCGTCTTCTGTGTGGAGACATGCGTGAATGAGCGTACCTTCGTTGAAGGTTGTGCATCAGGCCTGGCAAGTCGGTACGTAAAAATTTACTGCCAATCATTAGCGGACCGGAGTTCCGCTGTGGCGACCCCTAACTGGGAAAAGCCGAAAGATACAACAACAACAACCATGTCAATAATAACTAACATAAAAATACAGGGTAATGAAATAAAAATGAGACACTGGCACTTCCCCAACTATCTGTTAGGCTGAGAGGAATTTAAGGAATGGGTAATGGAAATTATTCAACATTTATTAGGAAAGACAGAAAATTCTTCAGAAAATATAGCTAGGTAGTGGGATAAAATGAAAGTGGAGCTTAAAAGTAGGGTAGAAATAAAAGAAAAAGAACTATTGTTAAGAAGTAATAAAAATTATTTAGAGGGACTGACAAATGTTAAAGTATTACAGAACAAGAGAAAATCTTACAGAACAAGAAGAGGTGCAACTGCTGAGTACTAAATAGAAAATAAAGGACTACCTCGATAATATGCACACATTTAGAAAGATTGCTGTTAAGCAACTGTTTTTTGATAATAACTCTAGAGCACAAAAGCTTTAGGCACAAAGGTTCAGGCAAAAGAAAGTAGAAAGGGTTGTTGCCAAGCTTAGGGAGCCTATAACAAGGAAAATAACCAGAGATCCTGTAAAGGTATAAGAAATATTTCAGACATTTTATGAAAATCTGTATAAAACAGACAAATGTGGAAATCAAGGAAAAGTACAAATGGAAATGTTTATGGATGAATCAAATATGCCAGTGTTAGAGGTAGATGAGGCTTAATTACTAACAGTTAGGCTAGGTGGAGATGAACCGATGTTGTGCAGTGCTCAACATGGAGGCTATGAGGTATCCAAAAGAAGTTCAAAATTGTAGGTGGGGATGTCCAAAAATGCAAAATAGTATCAGTAACTGTAGAAACATGATGGTCGCAATTAAATAATCTGTATTTAACAACAAATAGATGTCAGTAAAACAATAGTTTAGCCCTTTCATCTCACCAATGTAAGGATTTCATCAGAACTAACATGCAGTTAAAACAGTTCTCATTTTAAAAAAGTGCCTCAATTAGTGCTCACCAATCAAAAGGCTGTGACAATCAAGCAATTAAGCATAAGGTCATCCTTGTATATAAAAATCTCCCAGTTATTCCTTATACAAATTCATGAACCATAAAATATAAGAAAAAACACTATTATCAAAAACTTGATGTTAAAATACTAATAACAAAAAAATATATAATAAATACATATAAATGTTTATATTTTGTGAAAGTATGTATGTATAGTTACAAAATCATGTATGTTCATGTAAATAAAAAATAAATGGAATTCAAAAAAAAAAATAATTAATTAAATAACATACAGTTAAAAGTTTATAGTTAGCTACCCTGATTTTCGATACAGGCAAAATAGAAACAGTTTCATTCAATCCAGAAAGATATAAAGTATTTGGTCTCAGATGGCTAAGAAATTGCAGATATTCTAGTATGCCCCCCCCTTCCATCTACTGTAACTACATCTATAATACAAAACAGGAATCTTTTAACATTGTTACAAATAATTGAATGCTTATCTTCTTCTTCTTCTTCTTTCGGCTTTTTCCCGGTTAGGGGTCACTACAGCAGATCACCTGTCTGCTCATGATTGGCAGTGGAGTTTTTACAGTGTCGAGTTGCCAGCCCGGTGCCCAACCTTCCACAGAAGGCACACACATGCACACACTCACACCTAGGGCCAATTTAGAGTGTCCAATCCACCTACAGCATGTCTTTGCGATGTGGGAGGAAACCGGAGCACCCGGAGGAAACCCACACGACCACAGGGAGGACATGCAGACTTCGTACAGAAGGCACCCCAGCTGAGGACTGAACTGGAGAACCTCTTGCTGAGAGGTGGCAATGCTAACCGCTGCACCACCGTGGCCGCCAAATAATTGAATGCTTATAAATGGCATTATTATCTCTCTTGCTCTTAATAACATAGTAATGTTCATAACTTCTTGTGTGTAGGTATCTTTTCATTTTACCTATGTAAAATAAAGGACAGATAGAACATGTAGCTGGGTAAACAACTCCCTTACTGTGACAATTCCCATGTATTTGTACAATTTGCACACTAATGGGACCTCCACACTAAATACCTATTTCCTGTAAAAATATATTTGCACTGAGAGCAACATCCACAAAGTTCTGCTCCATTATTCTCAATTTGATCAGTGGGGTTATCTCTTAAATTATTTTTGACTAGTTTTTTTAATATTCCTAGCTGCTTTGTATTCAAATGTTGGTCTTTCACCTGTTATATTGAAAACTGCTTCACTAGCCTTAAAAATAACCCAGTTTTTATTAATAATTTCTCTAATTTTGTCAGTTCCTGTATTGTACTCAGTAATTAATGCTAACTTGAATACCTATTAGGGGGGGGGGCTGTTGCTTAATTCTTTCCATAACACTTTCTGTTTTGTTTAAACATTTACCTAATAAAGGGCAAACACTAAGATCTTCTACTTAAAATATTCTCATAAATCTTAGTAATAAAACTTTCCAGATATCCCCTATCTTTAAACATTAAAATCAATTTTGCAGCTTCTTCCCTGACCAAATTATCATCTGAAATCATTCTAGAAAATCATGTAAATTGCCCCTTCACAAATCTTTTCTTAACAGTATAGGGGTGAATACTTGTGTAATGTATATAATTATTACTAAAAGTAGGTTTAAGATATATATTAGATTTAAAAGTGTGAAATTGATTAAAATGTTTAAAGATAGGAGATATCCAGAGAGTCACACTAAGTGGGTTGTTTACTTCGCTATATATGCTACTTTTCTTTTGTTTTATGTAGGTAAAAAGGAGAGACACCTATATAAAAGAATTAATGAACATTACTATGATATTAAAGACAAAAAGCTCAAGAAACAAGGATAGACTGGGATTTTGGATGCAGGCCTTTAAGGAGAATAACAATAATCATACAGAATATTATATCTATAAAGTAGCAGAAAGTATTCTAAGAACTAAGCCAACACAGGAATAGGGAAAGGAGATTCTGCCGATAGGGATTACCGCAATTAGGGATACAGACAATAGGCAAGAGGGGGCTGGAATTTATTGGGGAAAACTGGCAAAGGAACCAAGGTATTGGGAGCAAATAAGAGAGGGGAAAGATGATACAATGGAAAGATGCCAAGAATTTATTTGGACTGCAGGTTAGAGAATTCCTTCCCTATCAAGGATTAATATCAGAGTATAGGCAAAGAGAGGGGGTCCTAAACAATGAGCAGCACTGGTAGAGTTCGTAGTAGAATCTAGAACAGAAGTTGCCATTAAAAGGGAATAAGCATATAAAATATTGCATGATAACTATAAGACTCAATCAGAGGAGGTTAGTAAGGATTGGGAAGAAAGATTGGATAAGCAACACACAAATAAAAATGGGAGGATATATGTATGTCTCCCAAATATGCAACATCTAGATTTAGGATTTTTGCTTGGAAATGTTTACTTTTATGTTTTTATTCCCCAAGTAGACTCCAAAGAATTTTTCCTCAGGTAGATAGCAAATGTTGGGGGGTGTGATGAAGAAGAAAGAGGTAATTGGGAACATATTTTCTGGGAGTGCAGTGAGTTGGTGGACCTTAAAGATTCCCTGTGGGATGCACTGTTAGGCATGTTGGGTGGGCAGATTGGTTTGATGAGGGAGATGATTTTTCTGAGCTATGATACAGAATCGGAATTGCCTAGACATGGTAAGGACTTGCTGTCTCTAATTATGGTAGCTGCCAAAAAAGCAATTACTAGAAAATGGAAATCAAAATCTAAACCAACTATATTAGAAGTAGTGAATATAGTAACAGAGATTAAAGAACTGGAATTGAGATGTTTGGAAAAAGATAGAAGCAAACTACATAGGAAAAATGGGAATTGTGGGAACAATTTATACAGCGGAGCAATGAGGTTTAAAAGAAGGCAAGACTTAAATGAGCTATGTAATGTTTGACTGAAAAGAATTGGGTAGATTATAAGTGATGTATAATGCTTGCAATTGGGAGTGTGTCACTATGGTTTGCAATGTAACATGCTTGCAACTAGGATTGTGTTGGTGTAGTTTGTTTTCATTCATATAAATGTATGATTGCTTATGTTTAATAAAGATTTTTCTTGTTTAAAAAAAGGGGGACAGGAATTGAATCATTTATGTAATGCTGTTTAGGTTATATGATATATAGCAATGTACATGAATCATAATGTTTGTTAATTTTGACTTGTTAATACAGTTTGATTACTTTTATATAAATGTAAATGTGCCTGTGTCACAAGGGATAATTCAATAAAGTTGTTTAGAAAAGATAGATAATAATGCACTTTATAAGCATTCAATTATTTGTAACAACTGTAAAAGATTCCTATTTTGTATTATAGATATAGATATAGTAGATGGGAGAGGGGCAAGGGAAAACATATTTCGAATTACTGTGACAACTGAGATTGAATGCTTCAGCTCCTCCTGAATTGAAAGAAAATGTTTCCAATTTGCCAGTACTGAAAATCAGAGAAGCTAAATTGTAACATTTTAACAGTATGTTGAACAAAAAACGGTGCCAAACAGGTGTAACACAGCAAAACGAATCCAAGTACAAATACACCTCACAGCCAAAGTCCTCCAAACACAGAACACAGTTTATTCACAAAATAATAGAATGGTTAAGCGCTTTCATCAATTGACTTCATCAGAACCATACTTACATGTAAAACACTCACTTAAGTATAAAACCTTACCCATAATTACATGAACAGGTGACCAATCATTGAAAAAAGCAGTCCTTAAAGTGGAAAAATCCATGTGGAAAGAATGATGAATAAATAGTTAGAAATAACAATAACATACTATATTAATTGCTTTAAAAATACTGTCACATTAATATAATAGTAAAACTACTGTCCTATGATATACAAAAAAAACGTGCCACATAAAAAAACACATATAATATATACATAAATGGCTGCAATAAAATAAATATAGATAGTTCAACTGCCATCCCAAAAAATCACATATCACTAATTGTAAGAATATTGGTGTATAAATATATAAATAACGGTATGTTACTTGAGTAATTTATTTATTATTTTTTTAATCCCAATTGTTGATTTATTTATGTAAGCATATGTGATTTTGAACCTATACATATATACTTTCACAACTTATAAACATTTATATATACTTATTGTAATTTTTATTAGTATTTTGACATCAGGCTTTTGATAATAGTATTTGTTAAATTTTTTTACATAGGTGGTCTTATATTTTATGGTTCTTGAATTTGTATAAGGAATAATCGGGAGATTTTTACATACAAGGTCGCTTTTAGGATGACCTTATGCTTCATTGCTTGATTGTCACAACCTTTTGACTGGTGAGCACTAACTGAGGCACTTTTTAAAATGAGAACTGTTTTAACTGCATGTTAGCTCTGATGAAGTCCCTACATTGGTGGGACAAAACCGCCAAACTATTGTTTTACTAACATCTATTTACAATTAAATAAAAATTATTTAATTGCAACCATCATGTTTCTACACTTACTGATACTATTTGGCATGGACATCCTCACCTATGATTGTGAACTTCTTTTTGGATACCTCATAGCCTCTGTGTTGACCAATGCACAACATTGGTTTGTTTTATTAGTATTGGGTTGTGCACCAGAATTTTTGGTTTATAGGAGGAGATGAGATAAAAGTGGTGATGTATAATAAATCTACAGGAAAGTCTCCAGAAATAGATGGTATTCCTGTAGAGGTATGGAAGCTAGAAAGGGAGGAACTGATAAAGATATGGAAGGTTTTGTTTAACAGTATTTTAAAAGGAGGAGAATCATCAACATCCTGCAAGAAAGCTGTGGTGGCTATAATGCCTAAAGATGGTAAAGACTGATGAGATCCAGCTTAATATAGCTCAGTTCAATTCAAAACCATAATTATAAAGTGTTTATGTCTATCATGATTAAAACAATGGCAAAGGTGAATCCACAATTGATAGATATGGATCAATATGGTTTTATGGAGGTGAGGCAAACATTTGGCAATTTTACTAGAACAATGATGATACAGAAGGAAGTAGAATGTAAAAAAATACCACAGTTGTTAGTGGATCTTGATGTAGAGAAAGCATTCAACAGCGTAAGCTGGGATTTTATTAATAGGGCAATTTAAGCATTTGCATTCCCTGACAAAATAATAAGGTTACTTAGGAGGATATATGAGGGATTGGAGGTGAAAATTAATGTTGGGGTGGTTCCTCGCTGGTAAGTTCGGTCTGAATACAGGAACCAGGCAGAAGTGTCCTCTTTCCCCTTTGTTATTTAGTGTCGATATTACAAGATCGAATACTTAGGTGATCGAACACCTAAACATCGAACTTGTAATATCAAACCCAAAAATGTCGAACGGCGCAGGAAAACACGTCGGTCGGCCACAAAAAAAAAAAAAAACTTTACACCCAAACTAAGTGGGGGCTTCACCCCCCCCCCAACGCGGAGGGCTGTGCTTCCCACACCCCACTAACTAAATATACCAATTCCAAGATCGCTCTACAGTAGACAAAACTGCAAAATCCGGTGAATGGCAAAGGGAAATCTTTCCCTGCATTAGATCGGGGGTTTGATGTTTTTTGCTTTTGATATTATAAGTTTGATGTTTAGGTGTTCGATCATCTAAGCATTTGATCTTGTAATATAGACCCATTATTTGTGTTATATTTAGAACCATTGGCAAATAAAAAAGGGACTCACAAATTCAAGGATTATAATTGGTATGGTAATCAAGAAAAGCTGGCTTTATTTGTGTATGATATTATTTTGCACCTGATAAAACCAGAAAAGGACATTTCAGTGTTGTGGAACATTCTGAGACAGTTTCAAGTCCTTTTGGGATACAAAATTAATGAAGATAAAACAAAAGGCAATAGCTGTAAACTATGTACCCACACAAAAATTGGTTTAGCAATACCTATATTTATGGGGACATGATAAAATTAACTGCTTATGCTTATGGGTTAAAAAGGAGTCTGTTATGGCAGCTAAGGATACATGGGAAGAGACTAAACAAAATATAATACAAAAACCGAGAAGCTGAAATCTATGTTTTATGGTTATGGATATCAAGATACCAGCAGTGAAAATGTTTTTAGTCCCTTTAGTTTTGTGTACAGGCCAGGCATATTTTTATCAACCCGAGGAGAATTTGTGGATAGCAATTAATAAAGAGTTGAAAGATTTTATTGGGGGGGGCAAGAGAGAAGTGGGATAATTTGATCTTTTCAATAGAACAAGGTGGTTTGGGATTACCTGGTTTGAATGGGGTATTTTAGAGGTACACAGTTAAGGCTCCAATACATAGCACAAGTAGAAAGCTATAATTCAAAGTGGAAATGGATAAGGAAAAAACAAAGGGGTTAAGAAATAAGGAGAGACTGGGATTTTGGATGCAGACCCTTAAGGAAAATAACAATAACAATACAGAATATTATGGAGAATGGACAGATGATAAGTCAGCAAGCAAAGGAGAGTAGTATTGCTGAAACTGACTTCATCCTCAAGTCTTAATAAGTATCTTCATGAGATGGACCCTGTTTTCACAAAATCTCACCAAGACAACACTGATATATGGGCTGTATTTTACATAGCATATATCATAGACAGAAGTAAGTCATAAATTAAAAAAGATAGGTGGATGCACAAGACCCAGGATAAAAAAGTGCCCAATCCTAGTAGGTGCACTCTCATGACAGTGTAGAATTCTCAAAATACGGAAACATTCCTACAATAGGGCCAGGCCCAGGGGGAGTATGGCCCCCTTGTTGTAGAAAGAAGTAGCAGTCCACAAAAACTGATAGACCAAAGAAGAGCCATAAGGATGATAGAGTGGACTATTGATGATAAAAAAGAAATTATGTTCTGTTACTATTATGCAAAAAGCCCAGGAAAATTAGAAGAGTGAAATTAGAGGAAAGAAAAATGCTTCCACAAGAAAAGCTGTCAGAAGCTTCAAATAAAAATGTGTTCATACGATATATTTATGAAAAACATCATTATACAGACCAAGAAACTTTGATCTGTTTAGAAAAAGAAGCATCTGATGAAGGGTAAAATATATACAACAAAACCTAAAGATTTTTGAAAAGTATAAAAAAGAAATATGGACATGGGAAAGAAGGAGAAATTTGATATGGTACAATATTTATGTAAAGTCGAAAGCCAAATTAATCAATACAAAAAAGGCAGCCCCAAAATTTGAAGAGAAATACAGGAAAAAGCATCCAGATATGGAAAATTTCACAATAAAAAATAATATCACAGAGAGGGAATGTAGAAAATCAGATTAGTAAAGTAGAAGTTAAAAAAATAGAAGTTGATGTTATGGAATGCATGAGAAGTGAAGGATTTGATGTAGAAGGTCTAACACAGGTTACATCAGAGCATGACAGAATGAGTCCCCAAAGTAAGGAGAAACAGGAAGATCAGGAAACATCTGAAGAAGAAATATGGACATGGGAAAGAAAAAGACATTTAATATGGTGTAATATTAATGCAAAGGAGAAAGCAAAACTAATAAATACAAAAAGAGCAGCACCAAAGATATTTGAAGAGAAATACAGGCAAAGGAATCCAGAAATGGAAAACTTTACAATACAAAAAATAAGGAGACGAAGAGGAAAAGTAGAAAAGAAAATTAGTAATGGAGAAGTTAAAGAAACAGAAACTGAGGTTATGGAGTACCTGCAAAGTGAAGGATTCAGTGTAGAAAATCTAACTCAGAAAGCACAGCAGGATAGAGCAATAGGCATACAGATTAAGGAGAAACCAGTGGAATGGGAAGCAACTGGTCAGTTGCCATATGAAGATATTTTGGAGCCTTCCACAGGAAACCAGTATAAATGTTCACTTGAAGCTGGACAGCAAGGGAAGGAACAGGAAACTGGAAACTCTAACGCAGTCAATGATGAGGAGTGATAGGATAGTGAGTGCCCATATGACAGAGCAATGAATGACACAGGATGAAATTGAAGAGAATGTGTCACAGGAAGATGTTATAGAACAAAAAATGTGCCCTCAGTTTTGAAGAAAATGAGCTAACAGAAGAGTTGCTTGATTTAATACAGAAAGACAGACATGCTAAGATCAATGAAAGAAATAGACCACTGAAGGTCAATAAAACCCAAAACATTAAAAGTTTGATAAAACAAATGAAAACGGTAATTAGGACTGTCCATACAGATCCATGTGCTATAACAGAAGTAACAGGATATATTACTGTGCAGCTAAATTAATAACTGATAAAATTCTACCACAAAAACATAAGGTAGTAAAGGAAAGGAAGGGGAGAAATTGAATATCATCATGGAAGTATAGAATAGAAAAACTATAAAGCAATTAAGAAGTGTCACTGTTAGAAGAGTATAGAAGAGGGAACAGACCAACAAAAATACTCAGAAAGATAGACGTGATAGATAAAAGCAACGCGCAGTATCACAGGTGATCAGGATTTATCATGCACTATCCCAAATAATAAACTAAAAATATCAGCACAGGCAGAAAAACTTAGAAGAGACACAGATAAACATAAATGATTACCCAAATAAGTTTTATAGAGAATTGGGAAACATGGTAAAAAGAATTGAAAGACAACCAAAAAATAGAAGAAACAGATACATTTTGGAGAAGTATTTATGAAGATCCTGTGGAACATAACAAAGATGCTAAATGGATAGAAGAAGTAAAAGAAAGAATAAGAAGTTCAAATGTACAGGATATGAAATAGGATGAAATAACAGCAAGAGAGATTGAAACAAAGTTAAGAAAAGCTTCTAAATGGAACCCCCCAGGCCCAGATGCAGTACCCAACTTCTGATTAAAAGTATTAACATCTTTGCATGAAGATTTAGACATGAGAAAGAACTATATATATGCACATCCTGAACAGATACCAACCTGGCTACCAACAGGAAAAATAATGCACCTACTTAAGAGTGAACCTGCAAGCTACCCTAAAAATTATAGGTTCATAGGTTCATATGTTGGTACTAGGCTATTGGCCCTAGGGCCTATACAAGCCTGGCCATAACAATTCCCTGGATATTTCTTCCCACAATATTTACTTCTCTGGACCCCTGTCTATCAGGGCGACTGACATGATCCCTGGAGTGAATTTCCTATCTCCCATGCAATTATCATGGTTCCTTTTGAAGAGGGCCAATGAGGCGCTCTGCTTGACATGTATGGGCAGTCAATTACAGAGTACGGGGAGTCTATGGGTCAGGAACCTATCCCTCCAGCATGTTTTGTTCATTGTGATGACAAGGTTTAGATCCCTGGAGCGTGTACCTCTGAGGGATTGAAATTTCTTTAAGTGGAGCATGTCCAACAGCTCAGGGTTTGACATGGCCTTGTATGTTAAGCAGAGATCGCCTCTGAGTAGATGATATTCCATAGAGTATAGCTGAAGTCTTTTAGATGGTCAGCATATGGCATCTGCTTTAGGCCTGTGATTCTTTTAGTGAGGTATTTCTGTGGCCTTTCTAGCTGTTGCAGATGTCTTGTGAGGTCCATACCAAACGGGGCATTATACTCTATAATGGGTCTAATGAGGGATGAGTACAGTGGGACAATGACCTCCTTTTTTCTGAATGAAAAGCCCTTAGTGATGAGGTGTGCCACAAAGAAGGATTTCCTGACTGTTGTGGCAATGTGGTTATCGAAAGTGAGACCACTGTCCATCTGTGTCCCTAAGTCTCTCATCACACTTTCGATGTTTAGTGCACAGCCACCTATGTGGTAATTCATGGGTACATATTTTTTTCCAAAAGGGATAACTATACATTTCTTGGCATTAAGCTTGAGCCCATGGCTCTCGCACCAGGCATCTGTTTCTGTAAGGCCCTTTTGTAGAATATCCACATCATTTGGGTATTCAGTAATGGCTCCCAGTTTGCAGTCATCTGTGAACTTTGTTAGCCAGAGTCCCTTAGTGTTGGCCTGTACTTCAGAGAAGTAGATGCCAAACAAGAGTGGTCCCAGGACTGAACCCTGAGGTACTCTACTTGACACTTGTCTGGAGCTGGATTTGTAGTTGGCTACTTTTACAGTCTAGGTTCTGTCAGTAAGCCAGTTGGCAACCCATCGAGTGACATAGGGATTTATGCCCAGCTTAGTAAGTTTATCTATGATTCCAGAGTGGGGGATGGTGTCGAAGGCCTTGGCGAGGTCCAGATAGGCTGTGTGGACCACCTTACCCTCGTCCACAGCTCGGGAGACTGATTCGTAGAAGTCAATCAGATTCAGGAGACAAGATTAGCCCTTCACAAACCCAAACTTGGTGGGGTCCAGTGTTTGAAGGTTGCCAATGTCTGTTTATAAGTTCCATGATAATGCGTTCCATACCCTTGCAGATCAGGCTTGTCAGTCTGATGGGACAGTAGCTCCCGGGATACAAGGTGGATTCCTCCCTTGTGGAGTGGGATAAATGTAGCAGTGCACCACTCAGTGGGCACAAAGCCTGAGGCAAGGTTTTGATTAAACATGACACTTAGGTGAGGTGCCATTTCATTTTGTAGTTCATGTAGTACACAGCCTGGGATGTCATCTGGTCCCATTGATGCTGTATTCTTAGCTTTGGGGAGTGTGGTTTCTACCTGTGTGGCCATGATTACTGGAATTTGGCAATCTTTTGGTATTGAGATGGGCCCTTTAGGGGGTGAGAGGGGGGTGAAGATGGCACTAAATCGATCTGCCAGGATATTGGCAATATCCTTGGGATCAGTATATTTAATGCCATTCTGTTGTAGCTCAGAGCAGATCTGAGCATTGCCATTTAGATTCTTGACGTAACTATAGAATGCCTTGTGGTTGTCTTTGGAATCTTTGGCAATTTTATTTTTGTAACTAGCTTTTGATGATTTTATGAGGGATCTCAGCTTCTTACTGAGGCTGGTGAGGGAGTTTTTTGCATCCTGGGATTTTCCTCGTTTCTGCAACAGTTTCTTCCTTCTGTTTTATAGTTTGTTTATAGCAGGGGACCACCAGATTGGCTTCCTTTTTTTGGAGAAGAGCATCTTGGTTCTATTTGGGATGGCACGATTCATGCACGAGTGGATGTACTCGTACATTGCCTTAGTGTAGCATTCTGCAGTCGAACTTTCAGATCCCGTCTGCATGGGTGTCGTGAAGTTTGTCACTTCTGACTTCAGTAGCATGAAGTTGGCTTTGGAGAAGTTTTTTAAAGAGGTTTCCTTACTGGGGGATGGGGGTGGGATGTGGATGTCAAGGGTGATTTGCTTATGGTCAGATCTGACCAATGAGGGGGTGACCACTGGTGTGGAGCATCTATCTCCAATGTTGGTAATGACCAGGTCTAGGATATTGGAGCCCCTGGTGGGACAATGGATTAGTTGATCCAGGGCATTGGAATTTATGAATTCCAAGAACCGTTGGGAAAAGGAGTTGGTACCCGAGTAGTTTTCCCAGTTAATGGCAGGGTAGTTGAAATCACCCAGTATTAGGGTGTTTGGTTGTATCTTAATATTTTCCAGTATGTTTAGAAAGGTGTAGTGAGAATCTTGGGGCATGGTGTGGGATCTGTAGCAAGCTACAATTTGGATTGCAGTCTTACCTAGTGTTAATTGCACTTAGGTTCATAGGTTCATAGGTTCATACTAGGCTATCTGCCCTAGGGCATTTATAAGCCTAGATAGAGTATGTTTGGCTTTCGCCACCCATTTTAAATTAATTTTGCTATGCCCTTTTTCGAGGTTAGTATACTGTGCCTCTGTCTAACAGTGACACAGAAGTGATACCCGGGGTAAACCTACAATCTCCCATCCACTCATCAAGATTCCTCTTGAAGAGAGTCAATGAGGGACTCTGCCTAACCAGGACTGGGATTTTATTCCAGAGTGAAGGGAGTCTCTGGGTTATGAATCTGTCCCTCCAGCATGTCCTATTTATTTCAGTGCTGAGGTTCAAGTCTCTTGAGCGTGTAACTCGATGGGATTTGGATTTTTTGAGGTGCAGCATGTCCCTTAATTCCGGGTTGGACATGGCTTTATACGTCAGGCACAGGTCACCTCTGAGCAGGCGGTATGCCACTGAGTAGAGCTGGAGTTTCTTTAACCAGGTAGCATATAGCATATGTTTGAGCCCTTTGATCCTCTTGGTGAGGTACTTTTGGGGTCTTTCCAGTTGCTGCAGGTGTTTGGTAAGGTACATCCCAAAAGGGGCATTGTACTCGATTATGGGCCTGATGAGGGATGAGTAAAGAGGCACGATGACCTCCCCTAATCTAGATGTGAATCCCCTCATGATTAGGTGGGCTATATAAAATGTTTTTCTAACCACTTTGGCCATGTGGTTGTCAAATGAGAGATTGCTATCAACTTGGGTCCCCAGGTCCCTAATTACTTCTTCTGTACGTAATGGATTACCACCTATGTGGTAATTTGTGGGCACTTTGTTTTTGCCAAACGGGATGACTATACACTTTTTGGCGTTTAGCTTGAGGCCATGGCTCTGGCACCAGTTGTCTGTTTCTATGAGGCCCTTTTGGAGGATGCTTGTGTCGGCTGGAGAGTCGATTATGGCACCCAGTTTGCAGTCATCTGCGAACTTGGTCGGCCACAGTCCTTCTGTGTTGGCCTGTACCTCAGAGAAATATATACCGAACAAGAGAGGTCCCAGGACTGAGCCTTGTCGGACGCCACTTATAACTGGTTTGGAGTCTGACATGGCTCCAGCAATTCTAACCATGTGGGTTCTATCCTTGTGCCAGTTTGCAACCCATCTAGTGACATAGGGGTTTATATTTAAGCTGGTGAGCTTATCTATAATGCCCGAGTGGGGTATTGTATCAAAGGCTTTTGCGAGGTCCAGATAGGCTGTGTGGACCACCTTCCCCTCGTCAATGGCCTTGGTGACTGTTTCAAAGAAGTCGACCAGGTTTAAGAGGCAGGATCTGCCCTTAACAAAGCCGAACTGGGTAGGATCCAGTGTCTGTAGGTCCCCAATATCTTTATTTATGAGGCCCATGATGATCCTTTCCATAGCTTTGCAGACCAAGCTAGTCAGGCTTATGGGGCAATAGTTTCCAGGGTCCGTTGAGGCACCACCTTTGTGGAGAGGGACCGCTATTGCTGTACGCCACTCTTTGGGTACATATCCTGTAGTAAGGCTGAGATTGAACAGTAGTTTTATGTTTGGGTTTAGCTCTTCTTGGAGTTCATGTAGGACGCAGCCCAGGACACCGTCTGGTCCCATTGATGCTGTGTTTTTTGCTTTGGAGAGGGCGACTCTTACCTGAGCATCTGAGATGTCAGGAGGGCAGCACTCTGCTGGGATAGATATTTGCCCTTTTGGTGGGGAGGGGGGGAGAAGTTTGCGCTGAACCTGTCAGCTAGGATGTTGGCAATGTCTGTGGGTTCGGTGTATTTTTTGTCATTTTGGACTAATTCTGAGCATATCTGGGAATTCCCACCCAGGTTCCTAACATAACTAAAGAAAGCTTTGTGATTATCCTTAGTGTCCTGTGCAATTTTTCTCTCGAAGCTGGCCTTAGACGATTTTATGAGTGCCATTAGTTTTTTGCTAATACTGATCAGAGATGCCTTCCCTTTTTGGGATTTTGCTCTATCATGTAGTAGCTTCCTCCTTCTATTGTATAGTTTGTTTATGGCTGGCGTCCACCAGACAGGGCGTCTGCCTTTGGAGGATTGGGTCTTGGTTTTATTTGGGATTGCATGATCCATGCATTCCTGAAGGTGTTCATAGAATGCATTTATAAAGGATTCTGCGGTCTGGGCCGTATTTTCCACAGGCCCGGGGGCTTTGAAGGATTCCACCTCGGTTTTGAGGAGTGTGAAATTTGCTTTAGAGAACTTGGAGAATTTCAGATGCATTGTGTTGGGCAACTAGCCTGGAGGTGTGAATATCCTTGGTGAACATGGACACTCCTCCACCTTTAGTGTTTCGGTCTTGGTTTTGTGGCCGAAAAGTGTGGTAAGAGTTGTAGCCTGGTATTGCTGGGGTGCTTTCTGGAGTCTTGAACCAGGTCTCAGTTAGTGCACAGATATCGATGTTCTCCATTTTTAGGAGTGCCTCGAGAGAGTGCATTTTGAGGTTTAGACTTCTAGCATTCAGTAGCATTACCTTCAGATTTTGCATGCTTGTGTCTGTTATGGTGGTGGTTTTGTCTTTTGAACCTTGCCTAAAAAAGGCACTATAGGGGTGGCAAGAGCTTTAGCCAGTAACCTGAATCCCAGGGGTGACAAGTGCAGACCATCTCTGGCAAAGCATTGTGGTTTGTCGATCATGTCTTCCCAGGAAGACAGATACTGGATCCCCTTTGAATGACACCAGAAGCTTAGCCAATTGTTGAAGTCAATCATTTTGACCTTATACTGTGGTATAATTCTGGGCGAAGGCAGGATGCTACTCAGGGCTACGGTCATACCTGCCTGGGCCACATGATCCAAGAGCTCTTCCATGTCTCTTTACATGTAGTCCAGGGAGGTATGTCTCAAGTCATTCACTCCAGCATGGACAATGACAGAGTCATATTTGTACTTGTTGTGGAGTGACTTGAGTGCATGCATTATGTGGCAGATCCTGGCACCTGTGTACAGGAGGCAGTTGCCACATTGCCCCAATATGTCTAGATTCACCAGGTGGACAGGAGAAATCACTGGAAGCTGACCCTTGGACATGCCTGTTTAGGTGCTTTTTTTGTAAAGTTTAAGAGCTGTTTTCCCTTACCTTTGCAAGGTACTTTGCAATTATATGCTGTTTAGTGCCTAGAATTAATTTCTCCTTATTGACAAGGGGAGTTGAGTGCTTGTATCAGTTTCAGGATTCCTAGTGCTTTCCAGCAGGTTCTAGAGCAAGTGCTAGTCACAGGGGTTCAAATTTTAGTGCTACTACTGAGAAACCAGATAGTTCTAAGGGAAAATTTGAAGAGCAGACTTTCTGGCACCTGGAATACTTTAACTGTAGCCTCGTAGTGCTGCACGATGCGAAAAATGTGCAAACACATGCATTTTTAAGCCAGAAAGTTGAAAGGGATACAAATCAGCCCAGAAAGGCTAATAAAATTACAATTTCAGAGCTGGAAACCACTCCTCTAGCATTAGATAGGCAGTACAATGCTCACCACTCCCACTGGTAAGCAGTAGGACTTCCCTCTACTACAGCAAGGTCTGGATAGCTCTGAACACAGAAATTTAAAGTCCTGAGACAAGCAAAGCCTGGAATCTGGACTGGCTAGGAAAGTTGGGAAATGAGCAAACAAGATAGTATTTTTTTGTTGAAACAGGCTAAACAATGCAATAATACAGTAAGTAAACACAGAAAAGGCTAACACACTTGAGTGTGTAGTCCTAAACAGTAAATGCAATTAAAACTATAATTTCCTGCTTTAAAGATTGTTTTTGCACATTTATCAAGACCAATTTATTGTTTATCAAGACATTCTTATATCATATGAAAAAATTTTGACAACGTGCAGTTGTGCTTTCAGTTCCTCATCTGATGAGCTCTACAGTTTTAAATTATTGACAGAGAGGATGAGAAGTCTTTACACTTTGTTGCTTTCTGGGAGCCAGAATATAGCCATGACTGTTATATGCTGAAAACAGCATTGACATCTAAGAACAAAATTCAAGTTATAAACCAATTTGCTCTTCCTGTCCTAACTTACAGTTTTGGAGTGATTGCCTTCTGATGACATATAAACTATACACCAGAACTGATGCTGACAAGAATTTATAGTCATTTAGAAAAAAAACTCAATTACATCAATAGAACAAAAAGGCAATAAAAGAAAGTCATATGGAACAAAGGATCATTTGTTGTTAAATAAAGTCATAGTGGAGAACTGTAAAAAGGGGAAGAATCTAAGTATGGCATGGATTGACTACAAAAAAGCATTTGACAGTATCTCACATTCATGGATAAAAGATTGCTTAAAAATGTAACCCTACACTGATAAAGTACATCACAGCGACCATGAAACAGTAGCAAACCACTTTGCAGTTAAACCATGATAAAGGACAAATTATTATTCCAGGGATAAAAAAATCCAAAGTGGGACATTCCAGGGTGAATCTCTGTCACGGTTGTTCTTTTGCCTTGCTCTTAACCCATTAAGCTGTCTAACAGATTAGGTCATGGCTATAATCTGGCTCCCAGAAAGCAACAAAGTGTAAAGACTTCTCATCTTCTCTTTGTCAATAATTTAAAACTGTTGAGCTCATCAGATGAAGAACTGAAAGCACAACTGCAAGTAGTCAAAACTTTTTCAGATGATATAAGAATGTCTTGATAAACAATAAATTGGCCTTGATAAATGTGCAAAAACAACCTTTAAAGCAGGAAAGCTACAGTACCAAGAAAACATCAGTTTGGGACAAGAATGTGATATAAGAGAAATTGAGCAAGAAGGAGTGTATAAATATTTGGGACTTGATGAAGGATTAATGACAAAACATGAACAAATGCAAGTAAAAATTAGTAAGAAATATTTTAGAAGATATAAATTAATCCTGAAAACAGCATTGACATCTAGGAACAAAATTCAGGCTATAAACCAATTTGCTCTTCCTGTCCTAACTTACAGTTTTGGAGTGATTGACTGGTCCTAAAAGGTGTTGGATAGTTTAGACAGGAAAACAAGAAAGATGTTTCATGCTCATCAAATGATTTATAAAAATCAGTGTATTCCAAGATTATATATTCCCATTTCTGAAGGAGGTATGGGCCTACTTAAAATTGATTACATGTACAGTTCTGCAGTTGTGGGACTGCATACATATCTGCTGACCTCACAAGACCCAAATATAATGAAAGTTTTGAAACAGGAGGAGAATAAATCTAAGATGACTTCCCTTTTTAGTCTAGCAAGAAGCATATCAGTGTCAAGAAGGAATGGAAATCAAACCAGAAGTAGATAAAAATCAAGTAGCAACTAAATGTGCCAAAAACAAAATAAAATATAAGGTGAAGGATCAGATGAGAAGGCAAGAAATGTGGAAAATACATAAATATAGTTACAAGTATAGAAAACCCCTGGAAGAACCTCATATTGATCAGGATTGAACACAGGAATGGTTAAGGAGAGGAGAATTCAAACCAAAAAAAATGAAAGGTTAATATTGGCGGCCCAAGATAGTGGGCTATGTACACATTGGTTCACAAAGTCCATTGAACGTGTGGGAGAAACAGACAAATTTAGACTTTGAAAAATAGAACTGGAAACAGTCGCACACCTTGTTGCTGGTTGTCATATACTAATGGCCGAAGGACTGTATACTGAAAGGCACAATAATGTGGCAAGACTGTTGCACTGGAGATTGTGCAAACATTATAATATTGAAGTTGCTGAAAAACACTGGAAACATGAGCCACAATGCATCACACAAAATGATGAAGTCTACATCACATGGGATCACACATTACCAACAGTTCAAAAGAAAGATGCGAGACAACCAGATATAGTGGTCCATGAAAAAAAGACAAAAGTAGCATTGATCATTGAAATTGCTACACCCAGTGGCTACAGTGTCTTGCATGTAGAGAGACACAAAGTCATAAAATAACAGGATTTGCAGGCAGAAATGAAAGCAATGTGGAAGAAAGATACCCAGACAGTTCCAATAGTAGTAGGAGCAAGGGGTCTTACTTTAATCATACTTTGACTTAGGAAGGGGAGTCCTTTCCCATCATGGTATTACAAACCCAAAATATTTATAGAAATTAAATATGATATTCATAAGAGGGACCTAGCTAGGAAAGATGTGCAGCAGGTAAAGGTGATAAAGGATAATGAGGGAAACATACTCACAAGCGAGGAGAGTGTGTTGAGGAGATGGAAAGAGTACTTTGAGGGGTTGATGAATGAAGAGAATGAGAGGGAGAGAAGGTTGGATGATGTAGGGATAGTGAATCATGAAGTACAATGGATTAGCAAGGAGGAAGTAAGGATAGCTATGAAGAGAATGAAGAATGGAAAGGCTGTTGGCCCAGATGACATACCTGTGGAAGCATGGAGGTGTTTAGGTGAAATGGCAGTGCAGTTTTTAACCAGATTGTTTAATGAAATCTTAGAAAGTGAGAAGATGCCTGAGGAATGGAGAAAAAGTGTTTTGGTACCGATTTTTAAGAATAAGGGTGATGTGCAGAGCTGTAGTAACTACAAAGGGATTAAATTGATCAGCCACAGCATGAAGTTATGGGAAAGAGTAGTGGAAGCTAGGTTAAGAAGGGACGTGATGATTAGTGAACAGCAGTATGGTTTCATGCCAGGAAAGAGCACTACAGATGTGATGTTTGCTCTGAGAGTGTTGATGGAGAAGTACAGAGAAGGTCAGAAGGAGTTGCATTGTGTTTTTGTAGACTTAGAGAAAGCATATGACAGGGTGCCTAGAGAGGAGTTGTGGTATTGTATGAGGAAGTCACGAGTGTCAGAGAGGTATGCACGAGTGGTACAGGATATGTACGAGGGTAGTGTGACAGCGGTGAGGTCTGCGGTGGGAGTGACGGATGCATTTAAGGTGGAGGTGGGGTTACATCAAGGATCAGCTCTGAGCCCTTTCTTATTTGCAATGGTGATGGACAGGTTGACAGACGAGATCAGACAGGAGTCCCCATGGACTATGATGTTTGCAGATGACATTGTGATCTGTAGTGAGAGTAGGGAACAGGTGGAGGACACCCTGGAGAGATGGAGATATGCTCTAGAGAGAAGAGGAATGAAGGTCAGCAGGACTAAGACAGAATATATGTGTGTGAAAGAGAGGGAGGATAGAGGAATGGTGAGGATGCAAGGAGTAGAGGTGGCGAAGGTGGATGAGTTTAAATACTTGGGGTCAATAGTTCAGAGTAACGGTGAGTGTGGAAGAGAGGTGAAGAAGAGAGTACAGGCAAGATGGAGTGGGTGGAGAAGAATGTCAGGAGTGATTTGTGACAGACGAATACCTGTAAGAGTGAAAGGGAAGGTCTACAAGAGGGTAGTGAGACCAGCTATGTTATATGGGTTGGATACAGTGGCATTGACAAAAAGGCAGGAGTTTGAGCTGGATGTGGCAGAGTTAAAGATGTTAAGATTTGCACTGGGTGTGACGAGGGTGGACAGGATTAGGAATAAGTATATTAGAGGGTCAGCCCAGGTTGGAAGGTTTGGAGACAAAGCCAGAGAGGCAGGATTACGTTGGTTTGGACATGTGCTGAGGAGGGATGCTGAGTATATTGGGAAAAAGATGCTAAGGATGAAGCTACCAGGTAACAGGAAAAGAGGAAGGCCTAAGATAAGGTTTATGGATGTGGTGAGAGAGGACATGCAGGTGGTTCGTGTGACAGAGCAAGATGCAGAGGACAGGAAGAAATGGAAACAGGTGATCCGCTGTGGTGACCCCTAACGGGAACAGCCGAAAGAAGATGATGATGATTCATAAAATAACAGAAAGTATTCTAAAAACAAAGCTGAAATGGGAATGGAGAAAAGAGACTCTGCTGATAGGGATGACTGCAATTAGGGGTACAGAAAATAAGCAAGAGAGGCTGGAATTTATTGGAGAAAACTGGCAAAAGATTAAAGTATAGGAAAGAAATAATTAGAGAGGGAAAAATAACAGAATGGGAGAAGGTCAATAATTCATTTGGTCTGCAGGCTAGAGATTCCCTTCCCTATCAAGGATTGATATGAGAGTATAGGAAAAGAGAAAGGAATAGGGGGATCCTAAGGGAAACAGGTTTTTTAATATTATCTGGAGCAGAAGCTGCTGTTTATAAAGGAATAATTGGTAAGGCATATAAAAATTGCATAATAACTACAGGAATCAATCAGAGGAGGTTAGAAAGAATTGAGAAGAGGGACTGGATGAGCAATTTGTAAAGAAATAATGGGAGGGTATACGTATGCTCCCAAATATGAAACAAAGTCTAGGAGATTTTAATATCTTTACTTGGAAGTATTTGCATGGACATTTTTATACCCCAAGCAGAATCCAAAGAATTCTTCCTCAGATAGATTGCGAATGTTGGAGGTGGGACGGGGAAGAAAGACATAACTGGTAACGTATTTTTTGGGAGCATAATGAGCATGCACACTACTCTTTCAGAATTACTGGGTGAACAAATTGGTGTAGCTAAGAAAATTATTTTTTGAACTGTGATACAGAATCAGAATTGCCTAGACATAGTAAGGCCTTGATGAGTTAATTTCTGGTGGCTATCAAAAAAGCAACTACTAGAAAATGGAAATCAAAGTCTAAACCAACCATACTAGAAATAGTGAATATAGTAACAAAGATAAAATAACTGGAAGTGAAATCTTTACAAAAAGGGGTAGGAGCAACTTACAGAGAAAAAGGTGGGAATTATGGATCAATACATACAGAATAATGTTTTGGAGGCAGAATGACATTTAAGAGAATTCAGGAATTGAATGAGCTAGGTAATGTTTGACAATGACCATATAGAAGATTACATGTGATATAATGTTTACAAATGAAAATCTGTCAATATGATTTGTATTCATTTTTTATAACTACATGATTGCCTGTGTCATAATTGGTAATTCAAGAAGGATGCTTCTTGTTTAAAAAAAGACTTAAGATTGGGGATTGTTGGGTACAAAGATGAGGGTTATCGTGAAGATGCTGAATAAGAACAAATAAAGAATGAAACGCAGAAGGATTTAACATCCTGGCTGTCCAACTTCTCTTCTGATGACAGCTATGCAGAGGAATTTATTCTGCTGACGGAAATGTCTTTTAGAATTGGAAGCATTGTGCAGCATGTGGTTGATGAGCATTGCATTCCCAGTGTCTGAGGATTATCCTGTTAAATGTTTTAATGAAGTCTGTATTTTGAGTACTTTCCTTTATTGTGCTAGCCATAAGTTTTGTTTAACTCAACATTGCTGTCACACATTTGCAACAAATACAGATAATCATGTTTAAATCAAGTACTTGGCTTGGCCTATAAATGGTACCAATTAATGAAAAGCATGGATTGGTACAACAGGTGAAAATCCCACAGATTAATCACCTGCAAAATGCACATATGCCAGGACCATCAGTAGCTAGGAAAATGCACAATTAAATAGCAATAGCATAACTAGTAAACAAACAATGAAGTATTATCCAAATTATACAAACCAAGTAGACTTGCCAGGATGGAGACTAAACCAGTTCCAGCTCCAAGTTCCAACACTGTTTTATCTGTCAGATTGAGCTCCTGTTGATTGTTTTCCATGTAACTGCACAATCCCTCAGCCTATGATAAAATATATCAATGTTTCAATCTTTCATGTATTTCTGTAAATTAAAAAATCATTTACAAATAAAAAAGATGTTGAACAACTTTAGTGTGTGTGTGGGGGGGGGGGCTGGACATGTTGAAAATAGCAGGCATTGAGCTTTTATTTTGGGGTATGCAATGCTTGATACAGTGTACTGTATGAGTAACAAAGATGCTGGAGCAAAGTCTCTACAAACTGATTGTGTTAATGAATTCCATTCCCTAGGAGACATACTGATTTTAATAAATAAGATGTTTTTAATACAAAACATTCTGGGTAGTATGTTATACTATAAAACATCTGCTTTAAAACAGACTGCCATAACAGCAGAAATGTTAAGTACATTTATCAAAAAAGTGATCATTATAATGTCAGCTTATTTGATAAACTAATATTATACAATGAGCCTTGCTATTTAATAGGTTAGAAAGAAAATATTACAATATAGTATGACAAATGACTGCATAGTGTAATTTTATAAACAACGGTTAAGCTTAATAGGGCAGGGAACTATATACTTAGGAAAAATAAGACCAGGTAGAATGCCATATTGATATACGAATAGGTTCCATATTCCAAAACAAGAAAATCTCCAAGGAAAGACAGATGTTTTCTTTAAAGTGGAAACATTCACATACCTGAAATAATATTCAAAATAGGTGGGAGGTTAAATATAGACGATTATGAACTCACTTATTATGTGTTCAAGACATGGATGCCAAGAAATAAGAAATTCGCCTCAAGAGCGAAGCTCAAGAGGTGAATCTTGGCATGTCCAGAATACATACTATACGGTTATGATCGGTAAGACAATCATAATTCCTTGCAGAGTATGGAGCTTTATCAGCTCAATGTACTATTAGTTACAGGGAAAAATCACTAAGTATTTTATTGGCTTTCAAAGTCAAAAACACTTAGCAGATGCTGCCAGAAAGACACAGTGCAATGCTGTCCATCATGTTTACACTTACCTTTAATGTCTTGCTACTGTTTAGATTTTCGCAGAACAACCAGATTATTGTCTCATAGTTTTGGTCTGCTATTTATAAAATATGTGGTTGTCAGATAAAGCACTGAAGATTGCAGTCACTAAATAATGACATACATTTAAGTTTCAGAGTTCCTGTTCCTCATGTTATGCAGGTGAACACTTTCTGTTATTCTAGCACCTTTCTAATTTTTTTTTTTTACAGGAAGGATTATGTTAAGTGTATGTTCAGCAGGCAGAAAAAATCTTTTGCTTTGCTGCTGTCATTTGGTAGTCTGCAGAGGCAGACTTTAATGCCAAGCAGTACACCCGCTCTTAACAACCTAAGTATGAGGTGCTTGACAATTGTTAAGGTCAGGTTGCGCCCCACACTGGCACTTAACTGGTTTGTCTTTTTCTGAATATTGGAGTGGAATCACCACATTCCATGCACTATATATTAATAATATACTTATTTTTTATATTGTAAAAGTACATTTTTTCTAGCACTGGAAATTTCAGTACACTTGTTAACATGCAGAGCCACCTTTTTGGGTATGCGAACTAGGCGATTGTATATGATGCAATGCTTGCAGGGAGCTCTTTTGCTATTTATTTATTTATTTATTCTTTTAGAGCAATGTTTTGTTTTTTTTTTTGCTCTAAAAATAAATAAATAAAGCATTATGGTAGAACATGTGCCTGTGGAACATCAGGCGATCGAGGATGGTGATGCTCCACTTGACTTGCTATAAATGTTACAATGTTACGGGAATAGAGAACTTGTAGCATTCAGATGTAGGCACAAAAGTGATTTTTCTGTCATATTATATATGAAACAATTCTGTAGAATGCTCTTGACTTTATGGACAGAGTGCAAGGAATGGTACAGTGAGATAATTCTACTAATATTTTCACATTTTGGTAATATTTCTTGCTTAGTTATATGTGTGGTGAGATAAATGAACTATTTTTACAATAATGTTAAATCAGCGAATTCAACACAGTCAGAGGTGCAGAAATGGAGCCTCGAAGATGCATGCTTTACAGTAATCCAAAAATGTTTAATAGTTACATTAATTCAAAAATCTGACTGTGTTGAACTTGCTGATTTAATAGTTGGCAAAGTGTGCATCTTCAAGGCTTCATTTCTGTGCCTCTGACTGTGTTGAATACACGGATTTAATAGTTGGCACAGTGTGCTCTCAACACAATAATGTTGACAGTGATCAGCCAGATATTTTGACAATATTTCTGGCTTTGTTTGGACAGTTGAAATGAGAGACGTAGTGTGGTGGTATGAGATATGTCAAAGTGTTATTACTATTTTACAGTATTGCTGGCAATGATCAGCCAGATATTTTTTTGGCAATATTTCTCTGGCTTTGTTATTTTTTGTGGGGCAACTTGATTGGAATACTTTATCATTTGGCAACTTGTTTATGTGAACTGTGGATATGAAATAATATTACACAGCCATCAGAAAATGTGGCTATAACTACTAAGAGGGGGTTGGGATTGGCTGGATGAAAATAACTGACCCTCTTGTCATTTGATCAGTTTACAACAGTCACTGTCTGGCTTTGCAGGACTGGTGTGTATTCGGGAGAAGTAAGATGGGCTACTTAACTGAACACCTGATATGCGCAAACAGAGTAAGTATAATTGATGTGGCTATATTCTGTGGAGGAAAATGACCAGTTGCCTGGTGCTGTTTGCTTAATATTTTGGCTTTTCAAGACAAATGTGATCATGTGAAGCAACTTGCAATATTTTAATGTATGACAATTGTTTGGAACAAAGGAGAAATACATTATGTGGTCATTCTCTTTTATCATAATTAGATGTCTGAATTATACATAGAAGTGGCTATAACTGTTGGGTTGGTGTTGCCTGGATGAAAGCAACTGACCATGTTGTCACTTGCTCAGTTTATCAGTCATCTCAAAAGAAACATAAGGGGTAAATGTAGCACAGAATACACAAACATTCAGAACGTCTGGGGGCTGGGGGCCCTCTCACACCAAAGCTGTATAGGTGGATTTTGACATGGGCTTAGTAATCACCTCTGCCCCGAACCCTGTCTAGTCTAAAACCAACCTTGCTCAGATGAGTACATATAAGGTCTTTGTATTTTTTGTTGTGGGCTGGGGACAAGGTTATTATTTTTTTTTAATATTCCTCCCAAACCTCAGAGGTCATTATATCTTGTGTTGGGCTGGGGACAGTGTGATCATTATTTTTTTTAACTTTCCTCATAAACTACAGAGAGGTGCTTGGAGGCTCACCATAGCTTCTATAAGAGCTCTGTACATTACCTGAACTACTTGAAGTAACAAGTTGGATTGTTACTGTAATATTTTTTTTTCATTTTCCTCAAAATGAAGCATCTGATGCATATACAGGTGGCTGTCTTTTGGTAGTGAGTAAATAAGTATGATGTTTATATATATATATATATATATATATATATATATATATATATATATATATATATATATCTGACAGCAAACATGGTATGTCCCATTTGTTGTTTTAGATTTGCATCAGTCTGTTCGGAATAGAAAACAGACGGTGGCTGTCTTTTGTGGGGTAGGGAGTGAGGAGGCATGCTGTATATAAATATAACTGCAGCAGCTTGAAATATGACTATGGGCATTTGTGGGTTGAGGGCAGGTAATATTCATAGATATAATATGTCTCCTCAAAAGCATTTGTCTTCTCTGTTTGTTATGAACTGGTGCTTGGTCAGCTTTGAGCAATAAAAGTTGGATACAACTTATTTCTTCCTTGAAATAAAAAGTAGGATTGAATTTCTGGTGATTGTTTACTTTAGGTCATACAAGGATGCACAGTAGCAAGTGCTGCCCTGTGTGGCATGTGCTGAGACAAGGCTGAATGAATTCAGGATGATTTTGACCACTTTAAGGGCAATTTAATCAGAGAATTATTATTATTGTGTTATTGTTGTTATTATTATTATTTTATTTTTTTCGAGCTTTAGGAAATAAGAGATTAAAAATGTCAGACAATGTAATACCACTGGGGGGGGCTACTTCCCCCCACACCCTTAACAGTAGGATAAATTACTTGAAATTATGTACAGAAGGTGGTGCAAGGGAAGGCACCCCCCCTTGGTTGATGTTGCTAGTCATCTCAGTGATTGTTTACTTTAGGACATCTTAATGTACAAAGAATTAGATTGACATGTCATCCCACAAGCAAACACACATAACTGACAGCCCTATCAGGATGTCAATCAAGTCAGTGCCGCCCACACCTGCGTGAACTACAACGGCGGGTTGTAATGTAAACAACCACTGAATTTCTTTTCTGTACACATGAATTTTGTTCAGGCCATCACTGGATCAAAAGGTTGGGAAAAAGTTCTAAAATGTACCTCAGAACATCTGTTACCCCATGGCTTCTGGATGCCTAGCAGCCCCTAACCCCACCCCCACCGGCTTAATTTGATTATTACAGTGTAGACTTCATCAGTTATGGTGTGTTGAAAGGATGCAGGAAAAAGCAAAGTTGAAGAGGAAGACTGAATTTCTTTCCTTAAACATGTTTTTTATTCAGGCCATCACTGGATAAAAAGGTTGTTTAAAAAAGTCTAAATCCATCTGAGAGCAGCTAGAAACCTCATGGCTTGATACAGTTATTTCAGTTAGGATGTGGTGGAAGGAAGCAGGAAAAAGCAATGTTGAAGAGTAAGACTAAATGTCTTTCTTTGATTGTGCTTTTTGTTCAGGAAATCACTGGAAGGGAAAAGTTGTTTAAAAAACTCTAAAATGTACTTCAGAGCATCTGGAAAAAAACTATGGCTTCTGGGGGTCTTGCAGCCCACAGACCACCGGCTTAATGAAATTATTTCCATAGTTATTACGGTGTAGTCATGCTCACATAGAATATGTTGAATGAGTGAATGAATGAATGAATGTATAATTATGTTGACTGAAAGACTTCAGAAAAAAACTGAAGAGTAAGACAAATTGTAACAAAAAGGGAGAAAATAAGTAGCCTGGATAATGTGAGTAGGCCAGGATGGGTTGGGCATTATGCAGCCTTTTTGCCTGGATAGCATGAATAGGCCAGGATAGGTTGGGTACAACTGAGCCTTTTTGCTTAGGGTTCTGGTTTACTTAAAGCCAACCCTGTTAACATGTTAATATAATATACATTAAAGAGTTTTGCTTATTTTTGTAAGTCATAAGTCACACATTTACGTGTACACTCTAATGCTTTCCACTGAACAGACCTATAAGAAAACATGCTGAATAGTTGCATGACAGTGATGAAACACAGCTACTTTCTAGAAAGATCATTTTCATGCAGTCTGGACATGTATTCTGTTAAAAAAATAACAACAGTTTGACAACAATTGATTAAGATGTAGTTTTTTTGAAATAGGATAACTTACTCCTGGCCATGGCACAGCACCATAACTATCAATGGATTCCTGAATAAAGATCTCATATCCTGCAAACCAATACTTCTCGCTGCCATAACAAGTGGAATATTTTGGGGTCCAGTGATTTTTGACAACTGATTTTTTCCCAGTTCTAGTTTCTGTAAGCAATTAGAAAAAATCATTAAGTATTCATGCATATGATTGATCATCAGAAAAAATGACATAGTTATCTCACACGCAGTCTACTTCTGAAAAAGCAAATCTAGATATTAACTGTCAATATTACACAATGCTAAGATGCAAGTAAATCAGTTTGGTCTATTCACTGGACAAATTTACAGTTTGATGACAAGTCAAAAGCAGTTAACTAAATTTAAAGCAATCTGAAGAATCTGTGATTTGAAGCCGTCTTTAATAAGCCTATCAAAAGATGCAAACCATAATGCACCTGTTGTTTGAGGCATATATATATATATATATATATATATATATATATATATATATATATATATATATATATACATATATGAAAGGAAAAAGTTAATCCCTTCCTGCACCATTGAAAGTAGTAAAAAGGATACAGAAATCATTGTGGAGAACTAGCAGTATCTAATATATATTATGAGACATCCATAGAAATTGACAAGAATCTTGAATGTTGTACTGTTTTGCCTGGGTGACAGACCAGTGCTGTTACTTTCCATAAACAGATAAATCAGCATATAAGTTGTGACGATAGGAGGTGCATTCAGCCATGCCAGGGGGAAGTAGGGCAGTGGATGAAGACCTTGTACCAGCACAGCTAGTTGGAGTTTTGTAAATAATTATATGTCATCTGTACCAATCCACTTAATATATAAATGGCATATAATTATTTACAAAATTCCAGCTAGCTGTGTTGGCACAAGTCATACATCCACTGCCCTATTGTGCCCATCACGCATTGGCAGCAGTGGTGGGTGTCACAGTAATAGTAATACTAATACAAATGGTAGTAGTTCACCAAGATGGCTAGGCCTTCTGGAGTGGTCCATACAGTGTCACCAAATAAATATAAGTAGTCTCAAAGGTTAATACTTTCTAAAAAGGACCAGCAACAATGAAAAGTTTAAATATAGTTAATAATAAAAAATAAAACAACATGAAAATACTGAATATATATTCATAGTAAGCCACATAGTTAGGTTCACAGGAAATATTGAGACAAATAAAGAAAAATAATATCTAAACTAAGCTTAACTATATTCCTGACAGAATCTAAGAGAATTATACTGTTCCCTAATAACTTACTTGCTTGAGCAAGGCAGAATGAAATACTTGAGCAGTCTTTCTAGTCATATCCCAAACAGAATACTCTCTATTTTGAGATTACTCCCTGTAAAATATAATATCCAAGATGACTTGCAGAATGACATCATCTGGTCACCTGACTCTAGGTTTCCACAATATCTCCATTTGAAGTTTGAGACAGGACTTTAGCAGACTGCTACAATGCACATTTAGAGCTTTTATGGGAATGCCTGGAGCCAGAAATATTTACAACGCTTCCCCCGTTCTAAAAGCTAACAGATAATGGCTGCTCTGGGTCTACTCAGCACTGTAGGGTACCATTCAATGATTTAACAGCTCATTTACATTTTCCTTATTTTTTAAATAAGCCAGCTGGTTAACCATTGCTGTGCTAGTGTCCTCTATTAAAACATATACATTTAATTCAGTTACTATGTACATTTCTCTTCATTTCAGCAGAGTGCACTGTTGATGCATTTTAACACAATTAACACAAGCAAAGCTCACAAATACATTTTCAGAACAAGTATCTGTACATATCAGTTTGATATACTAATGACATATAATTATTTACAAAATTCCAGTTAGCTGTGCTGGCACAAGTCATATATCCACTGCCCTTCTTCTCCTTGGCAAGGCTGGCAGTACCTCCTATTGTCACAGAAGCTGAGAAGGAACATGTAACACTGTTCACATGTGCTGGAACACAATGCAATGGAACACAATACCAGGACATCAGCGTATTAAAGGATTCCTACTGAAGTGACAATATGAAATGGAAATGGGTTCTGTTTGTAAAGATCGGCATTTCTGCATCTTTTAGTTAAATGTTTTTTTAACATATAAAGTGTATGGGAGAGACATATATTGCTGGTGCTAACATCTGCTGCATCACTGAGCATCACCTGTTAACCCAACTTCATGTAGTCCAGGTTACCAAGACGTTTTCTTGAGTGTCACTCTTGAGAGCAACATAGCTTACCTGGCAACATCTCAAAAGGTTGGCTATATAGCTAAGCATGTGTGGTCATCCATATTTCTCTAGCTGACAGGGTACTGAGAGTTCATGCAGTGATTCATTTTCTGCACACACTTTATCTGAATAAGGGTCTTGAGGAGTCAGAGTTTATCTCAGAAAACAATGGTCTTAAGACATGAACCAGTCCCGGATAGGGTCTTAGTCCAATGCAGGATGTACACACACACACACACACACACACACACACACACACACACACACACACACACACACACACACACACACACACACACACACATCTGTAGACAATTTTGAGTATCCACAGTTCAAGTAGTGCTCGTACACCCATGTCTTTAAGATACCAGAAGAAACTAAAGACCCCATTAAAATACTGTGCAGACACAGCAAACATACACTGACTGCACAGAAAGCACCCCATTGGGGAACCAAACAAGATAACCAAGTGCTGTAAAGCTGTGAGGCTGTGAGGCAGCATGGCTACTCACTACATTATTGTTACTGAGAGGTAATGCTTCCAAAAGTAAATATAACTGCAGAGATAATTATTTTTCTTTGGACTGGGGTAAATTATCCCCATATAAATCATATATCTGTCTCACGTTATCTTTAATTCCTCTCACTGTTCAAAACTGTTAGTTACTCAACAAGGTTTCACTGCAATGTTCCTTTGCCTTCTGAGAATATCTCTTTTGCTTTTGCTGTCTTACTCTATTTCTTGTTTTAGATGTTACTATTTTTATAACTGTTCCAGTCTCCTGTCTGTTATTTGTCTGTTAGGTCTCTCTATTCTGAGGTTACTGATGGCTTTGGATTCCAATGCTAGTGTATGTGCTCTGCCTAAGAATGAGTTCCCCACTACATTCCATAAATAAAGGTGCTTGTATCTGACACGTTGTCAATAAAGTATTTTCGCCTGACATGTTTACATTTTCTGGGGAACACTGTGGTGTTAATCCTTGTAAGAATAATCCCAATTTTAACCATGGTATGACATTCTGAGATTCTTATATCATAATTAATTAAATATTTATTTTACAAGTCGTGAACTTCATGACACTCATGCAGATGGACAATACAGTTACAACTGCTGAATCCTACACAAAGCACTCTAGAAGCATTTACACGAGTGCATGGATCGTGCTATCCCAAACAGAACCAAGATGCTATCCTCCAAAAAAAGGAAGCCAATCTGGTGGTCCCGTGCCATAAACACACTGTACAACAGAAGGAAGAAACTGTTGCAAAAGAGAGTAAAATCCCATGAGTGGAGGAGTTCCCTGGTCAGCCTCAGTAAGAAGCTGAGATCCCTTATAAGATCCTCCAAAGCTAGCTACGAAAACAAAATCGCCACTAAATCCAAGGACAACCACAAAACATTCTATAGCTATGTCAAGAATCTAGATGACAACACCCAGATCTGCTCTGAGTTACTCACAAAGGCACGAAAATTACAGAACCAACTGATATTGCCAACATCCTGGCAGATAGGTTCAGTGCTAACTTTACCCCCCTCTCACCACCTAAAGGGCCCATATCTATACAGGAAGAATGCAGAGTCCCTGTAATCACAACTATATGGCTAAAAGCTGCACTCTCTAAAGCCAAAAACACAGCATCCATGGGACTGGACAACATCCCAGGCTGCGTTTTACACAAACATCAGAATGAACTGGCTCCCCACTTAAGCACCATGTTCAGTAATAGCCTCGCTTCAGGCTTTGTGCCCACTGAATGGCGCACAGCAGCAGTTATCCCACTCCACAAAGGGGGAGCCACCACTGATCCTGGGAACTATTGACCTATTAGCCTGATGAGCCTCATCTGCAAGGCCATGGAACGTATCATCATGGAACTCATAAACAAAAACATTGGTAACCTCCAAACTCTGGATCCCACCCAGTTCAGGTTTGTGAAAGGCAGATAATGCCTCCTGAACCTGATCAACTTCTTTGAGGCAGTCACCAAAGCCGTGGATGAGAGTAAGGTGGTTCACACAGCCTATCTTGACCTCGCCAAGGCTTTTGACACCATCCCCCATTTTGGAATTATAGCTAAACTCACTAAACTAGGTATAAATCCCTACATCACAAGATGGGTTGCCAACTGGCTCACTGACAGAACCCACATTGTAAAAGTTGCAGACTCCAAATCTGACCTCAAAGCAGTGACAAGTGGAGTACCACAGGGTTCCATCCTGGGACCTCTCTTGTTTGGTATCTACTTCTCTGAAGTACAGGCTAACACAGAAGGCCTCTGGCTAATGAAGTTCGCAGATGACTGCAAACTAGGAGCCATAGTCAAGTCCCCAAATAATGTTGACATCCTACAGAAGGGCCTCACTGAGACAGATGCCTGGTGTCAGAGCCATGGCCTCAAGCTCAATGCCAAAATGTGCAGTGTCATCCCCTTTGGTAAAAACTCTGTACCCATGAACTACCACATAGGCAGCAATCTACTTAACATCGAATGCGTGATAAGAGACCTTGGGTCCCAGGTGGACAGTAATCTCTCCTTTGATAGTCACATCGCCACAGTAGTCAGGAAGTCCTTCTATGTGGCACACCTCATCATAAAAGGATTCTCATCCAGGAAAAAGAGGTCATTGTTCCCCTCTACTCATCACTCATTAGACCCATTATAGAGTACAATGCCCCTTTTGGAATGTACCTCACAAGACATCTGCAGCAGCTGTAAAGGCCACAGAAGTACCTCACAAAGAGGATTACTGGCCTCAAGCAAATGCCCTACACTGACCGCCTCAAAAAACTTCAGCTTTACTTCGTAACATATCACCTACTCTGAAGTGATCTCTGTCTAACATATAAAGCTATGTCAAACCCAGAGCTGTTGGACAATGCTACACCTAAAGAAATCCCAATCCCTCCGAGCTACACACTCTAGAGACCTAAACCTTGTCACCACAATAAACAGGACATGCTGGAGGGATAGATTCCTGTCCCAGAGACTTCCTATACTCTGGAACAAGCTACTCATCTATGTCAAGCAAAGTTCTTCATTAGCACTCTTCAAGAAACATCTTGATGAGTGGATGGGAAATAGGAAATACACCCTTGTGTCTCTGCTCGACAGTGGCACAGGAAAATAACTTTCTTGGGTGGCATAAGCTATGGAACCTTGCTGACTAGGCTTACGTAGACCCTTGGGTCAATAGCCTAGTACCTACCTATGAACCTATGAACCTATAAGAGATACTAGCTAAAATAGAGAAGAAAGAGAGGGCCAACAAGATGGCTGTGTTGTCAAGAGTTGTCAGCTGTTCCCTCAGGTGAAGTAGTGACACTCCAGACCTTCAAGATTGTAAGAAACCATTGTTCATTTGCAGGTTCCTTCAAAGGATTTAGAGAGTCCAACAAGTAGGGGACAAATCTTTTGACATTTTTATTGCTGAAGAAGGATAAGCACCCTAAATGTTTGTAAAGGGGAACCCTGTGTATGACAATGATCAGACTAATAAGTAATCAGCCTGGGTATCTCATTGCAGTTTTTCTCCATCAGAAGAGCTCTTCTAACAAGTAGCACACACCCAAAAAATTGGAGACTGCATATCCTACAGAAGCAGTCAGACCCATATCACATTTGTAGATGGTACTTGCATCACTAAAGAATTCTTTAGATTTGCCACACATATGCTGACTGATACTGACATTTGTTACCAGTATCACAAGCTAAATTTCTTATTTTCCAAACAGGTTTGTCACATTTGGAAAATCAATGTCACTCTGTTATTCACTGGTTCAACCAGCATCAGCCTTGTCTCTCTATGGGTGCAGTCAGTATCACCATAGCAAATCCAACAAGTGGCAGTTCCTTCTTCGTCAGTTCCCATTCCAAAAAATAATGTCTAGTAATCCTTCCTTGTATTTTTTGCTCTTATAGTTTATAGTTTATATAAATCCTTCGAACTTTTCTTGAGTGACAGACATCGGACTGTTACAGATGTTTTTCCTCCATCATAGTCTTCAGTCAAGTCTGTTAGGAAATATGCTTCTGTTCTTCCTCAGGAAAAGAAGAAACAATCTCTTGAATGAATTCTGATTTTTGCTGAATCCTGAGCATGCCCATTTTTTAGTGAAAGGAAAAACTGCACTTTTGTTGGATATTTCCTTTACTATGGCTTTATTGTAATTTTAATGTAATTGTAATGTTTATGTAGTGAGAACTGCCCCTTCCTTGTACCCGTGCAAACCCATCTAGCTAGAAATTCTTGCTTATGACAGATTTTGACCAGCCTCCATTAGTCATTTCTGCAACAATTCAGAGCTGTTACAAAAATAAATAAATAAAGCAAAGAAAAGATTTGTTCAACACTCATTTTAGATCAGTATAATACATGACTTCACTGGGGGAAGGTAAGAATACTAGGAAAAATTCTTAAGGTAAGTATGCCAATACGCAAGGTATTAGAGCACAGACGACTGTCCCAAGGTAAGCTTAAACATTTGCCACTGCCAAAATACCACCTGCACTGTAAATAAAGTACAACAATAATGGCCTGATGTGTATAATGAAAGCAGAAGTCAGAGAAGAAATAGAAGTGATACATTTATATTTGATGCATTTTGAATGTTTTCTAGACAAGTTCTATATGGGGAAATTACATCAGGTTACAGAAATGGACACCTGCTGCCATGGGTATGTTACACGCCCAGGATGCCATTAAAGAATAACTACGTGTGTAGTATTCAGTAGTGCAAATTACTAACTACTAACTTTATGTGGCTGCATTTCCAAAGTGAAATGCATGACAGTAACATTGTTGGCTTTCGACTATTATGACTATAGCTGAATGCATTTTTTTATTCATATTTTACTATCCTAACTTTAAATTTGTGACCCTGTCTCATGTACTGTCATGCTACTGGTTTCCCAGCACATGAATTGCTTTCCGCTTGTGCCTCCCCCACTCCTTCGACCTTGCCTTAATTCCATTACAGTTCACATTGCAGGTTAGCTATGTGTACGGATCACAGTAATTTGCACATACATTTCCTTTTGTTACAGTCTGTGCCCCCCAATGTCCAAAGTTGAATGGCTTACTTAAGTCCCCACACCCATAAGGAGAGACACATGGCATCATAGTGCTGACAGTTTGACTTCTTCTAGGTCAGCCTTCTATGAGCCTGGGGTAATAATACAACAGAAATTGTTTCCAGCTTATTCTCCACCCCCCCAACACTTGACATTCCATGCCTACCTTTAACAAGCTTCATCTCACAAGGTAATGGTGGAAGACAGTACTTACCGTGATTAATACTTTTCCCCTTCTAAAAATCTTTGAATTCTTTCTTGAAATGTCCAAATGTGATATTCCAGATCCCCCTACGTCTACAGCATCTAGGTTTAACTGCTTCCACTCAGGGGATAGTTACATATAGTTCTCCTCTCTGTTGCGACTTCTTTCCTTTCTTGTAAGTGCAGTCTTTTCCCTTAGCTGTTGTTGCTTTCTGAAAAGTGGAAACATCTCCTTTCCTGTGGAACCAGTTACTGCTGTGCTTGATTCAGCCCTTTCTGCACCTTCCCCTCATTGTTGCAATGTATCCTTTCCTACAATAACTGTATAAGTCACCTGGCTATTGAAGAATGTTGAGAGTTTTGTTGGGGAAGTTACTGTCTTAGTAGTCCAATAACAACTGCTGGATATATGTGTCTCCACCAAACTCCCTTCTCTTTGCACACTCTTATTGTAGCAGAGAAAGCGTTCACTTCCTTCATATCTCATAAGCAAAGTCGTAGTCTACATACACTCTTTTGTCATCAGTTGGCAGTTTTTTATACCTGGCTCCCATGTCTTGTGCAAGATTCTCTTCTTGAGATCATAACAAAGAAATCTTACAGTTATTGGCCACTGTTATCACCTCCCCTCTTTGTTTGGGCACCAAGCTGTCCTATGTCCATCTTAGTCCAGCTGGCTATCCATTTTCTCACTTCCATTCCTTCCCATTCTTCTTGAATACTACTGATTTTCACATTCTTCCACGTCTCTCGACCTTCCAGATTTATCAGCTTCTGCTCCATACAGTCTGCCTTGACCTCAACTGTTCCATTCTCACCTGAAGTTCAGTGTACTCCTCAATCAAGCCTTGGATAATAGTTGTTCATTGACTCCTTGATAGATACTCTCTAGTTTCTTCTCCTGACTCAATAGGCTGTCCTTTACTGTTTGTTTCAGGTCCTTTATTTCTGACCAGATTACTGCAAATGTGACATTTTTACCAACCATATCCCCTCCACTTTTCCTCTCATTACTTTAAAAAAACACAAAAGGCTCACTAAATTGACACACAAATTGTTTTATGAGTTTATTCATCTGACTTCACCTTCCACCCTGTGAGATCGTGTCTCCATTACTTTACTCTTCTCTCCTCAAGTCCTTTCTTCTCTCTTCTATTCCTCTTTGACATGCACCTGGGTGGCTTCTAGGCTCAAGTATGCCTGTGTTAGGGTCATTTGCTTGATTTTCTTTTCACTCTTTTGGTCTTCTGCAGTGAAACACTCAGAGTGGAGTATTATTGGGTCAGGCCATATTGAAAGTCCAATGGAATACATTTTTATAACTCTTTGTCAAGGAAAAAAATAATACAATTATACAAATCCTTCTTAAAAGGTCATTTTCAAACCAAGTGCAAAGTTGAATTTTGTTTTGCTAGATACAAAAAGGAAAAAAATGAAATAGATCTAAAAGCGAACAGATTCTGTATCCATGTAAAACTTAGAAGGAGTCTTGATGCATTAAGGTTTGAAAGCTTATACTAAGATTGCCAGAGTCAATAAATTGCATTCATCCATACAACCATGGTGTTTTACCCCAGAGAAGTTTGTGCATTTTAGTTCCAAATTTCAACAAAATATTTTATGCAGCAAATAACAATCAAAGATAATCGTTAAATGTGTAGCTTTAGGTGACCAACTTATTTGAAAAAGCTGTTAATTTGAACATCTTGAGAGAGAAATACAAAGCTGCCTATACTGAGGAACAGCGATGGCCTAATCAAAAAAATGGTGTTAATAAATCTGGCATTTAATTTTCTTTTAAGTTTTCAACATAGTCATTTTTGCAACCTTGTGCCTAGAAAGTGATTTCATATAGTGAGTATGAAATAAACCTTCCAGAGATACTTGCACAATAAAAGGGCTCCCTAATGAAATGTCGGCACTCAAAATGCTGAATAGCCAAAAAAAAAAATAAAATAAAAGACCAAAAAGACAGGAGAAAAGTGAATCTCAAAGATCACTCTTCTCCTTAAAACTTATTTTTGCAAGGTGGGAACTCTGCACCCCCCCAACTTATATACGCCAGCTTCAAGATTGCCAAAATATTGGAGAAAATGGAATATTCCAAGAAATGGCATCTTGGAGTTTGTATATATAAGTCTGATATTTTGGACATTTAGTCTCTGAGTTTCTGGACTTGCTCTAGAAGGTCCTGACATTTCAAATATATACCCAATAAATACTTCATAATGCAAAGGTCATGTAAAGGAGTGTGTTGAGGTTTTAGGTTTGAAATATTGAATAGGAAGCATTCATTCAGTTATTTAGTTGTTTATTTAATTACTTACTTACATTTGTTTACTGGGAAAATCTAAATGGGTCATACTAGATCTCTTTGCAGTAGAGGCCCAGGGAGAAAAGCTTCAAGAAGTAAATGTTAAATGCATTAAATAAAGGCTAATAATTTTGATAATGAATGAGATAATTCTAGACCATCCCCTGGGAGTCAGAAGGATTTAACATGATTCAGAAGCTTTACTTTGAAAAGTTTCTGCATTGTGCTAAGCCTTTTAATTCAAAAACTGCTTTTTTTTCAGTGATCTGAGCATGGTACATTTCCTAATGGCATGCGCCCAACATCACCTTGATTGACTCCTCTTAATGCAGAAGATCAGCAGGTCTACTGCAAGATCCTCCCATATTGCAGAACTCCTCACTTTTCATGGACAGCTGTGCTGTCTTGTAAAGGAATTTCATTTCTACTCTTGTATCCATACTTAAACCTCACAATAACAGGGAATGATAGGGAAAGAGTTTGCCCAGTAAACTGGGGACTTCATCCTTTGACTCAACTCTTGTACTGTTTGCTATACCAATCTGATGGCCAGCCACCTAATCAATTCTACTTTTACTGGTGGACAAGATTCCAAGATACTTAAACATCTTTTGGGGTAGCTGCTCCTCCACATTTGCAGAGAACAATCTAATCTTTTCTGGGAGAAAAGCATGACCTATGATTTAGGTGCTAATTTTCATTGCAAACACTTTCATTCATCTGCAACCACTGTTGTGTGTGATAGAGATCACAGTCACTTAAGTAAAAAATGGCAACAGACATCATGTCTCTGAAGTGAATAATCTTCAAACTTTGCATGCACATTTGTATCCTGTCTATGAAAATAATTAGCAGGAGGGGAAATAGGGCACAGCTTTGGTGAAGCCCTAAGCACACTCTGAATGTTCTCCGCCTAATTCACCCCAGGGATCACGTCAGTCTCCCTGCTAGACAGGGGTCCAGGGAAGTAAATATTGTGGGAAGTAATAGCCAGGGAATTGTTATGGCTAGGCTTGTATAGGCCCTAGGGCTGATAGCTTTGTACCAACCTATGAATATATGATCCTATGAACACTAATAACATAATTACAACTTTTGCTCTGCAAATATGGAGACCAAGAGTCATGCAGCAGTGACCTCTGGGCATTATTCAGTTACTGTCCTACAAAAAAAAAAAAAAAAAAACATTTTGGGTTATGTGGTCATATACTTTTTCTGCATATAGACAGAGGTGACTAACTTCTACATATTATTTTTGCATTAGAAACTTGACTACCGAAGAAGAAAGAAACAGGAACAGGTATTCCAAAAATATCGAGGTTATGATTCCTATATAATTGGAATGTACCTTTCTGTCTCCCATTTTTGAAAATAGGAATCAGTACAACAGTCTGGCAACCCAGACTAATTCTCCTCACCTCCCCTGCAATACTGGAAAGGCATGGTAACCATGACACCAGGTGCATTCAGCATTTCTCTCGATATCCTAACTCTACAGGTCTGTCACAGCAAAACTGTTTAACTGCTACAGTCATCTCATCTACAGAAATGCAGTCCAGCCAGTTCCAGTTATTTGTAGCACCGTTTGCGCATAATAGAGTATTACCATCAGTTACAAAAGTGCGTCAACATGTTCCTTCAGCTTCATATAAGATGCTGGATCAAGGTCAGTGTTTCTTTACTCTTGATGAAAAACAATGTGGGCAATGACCCCCTCAGTCATCACATGGTTTGCTAGAACCTCTATGAGGTCATCTGAAAACTTCTATAGCCGTTTTTGTTTTTTAATAGGTGGTGTTTCATGCCATGGATGCTAACCATTGAGCTCCTCAAATAAATTCTGACCATGTGTTCCCAATGCCCTGGGTGCTTCCCAATAAAGCTGAGAACAGGCCAAGAGGGCCATTGTACAGGCAGCCATGGCAGTAGTGCTTTTGCCAGCATTTTTGAGGGCTACTGTCACCAGCTTGGGATCACTAAGCTCAGGTCTCCCAGTCCTGTAGCCATCAGTATTGTACAAGCATCCACTTGCATGTGAGCAAGTTGGCCTGATTGAGAGACCACCAATCCCCTCCCCCACTCACATGATGGGTGACCTGATGTGAGCTGGCTCTTCCAAAGACCAAACGTGTACTAAAGCATGGGTCATCTGGGTTATATTCAGGGTTTTGTCCCTGTATTCCACCGATCCAGGCTTCTACAACTGGGCATTTATTTCAGTGACTGCCATAGTTACTGCTATCCTGGCTTAGTAGTACATGTTAGCCATCTGGAGAGTCCTCTGCTAGTACTGCATGGGAAGCCTCTTTCTTTAACTTGACTGCATAGATCCTAGGGTTATCACCACAACAAGCACCAGCTACTTTTTGGTTACAGCCTCTTGCTGTCACCTCAGCTACAGAGGTCCTGAATAGAGTCCATCTGGACTTCATGTTCCTGACCTCCCAGGTATATAACAGAAGTTCTAACAGAAATAGAAGTTCATTCTTTCACAGGTGGGGAATTAAACTCATCACACATAAAACCATCCAGTAGGCATTCTTAGGAAATCCTCACTATATACAGAGTGGAGAATGGGATCTGCTCAGTGGAGATTTTCAGTGTGAAGCCTATTGTTTGATGTGGATGGTGTAGGTCTATACAGATGCCCACGGTGCATATTTAGGAATAGGCTGCACTTAGGAAGTTGTTTGTTGATTCATATGTGTGTGTTTTTTATACATTAATTTGTTTGAGACCAATGTTGTGATTAAATAGACCATACCCGATTGAATAGACCATACCTTTGATGGCCATCAGCTTGTAATACTTAAGATTTTTATATTTCAAGATTAATTTATTGGTGGGCAATGGAGAGGCTCACAGTACTATAGCCCTCTGACTACCATCTCCTTTTCACAATGCTACATTTGGAGATACCACTGCACAATTTTGCTTTTAATAAACAATTTTGCACAGATGGACAATCAGCTTCATGTGTCTGGATTGTACAGTGATACTGTTTGAAGGTCATAATGATGAGGGCAATGAGAAATTCTAAAATCTGTCTTATATTTAGTGACAGCTGTCAAAGTCTACATTAAATCCAAAAAAGCAATCTCATAACTTTGTAACTGTTCAACATTTCAATGTGAACCTTATATACAATTACTATATGTTATCATATCAAAGCAACATTATCGGTTTTGTCACACCAATGGACCTCTTAACGTCACCATTGCAAATATCTAGCTAAAGACATATATGTTTTACTTTTCTGTGGTTGTAGAAAAAATATATAAAACAGATTTAAAAACTGAGAGCTGCACCTTTAACTTGGTAAATGTAGTCTCCTACCTTCAAAGATATTCAGTATAATGAGTTCAATTTTGTATTATATTCACTATTTCAGATCATCTCAGTATTGTCATTGTACATACAGCATTGCCAAATGCTTCTTAACTGCATCAGCTTATTAACTATGTTAAACAGATTTCAGCTAACACAGAAACATGCATCCATCCTACGAATGGCCCTACCCCATGCCTTCTTGAATTCAGTCAGTATTGTTAACCATAGCACTTCTTCAGAAAGGCTGTTCCGGTAATTTTTAATCATGCTACCTGTTCGGAAAGGCTGTTTAAGTAATCTACAAACATTTCCATGAAATAATACTTCTTTATATCTTTCATGAACTGCCTAGCCTGTATCCCCTAATTGTTATGTCTTTTTTACATCTATCACTTTTTGAAGGCTGGTACCTACTTGGAATCTTATGAATTTCCTTAAGGTATTCAGTTTCTGTTATGCTTCCTTTGTCTCCATTCTTCAAGACTATACACACCAAGCTCTTTTGTTTTTCTTTATACAGATTCTGATACACAGCACATTTTTTACACTGCCTCCTTTCTGCCTTACTCTTTACATTGATGAGGTCTTCAGAAATGCACTAAAGTACTCTCTGTGAAACCTCATCTCATGTCTTTAAAGGAGCACAATAATTTCTAATTTACTAACAGTGATGCCTTTCCCTGTTTACCCAGTATTCTTTAGTATTACTTTCTTGTACTGCCTGCTTACATTTAGGTCATCCGATATGAGTACTCCTCAGACCCCATTTCTCTTTTATTGCAATACATTCTTCTTCACCTATTGTTTCCTTTCCTCGCCTTTAGCTTCCCAGAGCCAGTATTCTATATTTAATTTATACTGACATGTTTTAGACTATTCCTTCCCTCTTACCAAGTCTCTTGTTCTTCAGAATATTTTTTTCTAGTCCTGATGCACAGATTGGTGTCATCAGTAGATGATCAAACATTTTTCAGCTGTTCTGCTTTTGGTAAGCCATTTCCTCTCTTAATCCAGACAGCTGTCTTTGAATGGGGTAACGCTGTATCCTCTGGAAGGTCTCCCTGAAGACTGCTTCTTTGTGGCCACTGTGCAGTACCACTCAGGCACCCCCATCATCCCGTAATCCCTTTTTTTTTTGTTTTACTTGCAGGTTTAATCCTGTCACTTAAGTCTCTACTGACTTCCAAGAAGGAATAATCCTATAATGACCTGCCTGAGCAAAGAGGGAGAGGTGGTAACCCTACTTCCAGGTAGTTTTAATTACTTCTGTGAGACATAACTATGCCATTAAATCGTATTGCTTAATTATTATTCTGTTTAATTCGAGGATCATTTTATATGAATTTTTTTTTTACTGCAACAGCAACATTTTTAGAGCAGTGTGGGTATCACTGTTAAATTACATAGTGTGTGAACAACGTTCTAAAAATTATTTGAAACGTCTCTGAAGATAACCACAAAAGAAAACTATTAAAGTATAAAAAGTATATAAAAGTATAAGTCTTTAGCTAGGGACGAGGTGGGGAGGCAGTTAAAGAGTAAGAAAACATGCTCTAGATATTGGTGGGCTACGTTCTCTTCCTGAAAGGTTAAAGTGAAAAAGCCCGAGAAGCTGAGAAATGCCCATCTTAAGGGAAATGATGAATTGAACGACAGAGAGAGGAACGAGAGAGAGAGACAGAGAATGCTCAATTTTGATGTACTACATCCCCCCCCCAGCTGTAGGGCTGAAGTTACCAAATGCGATTCCTGAATCACTTGAATCCTGCCAACTGTACTGTAACACAGGCTAAACATGCTGGCGGGTACTATATGCATAAAAAAACGAATACAAGCCATTGTAATTTTCTAATCTCTGGGCACATAAAAATGCAAGTCATTGCTATTTCACAGTTTTAGCAGAAGGGCACATACCCTCCGCGGCGCTGGAGCAGTCATTAGACTCATGGACTTCCCCAGGGGTGTAGTTGTCGTTCTCCTCCTTATTACAACATCCCTGCTGTGGGGTAGGTGTAAGCCTGATATCCTCCATGGCACAAGTTCTATGAGGAAAAAAACAAAATACAGTATTAATACAGGAAACTTAAGCTTTCTCCAACCGTACGTCACTCTACCTAGGCATGCAAGCTATTGCTTGTTGTTCACATAATCCTCAGACAACTGCGCAACTTGTGCCAAAAATATGTATGCGTGGCATTCCTTTCAGCTGTAAAAGTACTGCACCTTGATCCAGACCTGTCCAATAGAATTATTTGTTAGGTTACTCTGCAGCTGAAAGGGTTGAAGTGCCAGGTTATGCCATCATCTTGTGCGTAGGAAATGTTATTATACACGTACTTTGCGCCAAGTTGCGCAACTTGCAAATCAGCTGCAGCTGGAAAGTTCAACGCTGGAACCACATATGCTCTTTTCATCTCCTGTGTCAAGCACATACCTGGACGATGACTTAAGAACTAGCGGAGGAAGTCTCCATAGTGTATTTTAGAGCAGTCACGAAGCCCCCCCACAGCTGTCAACCGCTTACCTCCAGAATCAGGGACAAATCCAGAAATAATCGGAGTCAACCAGGACATGTTTTCTAAAGTATTAGTACTATTAACATGAGATGTTGACACTGACAAAATAGGAGAATGTGACTTTTCTGAAGTAAAAGATATAATTCTAACTATTGTCATTGTTTATATAAGTGTAATCCACCAATTTGTGTCCTAAAATTGCCCGTTTTAGGAATTCTTAGAAAGAACAGAGCTGACCTCTCAGACAAAAAGTATGGACCGCCCAAAAACTAGTATTTGGACGCCGAAAAAGGTGTTTACCTAGAACACGGCAAATTACCGGTACATACTTTCCAAAATGTGGAGTGGAAAGTATCTTTTCATAAGGGCAAGTTGGCGCTTAACAGTTACTTACAATTACAACCAACAAGGTCCCACGGCATGATTAAAGTCTGTTAACTACCTGCTAACAACAAGTTCTGTTGATTAGGATGACAAAGAAATATGCACCAAAGTAATATGCCATGGCTATTAAAATGTTAATGAATGTGTAAAGGTTTATATTAGAACACTGAAGTTTTAAAACAACGAATGTTCTAATATCGACCCCAAAACAGCAAACGCTGAAAATAGCGACGCTGCAGAACACCGATTTTTTTCCGTTTCTGTGGCTTTGCTATTTTCAATCTTTTACTTCATGCTGCAAAGTTTTAGAAGTAATACACACAGATTGACCTGTAGCAAAGTTTTAGGAGTAGTGTAAACAGACTGACCCATAGTTTTAGGAGTAGTATACACAGACTGACCCATAGCAATGTTTTAGGAGTAGTATGCACGGATTGATCCATAGCAAAGTTTTAGGAGTAGTACACACAGACTGACAAATAACAAAGTTTTAGGAGTAGTACACACAGACTGACCCATCGCAAAGTTTTAGGAGTAGTACACACAGACTGACCATAGCAAAGTTTTAGGAGCAGTACACACAGACTGACCCATAGCAAAGTTTAGGATTAGTATGCAAAGACTGACCCATAGCAAAGTTTTAGGAGTAGTACTCACAGACTGATCTGTAGCTACAATTCGCTTACATTATAACAGGCATGTGTACCCCACTATGTTGATCTGTCTCACAAAGGAGCATTTACAGTTGCTCACATTTAGTTGCAACAATGGTACATTATAACAACTCTATTTACAGGGCTGGACTTGTGTGAAATGGCATCATAGGCCCTCCCTACCCCCCCCCACAAACACACACACACTCAAGCATATCCTCCAGTGTTCCCCACATCACACATATAATTTTTTTCTTTCTTTTCTCACATTTTTCTTTAATCTTTAGCTTTTTTCAAGAAGCCACAACTTTCTATATGCTCTGAAGTGCATTTTAAAGTTTTTTTGCTTTCTTTTTTTTTTTGTATAACCTTTTTGTGCAATGATGGCATGATTAAGGAAAGAAGTTTAGTGTTGCTGTTCAACTTTAATTTTCCTTGCATCCTTTCAACACACCTTTCCTGACCAAGACAGCACAGTAATAGCCATTTAGGAAATAACTCAATTAACCTGAGGCTTCCAGAACCCATAGGGTTACAGAGGCTCTTGAATGCATTTTAGAGCATTTTCCAACCTTTTAATCCAATGGTGGCCCAAACAAATATCATGAGTAAGAAAATAATTTGTCTTATTAATTTTTTTTTCTTTCAAGGAAGGCATAAGTTGTGCCCAAGGCTTAATGTTCAAAGCTGACAAAATAGTTGCTCACTATAAACTAACAAGCCAATTGCCGCAAGGATACACAGATCTAATCTGGGAACACTGGCTGTCAGTTCATTTCCTTCAGTTACCCTGTTCTTGTAGTTACACAATGAGCACAGATTAATGGATTTTTTTTTTAGTTTTAAAATCTTATTAAAATTAAATTTTAAAAGAGTACATAAAATGTTTCTAAGAGCTACTTTAAATTTTAATGCATTGCAAGCTTATTTCACTTACATGCAATGTTGTCAGGTTAACTATCATTTCTTTTCTACCAGATCATTTTTACTAGTAAAATGCTGTGTCTAATTTATACCATTTTAAAATACTATTGTTCACTAAAAATAAATTATGCTTATCAGGCATCAGCAGTATTTTGTACTGTATTCAATAAACCAAAAAAAAAATTGTGAAGGTAAATGCACAGAAGGTACAGAAAACAGAGCTAAAACACACTTTTCAGCTGTGGATATTGGAAATGATCTGCATTAGATAGCGTGTTTTAGCATTTAACTGTTTTGTAACCTTGTTGCCCCATGTAGCATGTTTCCAGATAAGACAAACTGCACTGCAGGTGCTGTATTCCTAGTAAGCATAGTTTCTCATTAGCAGGTGATCTACCTATTTTACTGTGGACTGAATTATCTGTTAATAACATCTTTAAAGAAGCTTTTAATGTTTTCTAAAAAGGACATGTTGCATGCTTCTGTTTTTGCCACTTCAGATTTATCATATGCATAGACTGCTGCCTATAATTTCATAAATTAATTTTATATGGTCTAGATGAAATATCAGTACATTGCCACATTAGAATTGTTTCATAGAGATCTGCAGTGGAGAATTATTTCTTCTTTTGTTTAACTATTAACATACCAAATATGAAAGTGCACTTGTACCAGATGTACATTAAAATATATATTTTTTGGTGCTTTCAATGGGACTTCAGAAAACTAAGCACTTAAAATTCAAAAGTATACATAATGTTTAAATGTCGCATACTTTTCATGCAACCCAATTATTTACATATAATTATCTTAAAGAAATAAAAATATTTTATCAAAATTTTATCTCAAACCTCTCAACTTCATTATATTTTTAACACTAACATGATTCTAAAAGGTTCATAGTCTCAGAGTTAAGTACTAGTCTAGCTTCCCTTGAGGGTCATTTTAAGCCTATCCAATTTCCATTTTTGTGCTCAAATTAAGTGGCTAATAATTATATATTAGCCCTAAAGAGAATAACTGGGATCATACCATAGATAATTTGAGGGGACCCATGCATAGGTTGAAGCATTTAGGAGGTACATTTGTCCATTAGTAGAACAAGGTGCAGTCCTGGGGTACGTGTTCTGTTTCCCATCCACAGAATCTTTGTTTTGTTTTCATGTTTGCTTTTGCTTGTCAGTACTATGTCCTCTAACTGTAAGCTACCATTATGCCTAGATCATGTTGTATTGCCTGGCTAGATAACGTTATGATGGTCAGAGGCAGCAGTGTACCTGCATGTGATGCATCCCAACCCTTACGAGATTTTCTTAAAAAATAAAGTGCCATTATTTATTTCCCACACTAACATAAGCCATACAGCATGATTTGAAGCTAACACTTCTCAGATGGGCAGCAATGAATGTGAAAGGATGACTACATAGGTATTAATAGCATTTTCTGCAGCCCTGCTATATGCTGAATTAATAACAATGAAACATTATTATGAATATGCAGATCAAAGTTAACCACTTGGAGTACAATTCATCCAGGAGGTGGGGCTTTGTGGCATCACTAATTCTGCTGAGGGAGCTCTGACTTTACTTCTAATGCAAGAAATACCAGAGTTGTCTTGACTGCACTGATGATAGCAGAGTAGAAATCTTCATCGGTTCCTCCCACCCAAGCCCCCCTCCCTTTTCTGAGCAAACATCTAGCTCATTGTTAACCTGCATCATAATAAAAATTGTATTATACAAGGATGGTTTGCCATGGATTAAAAGCATGTATGACTTGAACACAGATGATGATACATTGTGAGGTTGACATGCATTTTCTTATAGTCACCATCTCATATGGAATGTGGGTAATAGTATCTTGTGATTCAGGAATACAATGTACAGTGCCTTAGTTAAAATTAAGTGTGGTTGGTTCAATCAGAGTTTAACTTTTAGTGAATTAATTGTGCTACTTCTGGACTGATGTATTTGTCTGAAGGAATTTTATTATTTAGGAATTCACAAATGTACTTTCAAGTGCTACAGTGGTATATCCTACTTAAGATGAAAATGGCCTGCTACCCTTCAAAAGGGTTAGAGCTTGTTGTTAGATGAGATGCACCCAAGGGTACTTGGGACTGAAAATTGTGTTAGGTAAATCCATGGTAGTGGCAGTGAACTTGACTTGTCGACATAATGGTATGGCTAGAGGTTTCAGCAATGATCTTTAACTTACATTTACTACATGCTCTCAAAAAGTTTGGTTTCAATTTCCACAGCCTCTGATTGCATTGTCCACCCCCATGTTAGCCTTTCATAATCTGTGTCATATATCATAGAACTATATTTATTAAGCAGTTCATCAATGAAGCATGGTTATGTTTACTTGGTGTTTCTGTTACTTTATGGCCATGCAGATTGTGTCCTGGGTCATACCTGAAAATGGTTATTGTGTCACAGTTAGCTTAACAGATCAATGCCTGTTAAATAAAACAAATGTTTGTTGCTTTTGCATTAGTTTTTATGTATTGATTACCCAGTATAGCAAATACCTCAATTTTTTCTGTAACAAAGGGAATGCAATTCATGTGCTAATAGAGATTTAAGCAATGTGTTATACCGCTATCACTGTATCAGCTATGACTGCCCCTTTATTAAATACTATTATTATAAATCAATGCAGATTTTTTGTACTCCCTTTTATTGCAGTTTTTGCATATCTAAGAGCAGTCTTATGGTAAGATGTAAATGATTATTTTGGATGCATATTTTTGCCCTTTTTAATTACGTTCCTCAGTGGCCAACACAAATGTGTCTAGAGCTCAAGGTCTACAACATTTCTATACTTCTTTCTTGGACTACTGCATAATAAATAATAGAATAATATGAATTCTATTTTTTTCTAAAATATTTATATAGCTGCAGTAGAACTGCTACTGTCATGCAACCAAATAACTATGATATATAAATAGAAATGCACATCCTTATGTAATCTGGGGTTTTTATCTGCAAGAGGAGTCCCTAAATAGTTTTGTCTTCATTGCTGATGTCCTGCGAAATTAATATGACTTTTGAAGTTATTTGATGCTGAACTGTTAGTCATGTCACATGATGGCTTTAGTCTATGTTGTACATACATTTATATCTACTGCAAGTTAACCGCCTTGAAGGCTAACTCTACTAATATAATTACTATACATGTGTGAAATACATCAGACATTTCTCTTTACATCATTGTTCTTATGTGTAATTTATTTTATATATGTCTTACCTGCTCCTATTATATGCTTGCACTATGTTTTGAAGCTTTTTTATCTGGGACTGCCTGAAAACGAAACTTGCCAACTTGACATACCTGATCAACAAACATAAGTAATAAACAAAGAAATACATGCATACATAAAATACATATGCTAAGGTACCCTGGGAATTAAAAATAACTATCATAATGCATGTTATTTAATACCAAGATCACAACTGTTATGCAAAGTGATACCACTTCAGGGAATTTTGCCTTCATGAATATTTTCATACAAATTTGTCTCAACATCGCAAAGTACTGTAATCTCAGGCAAAATACCTTGGCTTTAAGGTGACTATAGTACAGTCTTCCTGAATGCAAACTATAGGCTATTAAATTCCAGGCTAATCTTCTGATGGTTTCACAGCTGCTTGCATGTTCTGTGCTTTGCAAAAATCCTTAAATAACACAGTGCAATATAATTTAAGATCTATGATTTCATTTAACAGCTATAAAACAATCCTTTAAAGCTACACTTCTAATAACCCAAGCACTGCAAAACTGCAGTCATGCTAAAAGGCATTAAAAGCAAATTCCTGGATGCACACCATACTTATAGGTGTTACTTATAACATCAATCTGCAGAAACACAGAAGTTTAATCTGTAAATGTTTTACCTTGTCTTGGAATTCAGCAGTTGTTCCGCACTAACATTCTCTTTGCAGTACGCAGTTTATAAATTAATGCACCTGAGGAAATACACCTCCTCCCTGCTAAAGGCCAGCCAATGTAATTGCTTTCTATTTAGAGAAGCATTACACATTATTGTTATTTAGTCTTTACTACTGCTCACGAGGAGGCTTTACACATATACATATTAGAGTTGATGTCATGTACTATAATAGCACACAGACTGCATGTAACAAAAGAATATCTGATATGAAACATACTCCAGTACGGCATGTCAGTTATGAAAATGGGAACATCCCTAGACCACATTTCAACACCTCCTCTGTAGCGTTGTTAACTTTAGACTGCAGACATTAGTAAGGCTGCTCATGTCTGTATGTAAACTCTCCAAACCAAAGGAAGAACATCATAGAGCAGTGTGTCTTTACGATAGGTATACCAGGAGCTGAGTCATTTACAAACTGTCTTCCTCAACAAAATGCATTAAATGGCCTGCGTATAGACATTTGCATGTTAAATATACATCTTTGTCTAAAAGTACATTGATACAGAACTGGCATGTAGAACATTTTTTCAAAACAACCATTATTGCGTCTATACCACTTTCATGTCTATATTACAGATTACAGAAACAAAAAAGTATTTTTTGCTAAGAACTACCCCATCTTTACATTTCCCTGTTATGTCTGCTTCTGTCTCTGTAGACAATGCTCATTTAGGACTCTCTTACTCTTTTAACTACCCCTTTATACTTTTTGTCTATTTTCATGAATTCCATTATATTTTTAGACCCTAAGACCTTTGCTGAGTAACTAATTTGAATATACACTACCCTTTCTATGAATAAATTCCTCAGTATAGTTTGTTTCAGTAACTTTTCTTACTGCCGGCTTTGTAGGATGATATCTTGCTCTTGAGCATATATTTGGCTAGAAAATTCTTTCTTTCGTTTTTATGGATTCATTTGTGAAAGATCAGGATTTTTTTCACTTCCTGTTCCTGACCTGTCTGTTAGATGGCGTATACTTGACCATTCCAGCCCACTAATACATGCCAGTTCTGTATCAATGTCCTTTTTGTTCTTGCTGCTTTCCCATCTAGAACTTACTTCACAACACAGGTTTCTGAACTCCATGCATTACTTAGGGTGGGGGAGGGGTCACAGTAGTGGTCAAAGTGAATATAAGGCACATGATTGTAACCTGTTCTGTCAAAGACTGTTTGGCAGGGTCTGGAAAATCAAATGGCAACTGCCATTTTTAAGTAGCAGTCAATGCCTCTTACACACCCAGTGCAGGTGGCTGTCTTCCTGCCTCCCCCCTGCCCAAATTGATATAGCTAGCTTAGTCGTCTTTAGATCCCAAAGTGAGTTATAACTACATTGTCTGGCTACCCATTCAGTCTCCAGGACTGGACCAAAGAGACGTTAGGAGTCTGGGAAGTGACGGAGTAAATAGATATCAGTTTGTGCAGATGCATTATACATTTCTCAAGAATTGTATACCTTTTTAATTTATTTTAACCAGGCAGTCACACTACACTGATTAATCATGGCTCTTACCAGGCAAGATCTGGGTGAGGTAAGTGAAAGATCATGATTTTTGTACAGGATTTGTGATAAACACTACAAAGAGCACACCATGGAAAATACTAAAATATATAGCTGCATCTTATATGTTCCATAGGCATACAGTGCCATATGGCATTATATTAAAACTGAAAGAAATTAAAAGAAGCATTAACCAGGTTAAACATTGAACAAAAAAAGTTTATTCTTTGTTCCTTTCAGGATAGTGGCACACATTTCTTTGTGGTGAAATGACCTAAGGCTAGTCTTAAATAATTTTAAAGGTGTAGAAAAGATTGCAAAAAAAGTAGAATGATGTCAACCACATTGTCACTTAAGTAAGTACTTCCACAAACGACCTTTTTTCTCTACCACTTTTTCATTTCCCACTATTCCTCTATTCTATCCATTTTTGTACTATTCCTACCACAATACCCCCCATCCTTTACCACCCCCTAATTTATCTAGCGCTACTGTTTTTCTCCTCAGTCTTCTCCCCCCTTCCCCTGTACTGAGGTCTCCACCAACCTTTCCTTTTTCTCATACTGTACAAAAACTGACAGTGCCAATTCTGTTAATGCTAAACACATTTTTATGCAAAATGGTTTGTATCTAAACCAACTCATTCATATGTAACTTAGAAAAAAACGCTAAAATTACTCATTGTAGATTTTGTATTTTAAGCTGCTATTCTTCTTGGATCTGTACAATATTGCTTGCTGCATTTGAAGTTATTATTCTGTCTTTGTATTGTACTCCACTATTTTTTCTTTCTGTGGAGCTTTTCCTCCCGGGCCTCTGCTGAACATAGGAAATTCACCCATTCAGACTATCCCAGTAACCAAATATTAAATAAATAAATAAATAAAATGAATTCTGTATTGTTTTCCTGTTTAGATGAGACAACTTAACTCAAAAATTTTGTTTCTGTATATTCTGTTTACTGATCATATGATTTTAATAACATACTGCTTTTCTCCATTTCTGTTGTGCTGTTTTGTTTGTCTTTTCCTAGTGTTTCCTATGAAGTTGTTTAAAAAGCATTATCTTTACATTATTTTCATTTTATATCATGTTATTTACCATTCAAAGCCTACATGCTGTATCATATGCGTTTGCATATATATGTGCATGCAAAGATTAGATAACATCCTATGGCAGGATTCCAAAAGCTTTACTCTAAATTTACCGCAGGTTCCTTAACTGTAATTTTATCTACAAAGCAGACTATTTTGGAGTTGCTTAGAGTAAAGCTTTTGGAATACCCTGGACTGATTAGGTCCTAAAACCTGCACTGACTATATACAGATCTTCATACAATCATTCAGGCATGATGTAAAGGTCCATAATATATCAGCCTTGTTTGTTCTGTAGGAAGTTTATACCGTGCTAATTAAAGTTGTTCACCTGAACAGAATTATTGATTTATTTACTGATATGCTTCTGTTTGAAATATAAACATTGTGTGTCATAAACATACCATGTCTGGTGCTTGTTTTGATCTTAATCTAAAGAGTGTATTTATTTTTAATACCTTTGTAGGCAAAGATCATATCAGCTGTATGAGTGGCCACTGAGTTGCTTTGTAGTGTTGTGAGTTTAATTTCCCTCAGACACTATTTGCCAACTCTGTGACTAAGCAAGTCACCCTATAAGACACTACTTCTGGACTAAGTCTGACAAAGGACCACATGAATGGGTGCACTACTGCAGTTAAATAGAAATAAATAAATAACTTCTAAATAGTAAATACATTTAGACTGTACAGGTTTAATGTGATTAATTTCTCTTTGTATGTTAAATCATTGTCATCATCATCAGCCCTCTTTTTCCCATTTGTACATGGTGTCAGGGTGTTGCAACAATAGTCAGTGTGACCAAATCACTTTCAGCCAGTGTTTACACTGCCAAGTGACTAGCCCTTAATTCCTGTTATTTTTCTAGGTGAATTAGTTTTGAATTATTTTCCTGTTCTTTACATAAATGGTTGTCACATGCTGCTGGTACAAAAATACTACGGTTTGTTTTTAATCATACTTGGTATAAAAAGTGGTAGTAATACATCTTTTTTTTATACTAGTGAATTTTAATAATATACTTCCTAAGTTTGCATCTTTATGACAATGTTGTCTTCATTATATGTTTTCCTTTGGCCTGTTTGTAGCACTAAATTCTTTTATGTTCTAGTGTCTCTTACATCTGATTATTCATTTGATAAACTGTATCGATCTTTGGTTTTCTAGAAATTTTTTTTTTTATATTTTGCATATGTTTACATTAGATTATTTTGATTTGCATACAGGCTTATGTTACCAATAGTATCAATGTTTCATCCTATTTTGAATTATGACCCTAGTTTTGATATCATCTGCATAATTAATGCAAAACATGGGATCCCCTTAATTACATATTATTTTTGAATATTTTGAATAAATAAGAGTGTAGTCCTGATCCCTAAAAAAAAATTGTTTGCAATATATTAAGAGTCTGACCAACATAAAATGTAAGGTGCTACTTCGCAGTGGAACTCAACAACAAACCAATCAAGAGTAGGAGTACATGTCACAACCCTCTAGCCTTAATAATCAACCATTATCACTATCCACTATCTATCATCTACTTGTCCCCCTTCCAGCATATGTCTGAATACACATACACATATCATATGTAGCATCACCTTGTGGCCAACAGTGTGGCTAAAATGGTAAAACTAGTCAAGGAAAAAGTACATCGTACATCTCTCTTACCTGGTTCACAAATAAGTACATTAAAAAAGCCACACCTATTTCCAGTGGAGTTTTCAGCATGATAGCTCACAGGTCTCACCACTGCAGATTCCTCTGTGGCAGAGATGATTACCTGGACTGTAGGTTCAGTCATCAATACCGTGAATAATCTGGTGGCACTATCAAGGAGGAAAATTACAACTTCTCTTCCATCCTTAGATTTTAATATAAAAACAGGCAAAATAGAAATTATAGTAGTAATGAGGTTAGACAAAATGGTAAGCAAACATTAAACTTTTTGGACATATGGCTAATTAATGTGTCATGGAAAGTAAGAACTAGAAATTCTGTCTGCTGAAAATACCCTCCCATTGAACCAAAGTAAATGTCTCTAACTTTGTGACAGCAGAAATCTGATGGGATTCAACAACTAAACATAAAAGGGCAATGTACCATTCTGAAACCAAATCAGACATTGATATTATCATCTTTCTCCCATTACACTATGATTTTTCCTGTCATGTATTTATATGCCTTTTGTTTTCCTTTATTTTTCTACTACCTCTGTTTATTTTTGTATTTCATTTCTATCTTATGCAGTTCCTTGTTAAAACTACCCTTTTCCGGTCCTTTAGCTATCTTGTCAGTTGCTATCCACTTGCTTTCTATTAGCATTATCAAGAAAAATCTTCTTGTTTGGGCAGTAAAAAGACACCACCAAATCACTATGCACACAAGTAGGATTCTCTCCATACCTACATACATTGTAAAAATATTTAATGTATTGCTGAATCCGTTGTACTTCATGTATACACCATATGGTGTTGCATAAAAAACAGGATATCATTAACCAGAAATGGCAGATTCTGTGGAGGCAGAATCTACAGTGGCTCAGAAAAAATACTTCCTTTACATAAGGAGGATAATTTTTAGCAGAGAACAAATAGTTTGGGAGGTGATGGTTTCAAACTAACAAAATCTGAAAATGTATGTAGGCTAAATGGTTATTTGTGGTAATAAATTTCAGGCCTGCATAGGACTTTCTGTGTTTTCAAGCCCCATAGCAGATACACTGTATCCCATAGTTGCATTTTTGTATTTATTTTATTTAGACAGAGGATCAGTTTTGGAGTTCTCTTCTACAGATCCTGTTCTTCTGCTGTAACAGTCTGTTATTGTTTGAATACATGACTGTATTCCTGAGAATTTGCTCGGCCATTATGATGTACCCTTCTACAGGTAAATGTGTTAATGGTATCAGAGAAACAATCTCAATTTAGAACCATTCAGTGCTCTTCTGTAGGTTCAGACCTGTTTCTCTAAACTACTTTTCAGATGTATTTAGGCTTCAGTTTTAATACAGATAGATGACATGTCATAGTTATTCTGACACATATAAGGATAACTGTGAAACAGTCTATTCTTATGCAAACTTGAGCTGTATTTTCATGAGTTAAACATGTCTGAAATAATTAGGCCAGTCTGTAGCCCATGCAGGGTATGTTCTGTCCTATCCGTTATTACACTTTTGCTTTTCTCATCTTTCTCACATTGTACTTGTATTTTTCCTGCCATGTATTTATATGCCTTCTGTTTTCTATTCTCTTTCCACTATCTTTATTTATTTTTGTACTTCAGATCCATTCAACACAATTCCTTGTTAAAACTAATTTCCTTTCCTTTAAATAACCTCTTATCTTGTCTGTCTTGAAGATATTTTAAACTTATTTTTCAAAATTTCCATTAATATCATACTATGTATTTTGACATCTAAATATACAATATTCATCTGTAGCCTATTTTCAGAAGATTTTGTATGCTCCCTATAATCTGATGACTATATATTGTAACAGACCTTCTTGCTTTAGAAACGTACTTGTAAGTTGCATTAACCTATACCATTCAGTATCTGCTTTGTATATATCATTAATCAGGTACAGTAACTTGCCCATATTTAGTAGCAAGCTTATTGGCTGATATTTAAATTGTGAATCTGAGCTGCTTTTGTTAAGGTAATTCTAGTCAAGCTCTTTATTATATTCAAAAATTGCTATATTCATCTTTATTATATTCAAAATAAACTCCTTCCGCTTCTGGGTCAGAAAGAGCTCTCCTTTAGAGCAGCTGTTGGCAAAGGAGTTCTCCTTTCTCAACTTGAATATGGGATCCCAATTCTTGCTTCTGCCTCCAAGAAAAACAATGTCATGCTCCAAACTATTTCTAGCAGAACCTGCTGCTTCATTACAAACTTACCTTTCTGTGAGCATCATTGTATCACCCTAGAAAAAAACAAATGGCTACACATAAAACAAAGATCTAACCTACTTTCAGGATTCCAACTTTACAAACTACTCCAATGCCACACATTTACTCCCCACTTGCAGCTAGATGTCATGAAAAAACATTCTCATACAACCTGGGACAATACTCACAAGTCACACTGACTCTCATTACTCCTACAAACAAACTCCACAACACTACACATGCTTTCTCCTCTCAGATACCTACTTTTTTGCAAGCTCTTCTCATCGACATTAAGGAAATCAACACGTATTCCAAATTCAGAATACAAAAGCACTTCTTCAAACAGGACACATCACCTAACCTGTCTCCTTTCCGAGTCTCTTCTCTTTCAAGATTCAATGAAAATGTACCTAATTTAGAAACTAATCTATATATTGCACATTAGAGTCTGCTTGATTGTACATTGCACTGTGCTTATTCACTGGAATGTATATACACTATTTTTTCTATGTAACTAATTTGAACTATTCTGTTATCACTTGTATCTTTGTATTTTTTGTTTGTGAAATATTTTGTATTTCTCCTAGGCTGAGTCTTCAATTGATCAATATTGATCAGTGCACTATCCCAGTAAACAAATACAAACAAACAAACAAATAAACAAACAAATAAACAAACAAACAAAATACTGTTGGGTATTATTGCTACATTGGGTGACTACCAATAAGCCAAAATGCAGTTCATTAACCTTTGTCATTTTTCTTTGTATTAAAGCAACTGACATTCTAAGATTTGTTGAATGTGGTTTGGGATATTACGTGCTGTTACATACTAGAGCTACATGATGACCTTAGTCTTTTATCACCATGTTTTACATCCATTGTTTTACCCATATACTATCACATGACCTTAAAACCGATTTATGATTAGCACTAGCAAAGCATTTGCTCACGGCCTAACTCCATTACAATAGATTTATAACTTTGGGTTATTGAAATGCAGCATGTCTTAGAGTTTGAGATGGGACATGAAATATAACTATCTTAATGCAAATGTGACACAAATCTTAACGACAGTGTGACACAAATGGCATAAAGATGGTACAGAGGCACAGTAGCTGCTGTCACTGCAACATACTGAGTAAGGTAGACACATATGTCATTTGAAATAGAATATTTTCATGTAAATATATGACACGGAGTTTCAGGCCATCAGGCAGCATGTTTAAGGTCAACACCTTTTTGGATGTCCAAAGTGGGACAATTTTTGGGGAAATATGAGACTGCTGGAGAAACCATACGTACAACCCTTGCAAAGGAATGAACTTCACTTTATTTCCAAAATAAAAGCTCACTCTTGTAGAATTTGAGTTGTTTCTATAGATTCATCCAATAGTAAGGTGTTTTAGGTATAACATCAATAGTAAGGTGTTTTAGGTATAACATCAATAGTAAGGTGTTTTAGGTATAACATTATTGTTCTACGTAACTATTAGAGAAAATTAGAAATATTTTAATCTTTAAACCTCAAGCCATTTGCTATTTTTCATTTTTTTTTTTTTTTTGCAGAAAACAACTGCTGTCCTGCACGGGGTGGGGGTTGGGGTTAGTTGGTAACCCTAAGCATGTTTCTGTTTCAACTACATCTCTTCAAAAGGCACATTTGGATCTCCATAAAGGCAGGAAATAGTCAAGTGATCTGATTTTAAGTTTATAACTAGCTAGTCAATATATAGCACTAATAAAGGGAGTCTAGATCATATTATTGAAACCTCAGTCCATCAAAAACCTCTTCATTGACCAGTTTTCATCAAAACCTGAATTATTCTAATGATTGAACTTTTTCTCATGGTAAGTAACCAGTGGACCAACCTAACGACTGCATCAAAAACAGAAAAATGTAACCCCTCCCAATATGGGTGGCTGTACCCCCTCCCCCACTAAATATACCAACTCCAAGATTGCACTACAGTGGGGAAAAGGGCAAATTCCCAATGATGGCTCACTGGTTACTAACCGTGGGAGAAAGTTCGATGGTACGTTCATTCAATGAATTCAGGTTTCAATGAAAATGGGTCGATGAAGAGGTGTTCAATGGATTGAGGTTTCGATAATAGGATATAGACCCTAATAAAGGACATGAATCATGAATGAGGCTATATATGCTAACATCTCATACACACTGTGGATTTTAATACTATTTATTTGGGCAACTGATACCCAGGACAATAGCGGTGGCTTGGTGAAATGGTTCTGGGAATGAAGCACTGCTGCTTCATCAAAGATCTGTGGATGAGTCAGTACAACCTTTATTCCTAAAGTAACTCTCCCAAAGGCTAAAGAATGAATCTGCATAACAGAGTGAGATCTGCTGAAATGTCTTTAAATATGCTTTCTTGTAAATGACTTTCAACAGTACATGACCCCTCTTTTGAAACAGCAAGCAAAACTTCTGTATAAAGCATTTTGCAATGCAAGACTCATCACATATTTTCCAGAGAAACACAGGCTAATGAATAATTCATTGGAACATGCAAAATAAAATTATGTCATTTTTGTTCTTGTTTGCAGTGGAACAAATTATTATAAAGAATAAACTGAAATGTCCAAAAATGCTAGTACCTATAAAAAAAGAAAAAAAGGTTAAGACACAGGTAGCTATATGTATTTACTAAAATACATATATATTTACTAAAATAAGCTGGTTTCTTTAGTAAACCTTATAGTGCCTTAGTTGCACAATTGTCCTTCATGTGTGTGTGTGTTCTTCATTTTAGAAAGCTTTACACTGACATACTTTTGCAGTCAGTGGTCTGTATGTTAACAGCTCCAAAGTAATAATTTTCAGTAAAGTGCATCACAAAAGAACAGTGTCTTGTCAGGGTGAGTCTTCCACCTGTGCTACTGATTGTACATCCTTTAAAGTCACATGCATAGATGGACCTCTATTTTTGTGGAGCAATTTGAAAACTTACTATTTCCAGGGAATCTTCTTTTGTTTTTTGTACTCCTGATGGTTGTGCTGATATTGGCAGTAAATCTCTGTTTATTGTTTGCCTGTTGCCAAAACAGGGTACTCGTACTGTGCTATAGCCTGATATTTTGGCACAGGCATAAACAGGAAACTATTAACTGATGATCCATTCTCTGCCTTCAGAAGTTTAAATGTACAGAAGATTTTAGAAGTTTTGTATGTAGTGCAGACATACTTGCATTTGCTGATGGGGATGTCAATCTCTTTGTACTGAGTAAACCAGAATATTTATACATCAAGACTGAGATGTACTCAAGAGTTGTTTATAGGACCAAAAACTCATTGATGGCTTATCTCTATGGGACTTTAGGTATCTTTAGTTGTTTAAGTATATAGACTCAGACTTGTCAGCATTGGATTGACATGCATACAGTATTTAAGAACAGTTTTCTTCAGATAATCCATTCTATAGGACCATATTTTTGTCTGTTAAAACAGCATGTGTTGTAACTATGCCCAGATCTGCTTGGCACATCTGTTACTACAATACAATAAATAACTAAAGGTTGAGGCATATCCGATTTGAAAGACCACAAATTAGTGGGTAAATAAGTAAATAAATACATTGAATAGTCATCCCAGTCATCAGACAACATATTTCTGTTTCAGCTTTACTCTTCAAAGTGCACATTTGAACCTACTGTATACACAAGATGAAAACTCTCCAGTGTCCTTATTATAAGACTTTTATTTTTTTACCAGCTGACTAATGAGATTACATCACTAATGAGGGGAGGAATCATTCATAAGGCTATACATGTTAATTTTCCATATCTAGGTTGTGAACCAATTAAATTAGTTTAATGTTTTTCAAGGATACAATAAACCTAGGGCAACAGTAGTGGTTTGATGAAATCATGCCCAGCAATGAAGCATTGTTATTGAGGCAAAGATTCTTGGCTGAATCAATGACACCTCCATTTCTCCACTAGCTCTTCAAAGACTAGAAAATCCATGTAACTTGGGATCTGTTGAATTCTCTATGAGCACAACTTCCTGTAAATGGCTTCCAACACTATATAGCAGATATCCAAGACAGAAAGTTAGGAGACAGACAGAGAGAGAGAGAGGGAGAATGAAAAAGCAAGTACCCTTAGAAGTATTATGATCCAGCACCAGCCTAGACCATGTTTAGTTGGTGACTTTTTTACAGTTTCATAACAAGTAAAGGTGTAAGGTTTAGACTGTTAGGTGTTACCTTTCCATAATCATTTAGTAGGTCATGCTTTGGTCATCCATGATGCTTAAAAAGTAGAAAAACAAAGGCTTGTTATGTTTATTGTTGTTTTAAGTATTCTGTATATGCATTAAGATCCTTACAGTTATTAGTCTAATAAACCATTCAAGGGTTTAAAAAGTAGATGTGTTTTAATCAAGAACTGCGTTTTCATTTAGATCATCTTGCAGTACTAAGGGCAATACTATTTTGTGTACATTTTGACTATAAATATGAGAACACTATCAGACTGCAGTGATAGACAAGTAAAGTCTTTAGTTATACTGGGTTGTCTCAATAGTCAGTACAGCATAGTCTTTAATGAATTTTACTTTATCACATTCAACACATGTAGTCTTTCTCTTTTATTGTTAATGCTGCATGTAATACCTTAGCCTTAAATGTATCTGAAAGTCTAACAATATCAACATACTTGCATTTGAGCTGAAATGACTCCTGTATTAGGATTTCTGTAGTATATTTCTGAGGTTTGCTAGTAAGCCAGTGGCTCAAGAAGCCTCTGGATATCATAGGTTCATAGTTCAATTGTCAAGCTTACATCCGACTGACGTTCAAGAAAATTCATTGTCATAAGCCCATGTTGATTTTTTCTACTTCCCATATCTGTTGCATGTGTGTGTGTGTGTGTGTGTGTGTGTACACACACACACACACATGTATATATATATATATATATATATATATATATATATATATACTCACACACACACACACACACACATATGTTTGAAAGGAAGGTCACGACTCATCTGTTCTGTTAGTAAGGCGAAACTTATTTCATAAACATGGAAGGTGTTGTGTAATGTATCTTTCACTATTTTTGGTATTTATTTTTAGTATTAAGTTCCCTGATCATGTGTTAGCTTTCCTAGCATTACATTCTGGACATAGACTTTCAAATAGAATTGCATCAGGCCTTCTCTTGGAGACCAGCCAGAGATCACCTTTAAGTAACTTTAAAGAAACATAACATAATGACAATTCCTGAGGCTTTTCTGAATAGTTTTAAATTTTCCATTCCTATGATTATTCTAGTAGGGAATAATTGTACCTTTTTAAGCTCTTTCAGGTGGATTGTACAAAGGTTGCAAAACACAGTATCATAATCAATATTGCGTCAGATCACTGAAGTATAAAATAGTATAATGATTTTCCTGAAGTGATTAGACATTCCCTTTAGAATTAGATGGGCTACAAAACACACTTTTCTGACGTTGAGAGCTATACATTTATCAGATTTTAAATTGTCAAATATTTTCCTAGGTCTATGGTGAGTGGTATAAGCTTCTTATCATTTATTTATTTTTTTAATCATAATTTATGTCCTTTTTTCAAGTCTCATGATACTAAATTTCCTGACATTAAAGGCAAGATTATTACTACTGCAGTAAGTGTGTACCTTTAGTAAAACAATTATGTTACCAGAGTCCAGTATACAGCAAATGTGGTTATCTACTGCTTACTTCCTACATTTGTAATTGAGAAGAATATTTTAACAAGAAGTGGACCCAGTGAAGAACCCTATGGGACACTGTTGGTAACCCCTGTCAGACCAGACAAGTAAACCCTACTCTGACCTCTAATGTACTGTTGCTTAACAAGTGTTTTATACATTAACTTATGAGTGAGTTTTACATTTCATACTTTTGTGTTATGGGATTTCCACCTGCAAATAATGGTTTCTTGGTGAATTTTACATGCTTTTATGCTTCACTTGTCTTGACTATGGCAACCACGTCCTTAAGCTAATATAGCCATGCATTTTGCATATGAACAATTAAATTTTAAGAAGTTAATGAGAAGTGAAAACACGATCTCTTTGAAATGCCTTTGACATACAGCTATCTACCAAACTGCAAGATTCAGTAGCAGCCTATATACCAGCATAGCTCTTCAAAAACAACACATGTTTTGAGAACGGAAAAGAAGAACACATAGTTTATATGAAACTTGCATGCAGATGTTTATTACTTTCAAATATAAAATGCAGCTGTTGGTTCAAGCAACCTACTAGGAAGGCATAAAAAGTAAATTTTAAGTATGGAGTCAGTTATGACTATATGAATAAACACAGTAAAATTATGGTCCTGGGTGAAATGGTGGGCAAGCTTCTACAGCCACTATACAGGGAAATTTCTTAATGCATCATACTTAATATAATTGGCTTGAAGGATCTACAAGCATAGGCTAGCTTATACATTTTTGAAGAAATGGGACCTAGTGGAAGGGAATGTATCCCATCTCGTACTATCTCTGTCTCCCTTTTACCTGTACCTGCTCAATACTCTTTCATAATTGCAACCATCTTCATCCTATAATTACTTTACTGTCTCCTACTCAATATATATTTTCAATTGATTCCATTTGAAAGTAACTAGGCTCTTATAAGCTTGATATTAACTAATATTTTACTGTATTCTTCATTTAACTGTCATGTTTTCATTAACTACCATATCATTACAATTTTCTATATGTACATTTACTATTCTGTGTAAGTACATTTATTATTTTTTGATTACCTGTCAAATAATTACTAGCCTATGTATGTATGTGCATTTATTATGTAAATCTTGTATAATTGTTTTCTAGTCATTCTGTAAAATGGAACATCTCTCCCTGGGCTGCCGCCAAAAATGGGACTTGTGCCCAGTCAGAAATTCCCAGTAAACAATAACTAACTAAGTAACTAACTAACTAACTAACTAACTAACTAACTAACTAACTAACTAACTAACTAACTAACTAACTAGTCTATTTATCCATGTGTTCCCTTCCCTTTCTAAGAGTCTCAGGATGAAAACCGCATTATAAAAGGAGAGCAGGTCCTAACCTGGCTATGTGCCTAGAAGGATAAAGACTTGACTGCACACCAGGCATCCCATGTTCAAGTAGTGGCATAGAGAGCCAGGAGAGACAATGTGTATGCATGGGGTGGGAGTGAGTGAAATTTGACAGCTTGCCTATCCTGTTGGGGGAGATCGTTTGACCCTGATGCTAAATATAAGACAGCATAATGGTCATTAGGAGACTGTACTGCATGGAGCTGAGAAGATTTGCATGAGAGAATGACAGGCCCTATGAGCATTTCCACTGAATACTAGGGTTATCACCTGTCTCTCTTTGTGAGGGACAGTCCTTCTTTGCCCAGTATCCTGTATCCTGAATAAAAAATAAAAAATGGCAAATGTCCTGAGATTTTAGGACCAAAAATATTCAGAAGTTTTATTTAATAGTTGCATATGACGGTTATTTTGTATATCAGGCACCTAAATGTTATATGAAATAGCATAAACAAATCAAACACTATAAGAATAAGCTTTTATTTTGACAAAAAGGTGAAATGTTGTCCTTTGCAGTGGCCATGGGTATCTTTTGTCCTGCAAAAATCATAACTTTCTAAAAAATGTTTCACTTTAGGCATTTGAAAAGGTGGCAACCATAATGAATACTTGTAGTGCTTACCACTTGTGCATGTGCAGCAGGGGCTGATGTTGCAACTTTATTTTATTTATTTCTTTCTATACAAAGAAATATTTCTTTGCTTAAACAATAAATAAAGCAATAAAATTACCACTGGCAGTCCTGTGTATGATGATGCAACTTCTGGCTTATTTCCTTCCAGTGACTCAGTGGAGCAGAAAGACCCACAAATATTAGACAGTAAATCTGAAAGCTGTGGACAACTGCAGAAGGTCATGGAAATGAGAATTAATTATATATATATATATATATATATATATATATATATATATATATAAATTCTTGCAAGCAGCAACAAGATATAACATTGATAACTACAGTTTAGGGGGACTGAAGGCCAGCTGTTGATGAAATCAGCTTGTTGTTTTCTCAGTTTAAAGCCACCATTATTTATAGCCATATGCTCTAAATAACTTACTAACAGAAAAAGAGGCAGGCAGAAGTGCTGAAATTGATGTTTCTAGGTCCAAGACAAGATACAAAATGCACAGACTTTCTCTCTGAGAGAGTTCTTAAATTAATAATACACATTACTGCTGGGTTAGCCTGGATGCCATCATTCTTTGTCACCTGCCTTCAGTTCCCAGGCTAACAGAAACTAACATAATTTTTAACATCTCTGTGTGAGAAGTACATATCTCTCATAAGTTTGCAGAACATGGAAGTCGTAAAATAATTAAACACTTTTACATTTGAAACCTAGCAATTACTTCTCTCCAAGACAATAGAAAGAAACTTCTAGCTCTAGACATTGTGTCTGTTTCTGGCACTGAAACTACTTTTTATAGCACACCATAAAGCACTTTTAATTTCAACTTATTTTCTTGAAGGTTTGCAAGTTAACTCTGTATGTTCCAGCTTCTACTATTAACACATACATATGCACAGATATATAGTTTATATGCATTTCTGTTCTTTTCCAGTAGAGTACACTGTGGTTACATCCTTTTTTAAAAAAAAAAAAAAACATTTTTTATTGATTTTCATGAAATCAAATAATACAAGAAATATGTACAATATATGTCTTAAAACATCATAACATGGAAAAATAACTATTTACAATGTCCATAACAGATATAATGTCATTGTTGTGATTACATTTTATCTAGTAGTTTTTCAAGCTTCAGCCAAGTTAATTTCTTATGTGTTATTCTAGTAGTTCTTTCTGAAAGAGTTTGCAACTCCCTATTACATACAAGTTTAGCTAATAGTAAATAATCTGTAAATGATAGGATTTTTTTACACTTCCAATTTGACATAATGATTTTTCTTCCAATTGCAAGCAAGCACCAAAGAAGGTGCACCTGTATTTTGGTGATATGTGTTGGTATTGGTGCATTGAACAGTAATAATAACTTAGATACTTCACACTTGTCCAACCACAATGCTTTTATGAAATTTCTGAACTCTATCCAGAATAGAGTTACTATTTTACATGTAAGAAACATGTGTACCCAATCTGCACAAAGTATTTCCGCACATCTCCAACATTTATTAAGATTATTTTCTTCTATCAAGTCCATCTTATGTGGGGTAATAAAGCTCCTATGGATGTATTTCCAAGTGAAGATTTTCCAAGAAGGGGATGATGTGCTACTAATTGATTTAAGTACTAATTCTTTATCATTATCTGAAAAAATGGATTTGTTTATTCTCTCTGTGAAATTCCATAAGGAGTCCTCTGGGATTTGCATATTGGTTTTTAAAGATTTATAAAAACTTGACAATGATAGAATATTATTATTAACGTGCAAAGTGTTTATTTCACAAAGAAGAGGAACTATTTTAGGTAAAGGTGTTGTGCTGGTGATATGACATATTTTGAATTCATTAACTATGTATTCCCTAAATATTTATATGTTCAGCCGGTAGTTGTGCTTTATGTTATGCCTGGCCATAAGAGAACATTGTTCGTGGATATTATTATTGCAGAGAAACTTTTGCCAGAAAACTAAGACATTTTCTTCCGTTACTTTTATTTTAGATACGTTGAAAGACTCTAGACATGTCTTCATGAATGCTATGGGAAATATTAAAAATATTAAGCTTTTTGTCATATGATTTTTGTTTATTATCTTTCTAAAATTATCTAATATATAATTAGTGAAAAGAGAATTTTTTTATTCTTATTGGTATTGTAGAAATGTTCTTTGACAACAAGGAAGATCTTTTTATTTTCTGAGAACATATCATTGTCAATATTTGTGTCTATGTCAGATAATAAGATACTTACATGGAGATTTTTCCGATTAGAACTATATTTGGAGTTTAACCATTGGCTCATCACATTAAGTATGGTCGATTCTGCATAAAGTTCTAAATTTGGGAATGCTATTCCCCCATCTTTCCAGCTTCTGTAGTGCCAAGCATGGCTGATTCTTGGCTTTTGAGGAAACCATAGGAAATTTATTAACATAGAATTTAGTTGCTTCATTAACTTTTTGGATGGGGAGGCAATTAAAGTTTGGAAGTAGAACAAAATTTTGGGTAATATGATCATTTTTATTAATGACAGTCTTTCTTCTATCGTGAAATACATTTTATTCCATCTGTTTAAAAATTCCTTAACTGTGGATAATAGGTATTTGTAATTTGTTTTTAAAGTATTATTCCAGTTTGACTTTATGTATATTCCTAAGTACTTAATGGTGTCATTTGCCCAGTTAAAATTGTGTTTTCTTAGTAAAGTGTTTACGTTTTTATTTATTAATAATGTTTCTGTTTTGGTGTGATTAAAGCTTAGGCCTGAAAACTCTTCAAAAACTTGCAGGGATTTTGTTATGTGATCTATATAAGAATCTATATTTCCAATTGTTAGCATGACATCATCCGCAAAAAGGTGTATTTTAGAAATGTAGCTTGGACTAACAGAAAATCCCCTTATATTAGAATTTGCTCTTATGAAGTTAGCTAGAGGTTCTACTGATAGGGCAAATAATAAGGGGGAGAGTGGGCAGCCTTGTTTAGTGCCTTTTAGGATGTTGAGCGAACCTGATAAAAAAGCGCCAATTATGATGTATGATATTGAGTTAACATATAATCTGTTAATTATATTGATAAAGTCAGGGGAGAAGTTATACACTTCTAATACTTTAAATAAATAGGACCAATTTATAGAGTCAAAAGCCTTGTTTATGTCTAGGCTAATAATTGATAGTTCTTTTTTTTTCCTGTTAGCATGATCTACTAAGGAAAGAAGCCTGATAACATTGTCTTGTACTCTTCTATTTAGGAAGAAGCCTGTTTGATCATCACCTATTATGTTAGGCATCAGTTGATTTAATCTGTTAGCTAAAATTTATGTAAAAAATGTTATAGTATACATTTAGTAGTGAAATGGGACGATACAAAGTTACTATTTTGGGGTCTTTGTCCTGTTTTAGTATAGGGGAAATCATGGCATATTTCCAGGAAGGGAATGAGCTTGTCTTTTTTCCTGAATTCCTCAAAAGCTTTTAAAAGTATCTTTAATGCATCGTCTGTGAGTACTTTATACATTTCTCCTATTAATCCATCTAATCCTGGGGCTTTATTGTTCTTAAGGCTTTGAATTCTCTCTTTTAGTTCACTTAATGTCATTGGTTTGAGAAGTCTGGTATTCTGTTCTATTGATAGTTTATTGCCTATGTTCTCATTTAAGAAGTTATCTTTTGGGACGTTGTTATTAATATTTGGATTTGTGTTTATTATTTCAGGATGTTTTCTGAAAGTCTCAAGAATATCTTCTAAATCTGTTACAATTTTAGTTTTAGTTTTAGTTTCATCAACAATTTCCCTTATATGTTTAACATTGGTTAAGCTTTTTGATTTCACAGCTAATCTATGCATGTTTTTTGGGTTAACAGAGTAAGACTGTAATTTGATTCTTTCTAAATTTATTGCCACTTTGTGATTAAGAATTTCCATGTAATCAAGGTTCAATTGTTTCAGTTCTGTATTTGTGTTTATGTCTTTATTATTTCGATTTATTTTTAGTTCATCAATTTTTTATTGTATTCTCGATAGCGTACTATCCCATGCCTTTCATTTTTTTAGGTACCAGGTTTTGATTTTGCCAAAAATGTAAGATTTCAGCGTATCCCAGACAACTTTAGAAATACTATCATTGTCATTTATGTCTAGAAATATTTTGATTTCTTTCAGTAACCATTCCTTAAACCCAGTTATCTTAACAATGAATGTTGGTATTCTTTGCCAATATACTAGATGACCAGAGTTCATGTGGATTTTAAAGAAAATAGCATTGTGGTCGGATACTGGACAGGAGCTAATGAAAACTTCCTGAATTTTTGAGAATAAATAATTTGTACCCAATACCTTATAGATGGTAGTTTGTGTACTGAATCTGTATGAATAATGTGTGTATTTTAGGGATTTGGGTTCTATTTTTTTCATAAATATCTCTTATATTTGAATTATTGATGAAGTTGTTCAATCTTTTAGCAGGTGCAGATATCTTAACCTTATCGCATTTAGTAGTGTCACTTCTGGAGAGAATACAGTTAAAATCACCTGCATATATTATTTCTCCCTTAGATTTGATTGCAAGTAAGTCAAGATATTTATTCACTGTTGCAACACCGACACTGGGTATCCAATAAGTATTGGCTAATGTGATTAGTTTTTTTATTTAGTTCTAGAATAATTAAGCAGAACATGCCATTTTTGTCTGAATATGTGTCGACTATTTTAGGTACTGGTATTGTTTTCCTCCACAATATCATGGTACCTTTTCTTTTGGTCTGAAAATGAGATTCTGCAAGTATAGAGTAGCCATTAAAAGACATCCTATTCAAATCTTCTTCTATTATATGAGTTTCTTGCAAGAATGCAATATCTACTTTCTTAGTTTTCAAATACTTGGTTAAGCTTCCTCTCTTTATAGGATTGTTGAGTCCATTTACATTTAAGGGCAAACATTTATAAGAAAAGATTCCAGCTAAGCACATAACATACAGTTCTGCACCAGTAGTTTAATATACACATAGCATATAGTTCTCTTACATTTGTAAGACATGCATATAAATCATATTAATATTCACAAATGACTGGCTGGCAGTGTCGCAATTCTATATAAATCATTTTAATATTTTCAAGTGGCATATAATTATTTACAAAATTCCAGATAGCTGGACTGGCAGTATTTCCCTGGTGTCACACAAGGTTGAACGACATTCACAGTTCATTGTGTATTGCTTCAACTCAGCCACATGCTGCATCATGAGGACTAAAATTAAAATTTTCCAGTATCATGAACACTTTTGGTTCAAAATGTCCTATTTGCAGTTTAGTGATTTTCTTGTAGCTTTTACCCTTCAATTCTATGAACTGGTCCAAATTGTAAAGAAACCTATATGTGGAAGACTGAGTAATGTCAGTACAGACTTATCTTATCTTCAGGGATGTCATTTGCCAGGTTTATCTTAACTTGCTGAAACTTAAATCCTCACAGTGTTTGCTTAAGCATGTTGACTCAAGGTTTTATTTGTTATTAATGTGATTGCTCACTCTGTAGTTTGAGTTCTCCAAGACTGATAGGTAGCAGAGAAAGAACCATCACTGTTTTTTTATGTTTTAAAAATGACCACCTTTATTAAGTTAGAGCAACCTGTGGCTGAGAATATATATATATATATATATATATATATATATATATATATATATATATATATATATATATATATTACTAAGGGGTGCGAGTGGTGAACTCCCCCCTTCCATGGGAGTACAGGGGTTTATCCCCCCAGCAGAAACACTTATTTTAGATTTGATCAGATTTACATAAATGCTCATGCTACTTAGATACAAATGTTTAGATATCAGAGATACTTATATAGATTCCATGCATAAAAGTATGAGCTACTATATTTACAGGTGTACATTCTGTACAAATGTAGTAGACAGACAAATTTTCTCAGTATATGCTATAGACTATGACTCTGTAGCTGGCATAAATTTGCTGATTCTCCACAAATTAATAATCTTATAGTCATATTTATTAATCTCATTACCACTTTTTCTCTGGTATGTGCTCTACTGAGACAGAAGACATGAAGAGGTGGAACATGTTCTAAAGGTGAATTCTATTAGTGGAGCAATGTGCATCTACACAGATATGTTCTGTGTTGTAACCCAACTCGCTGTTATATAAATCCAATACTGCTGACATTTGGATAACAGTCTCAAAATACAACCACAGTGAACTTATATTAGCATAACAGATAATTTCAAAATTAAATGTTAAAATTTTGTAAAAGTGACAAAATGATCAAATAGATTATAACAGTGATTCTGGCTCTGTGGCATAAACTAATAAGGCCATGACTATGACCCAGATGACCAGAAGTCAACCATTGGCTTGGGCACTGGAAAAACTAGGCAGGGAGGGTAGGCAAGAGCAGTAAATGCCCTGGGGGGGGGGGGAGTGAAGCAGCCATAACTAGACACGTGGACTTGATACATTAAACTGGTTATGGCAGTCCTCATTAGTGTGTGTGTGTGTGTGTGTGTGTGTGTGTGTGTGTGTGTGTGTGTGTGTGTGTGTGCGCGCATGTGCACATGCACTTGCACATGCGTGTGTGCCCCTGGAGACATTCACATGCGGGGGAGGGCACTGTAGACCCTCTTGGTGATGGAGGCAATTACATCAACCACCAAGGGCTGGAGTTAGGGCCTTAATAGGAGCATCCTGTAAAGGCTGCCTGAGTGACATACTGTTTATCTCTATTACTACTGGGAATGAATGGGCTGATGTCCAGCATTTAGCAGGGAGGTGAGGGTAAATGAGCTAAAAAAATATCAGTATTTAATTATAAAGCTTAGCAGCAAAATGAAATAACAATGAATAACACAATGATGAATGAATGATATGATTTAAGTTAGTATAAGTAGAAATTGCTAGCTATGTATGGTTAGCTGCACAGCTTTCTACAAGTAGGACAATTGTTTTGTTATGATGACTTAGGACTGATTTATGCCACAAATTAGAGAATAGAAGGAAAAGAAAACTGGAAAAGGGACAAATAATGTAAGAATTTATGTAAGACATGGTCTCTGCTGTCCACTACTGATTGAAACTAAGGTTAAAGCAAGTGAGGCGAAAGAGAAAGAAAAGTAAACATATTAAATATGTTGGAGGAAATGGCTGACTAACCTAGACAGGAGAGAGGTGAGTTTATACATACATACACACACACACACACACACACACACACACACACACACACACACACACACACACATATATATATATATATATATATATAGAGAGAGAGAGAGAAAGTAAGAAAGAAATATTAAAGGATACTAAAGAGGCTAGTGAAATAAGATATGTAGGAAATACACATGTACTTTATAGATGGGGCTGAATGAAAACATGAAGAGACTATATGTAGATTTGAAAAGAATACACAGTTAGGAAGAGAAGAATAGGGAGAGAAACTTCTGTGATGGCTGCAGTGGTGTACAATCTCAGAAAAACACATAAAATAAATATGTGCTCAAATTCAGAAAAATTATTTTGAGGTGCATATGAGGTGATAGCCGGCCTTAGGCATAGACCAAGTAGGCGTATGCTAAAGAGGTATTCTGGGGAAGATGCATATGGTAATTAGCCATGTGGTCTCCCTGGAACTGCCTGTGGTAATGGTAAAGCCTTTATTTAGCCAAGAGATTCCCACATAACATAACATGGCCACTCCTAGCTGCTGAACATGAACAAAATGTTATGTTCATCCATTGCAGTCGAGGTTAGTACTAGGGAGTTCAGTGGTCTGGTAGTGCTAAGGGGGTGTATGAGTCTGTTTGAAGGCATGATTGTGTGAGCTTGTGTCTGACTGGGAGGTTGCAGTAGGTGGTTAATGAGTGTGTGTGTGTGTGTGTGTGTGTGTGTGTGTGTGTGTGTGTGTGTGTGTGTGTGCGTGTGTGTGTGTGTAAAGCGCAGCAGACAGGGGGAAGGTGAACCACATTGTTTTGTGGCGGGAGGGGGTTCCCTGGGGGAAAGGTATTTGTAAAAGTGTGTGTGTGTGTGTGTGTGTGTGTGTGTGTGTGTGTGTGTGTGTGTGTGTGTGTGTGTGTGTGTGCGTGTGTGTGTGTGTAAATCGCAGCAGACAGGGGGAAGGTGAACCACATTGTTTTGTGGCGGGAGGGGGTTCCCTGGGGGAAAGGTATTTGTAAAAGTGTGTGTGTGTGTGTGTGTGTGTGTGTGTGTGTGTGTGTGTGTGTGTGTGTGTGTGTGTGTGTGTGTGTGTGTCTGTGTGTATAAAGTGCAGCAGACAGGGGGAAGGTGAAACACATTGTTTTGTGACGGGAGGGGGTTCCCTGGGGAAAAGGTAGTTGTAAAAGTGTGTGTTTGCGTGTGTGTGTATGTAATGAATGCGGTAATCTGGGTGTTTATGTGTGAATGTGTGTGGGATGTGGTGGCTGTCATGCTTCCATGTTCCTCTAGATATCAACTAGAAAGGGGGGATTTGAACCCTGCACACTTGCCACAGAAAACCACAGTATTAATCATTGATCACCATCTGATCATTGTGTTCCTTCCACTGTAGGCTCTGGCTCACCCTTTACCCTCCCCTTCCCTCCTCACTTAATCTCTCAGACCTGTTATAACATGCTTCACTACCTCACTTTATCTCAACTCCAAATACATATCCAACTGACTTACACCTGGCGTCCTCTCACTATCACATATACTACTCACTCGGTTTCCTCTCTTACTCTTATATCTTCCCCTTCCATCCCATTACCCCTTCTAGCTTGTTCTACCTTAGTGTGGAGCATCTGCTTTGTATCTGAGTTTAGTGCAATGTTTGTATATAAGAGTTAGGTTTATGAGTTTAGAACAGTATACATTTCAGCTTAGTAATATCTATGTATACATTCTACCTTTATTCATAGCCTCTAGCTAGATATTGGTATATCTGTTCATTACTATGTCTCATATTGTATGTATATCTAATGTTTGCTGCAGTATGTATTATTTCTATTGTATGTATATTCAATTGTTTTTCATGTACTCGGTTGCTCATTTATTGTTCTGTGGAGCTTTTCTCCCCGGATCTCCAATGAAAAAGGACCTGTGTGCAGTTGGAATTTCCCGGTAAATAAAATAATTAAATAATTAAACCAATAGCTAAAAGTTAAGTTGTTAAGCAAAGGGAATAAGAACAATATTTTGGCTGCAAACACTGGGAAGGACACAATATTAAGCAAAAGATATCTCATGTTTAGAAATTCTGATAGCATTCTTCTGACAGTTGCTGATGTGATCATGGTTGTGGTGATGCTGTCTCTGGTTAGACTACAAAACACTTTGAGAAAAAAAATATTAGCAAAAATCCTAAAACATATAAATAAATAGATTAACAAACAAGAAAAGAATGAAAATTCTGGACCACAAAATCTTGAACATATACGTCACGTGCATACATGTTTATATATACATGTATGTGTATTTTCTATATTTATATTTATCATACTATTTGTATATACATATACAGATGCATTTGCACTGCTTAAAGTCTGACACTGCAGATCGTAATTAGCCTTGGTGTGCCTCCCTTCTTCCTATTGGCTTCTAAATAAATCATAATATTTATTATTCCATATGTTTTAAGTCATAGATAATTTTCTGTGCCAATTTTCTGCTGAAAGATTCTACCAACTGTTATTCTTTCCTACTATCTGACTTTATTCCCCATATCATTTCAAAACATGTATAACAGTGATATTTGATATATTTATATGTGTGTGTGTGTGTGTGTGTGTGTATATATATATATATATATATATATATATATATATATATATATATATATATATACATATATACATACATAGTGCTTACTATTACTTATTTAAATATAAAACAGGAGCTGCCTCTCCACACACTTCCTATGAGTCTGTGGGTAAGGTATTTTTAGGTTGATGTTAAGTTATATCTGTATCGTTTTTACATGCTGTTCTCATTAAGAAACTTCAGTTTCTCCTTCTTGTGTAACTGTTACAGAAGCTTGGTGTCCTGATCTGAATTGCTCTCATTCTGCATATATATTCAATTGTTTTTCATGTACTCGGTTGCTCATTTATTGTTCTGAAAAAGGATCTCTGTCCAGTTGGAATTTCCCGGTAAACAAATGTATATAAAATAATAAATAATAAATAAATGAATACATAATTAATTAACATAAGTTAGTACAGCAGCTTTGTAACATACATTGAGGATCCTTGTGATTATTCAATACCTGTAACAGTTTATGACTCATAAAGCAGAGGTGCAGAGAACATTAAACATACCTTGCAGTCTCTCTGTGTAAGAAAATCATGACAAAGCTAATGTTGGGGCACACTCATGGACAGATTTTAATTATTCATCCTACAAAGTTAGAAAATCACTAGAATAATAGCTTTTGCAATTGCATACATTCATTGAATGACATTAAGTGTGAAACTTTAATATCTGTCATTAATGACTGACTGTAATCATCCAAGATTTACCAGAGCAGGAAAAATGAGACATCAGGGATATTCTGACAACACAGGTATCGGTATGGGATATTTGGTATGTGTGTGAGTGAGACAGTTTGTGTGTTTGTGTGTGTGTGTGTGTGTGTGTGTGTGTGTGTGTGTGTGTGTGTGTGTGTGTGTGTGTGTGTGTGTGTGCTTTTGAATTAAAGTGGATGCCTGTGCACTAGTTAAAGGTAATACACACATATGCAATTTAGCTGATATACAAAATAATGTACTGTGGAAACAGTGCCATTTTATAGCAGCCCTTAATGCAGGCAGTGGAGGTCTTTCTGAATTCATGATATTCTTAAAGCATGGTCATACATTTCAATACATTGACAAGTAAAATGCTAGAGACAATGAAATGTCTCAGTCTACAAGAATTCCAAGACATTAAGTGATCAATTTAACCTGCAAGGCCACAACTTCATTAAAATACATTCGCATGCAGTTATAACGTAATTCAATGAGCATATAAAATCACAATATTAAAACCTGAAGAAATTTATTTATTTAGAAATGTTAGCTGCATCACGACACACAATGAACGAAGGGCAAAATGGCATGAACTGAAATAAAAAAGTCAGATTTGCCAAGGAAAAGTAGCTCCTGAAATCTTTATATCTGTACATATAACACATATAGAAGAGAAGAAATGTTACATACAGAAACCAATAGTCAGTAAGAGCAAACTAGGTTGGTTTATCTCTATTCGATATCATAACTAATTTTTCTGAAGTTATCTAGGAAAAGAAGAAACATGTAATACTAAGATCCTCATGTAAAATTAAACCAATAGCTAAAAGTTAAGTTGCTAAGCAAAGGGAATAAGAACAATATTTTGGCTGCAAACACTAGGAAGGACACAATATTAAGCAAAAGATATCTCATGTTTAGAAATTCTGATAGCATTCTTCTGACAGTTGCTGATGTGATCATGGTTGTGGTGATGCTGTCTCTGGTTAGACTACAAAACACTTTGAGAAAAAAAATATTAGCAAAAATCCTAAAACATATAAAAAATAGATTAGCAAACAAGAAAAGATTGAAAATTCTGCACCACAAAATCTTCTTGAACATATATGTGCATACATGTTTATATATACATGTATGTGTATTTTCTATATTTATATTTATCATACTATTTGTATATACATATACAGATGCATTTGCACTGATTAAAGTCTGACACTGCAGATCGTAATTAGCCTTGGTGTGCCTCCCTTCTTCCTATTGGCTTCTAAATAAATCATAATGTTTATTATTCCATATGTTTTAAGTCATAGATCATTTTCTGTGCCAATTTTCTGCTGAAAGATTCTACCAACTGTTATACTTTCCTACTATCTGACTTTATTCCCCATATAATTTCAAAACATGTATAACAGTGATATTTGATATATTTATGTGTGTGTGTGTGTGTGTGTGTGTGTGTGTGTGTATGTGTGTGTGTGTGTGTGTGTGTATATATATATATATATATATATATATATATATATATATATATATATATATATGGTTCTACCTGACTAGGGAGGCGGGTAGAGGAGGGAAGGTATAGTAGCCGGACCTACCTTAGGGTTAGGTAGTAAGTAGTGTGGCTTTGTAAGGATGTTGGTGTGCTTGTGTTGTGTGTGTGGTTTGTGGAATGGGGATGTTTTGTTTTTAATTGTTATTGTGGTGTGTGCAGTGTATGGGACTATGTCAGGTAGAACCATATATATATATATACATATATACATGCATAGTGCTTACTATTACTTATTTAAATATAAAACAGGAGCTGCCTCTCCACACACTTCATATGAGTCTGTGGGTAAGGTATTTTTAGGTTGATGTTAAGTTATATCTGTATCGTTTTTACATGCTGTTCTCATTAAGAAACTTCAGTTTCTCCTTCTTGTGTAACTGTTACAGAAGCTTGGTGTCCTGATCTGAATTGCTTTCATTATGCATTGATGTCATTTTAGTAGGTGTGGCCTCCAGCACTGTACACTGCATACCACTGACCAGTACAGTTTCAAACATTTTGTCTGTCCTACTCCTAGGTCTGCAGGTCACTGCCTGCAGTGGCATCACTGGCTGTACTCAGTTTTCCCACCATTGGCTGTACTCACTGTTTTCTGTCAGTGCTTTGCTCCTTTAAGGTCATTATCCTCAGAAACATCATGTTACCTTCCCATTTAATGAATGTCAGCACTCATGATCTTACATCAACTGTCCTTATACAGCTGAATGATATTGTGCTTTTAGGCATTGAACCTCAGCTCTTATGTTACTAACTGCTGTATGTGTTTCATTAAAAAAAACAGATTATTTGGCATCTGTAACAGCATCTTTTAAATGCTTCTAGTCAGCAGATAACCTGTAATTTATTTCACCTTGCTGTCCATGTCTGGACAATTTACCTTTTTTTAATCATCTGTCTAGTATAGTATCTATGGTTTCATTAAAGCCTATATTGGCTACTGCGCTCATTATTTTGTTTTCCTAGCTACCCTGTCATAGTGGTATGCAGGATTTATTTAGCAATCTTATCTATGTCAGTTGTGATAGCTTAAGGTGGTCTTATGGTTTTCTGCAAAATTATTTCTGGGACAACTGTAGTAAAAAAAAAAAAAATCCTACGCCCCAAACTCCAAGTTTTTTATTTCGTATTTTGATTACTCTGATGAAGGCTGTTCTATCACTTTCTTCTGTATTCTTCCTTTGAGTCTCTTCCTATAAGCTCACATTTAACATCAATCCTAGTCTGTTGGCATCAGGTTGGTAGTACTCTGTCTTATGGAATACTGAAAAGAACTTGCAACAACCAAAGTCAGAGGCTGAGAAAATCATTATTAATTAAATCATTCATTTTGCTTCCCTAAGGAAACTGCAGATTATGCATCATAATCACACTGCAGGGCATTGCACAGTTTATATTGTCAGCCTCCAATGAATAGTTGTGGACAATGTACTAATCATTACAACCAACCTAACTTCTATTTTTAAAAAGTGACCCCACTGCCTGCTGATCTTCATCCCCCTTCCAGCCCAGCTGCTCAGTTGTTTCCTGTCACTGGGGTGAGGGGAAAAATGGAAGGGCCCATCAGTAAGACAGCCATTAGGGATGGCTGGGAAGTTTTCTTAAACTCTAGAGCCAGTGGCCTCCCAGTGACAGTTCATGGGAGGGGAGTGTAATGAGTGTCAAAGGTGTACTGCCCCTTACTTCCACAAGAAGCTGAATTCAAAAGGATGCCTCACCCACCCACAAGAGGTACAGGGTGGTGGCATCCCCAGTATCCAACAAGGTAATCAAATCTAACACACACATGACCCTTGGTCTGTGTACTTTCTCTCTCCCAGACTGGTATGCCTCCCTTGCCTGTGACATCAAATGCCTGATCAGCTAATTGAAATTAGGTGACCTGGGAAATAGTCAGGGATCTATTCCTCTGCGACACTGGTGCATGCTCAAACCACCTTCTTTTATGGAAGGAAAGCACTGATGGGATGCTTCCAAAGCCCCTACCCTCAACAGCATTGTAGCATCCTGAGCCCATCCATAAGCCAAGTATTGTGTTCACAGACATTGTTGCACAATGGAGCAAGAATGGTATGCAGTAAATCTGTGTATCCAACCTGAACCAGTTCAAAAAGATCAAAATCAGAAAACAAATTGGTAAGACCATGTATGTGATGTAGTATAAGCATATTACCCCATGCATAGACTACATATTCAAATCATTCCTTCCTAGCTGTAAGAAATTCAAAAAGCCAGTATCATTAGTGTCTGGCTGGTCCTGGCAGGATAACCTATAGGACAACAAGCATGCAATTACCAGTAGTGCAGTTCACCTGACCATAGCTATCCCCCTACTTGGGCAATATACCAACACAACAAAAAAATAATTAAATAAATAATAAAACACTGACTCCATTGCAAGGCAGGAAAACCTCTGGCAACAATGTAGTTTCTGACAGTGCAGGTAAACCTGTTGCCACACACTGCCCTGTCCTGCACTCACTCAGTGATGCTGGTGAGCTCCCAGCAGTGGGAGATTGTACACTGATAGATTTCCACATTACCACGGTATGGTAATGACTTCTGGTCTTCCTTCATGCCTTCTTTATGAATCACAGTCAGGCATGACAGCAGACCACAGTTCAGTCATGTATAGTAGTTGCTTACAGTATAATCAGTAATGTATGCTTTACCAAGGAGTGGCAGATATCTGCATAGTAAGACATACTATAAAGTGCCACCCTAAGCACTGAAGTGCATTGCATGCATCTGAGCACAAGCACTCCTTTGTGCTATTAAGTAAAGTGGAAAGGAGGTTGCATGCCATAATGTCTATGAAATGCAATAGTTCCTGGCAATATACTAACCATAGTGCACTCAGTGAATACCAGGGCTATCCACCAGCATAATCAAATCACTGTAGTGATGGGTAGGTTGGAGTATTGCCTCAGGGGCTGCTCCTCCTCTGTAATACACACACACACACACACACACACACACACACACACACACACACACACACACACACACACACACACACACACACACACAGGGCCCGATTCCATAAGACTTGCAAGTCTTTTGTAAACTATCCTCCAGTGTAAGCCTGCTTATAGACAGGCATTTCACTGAAGCAAGTCACTTACTCTGACAGCAAGTCTTTCAGAATCAAGGCAGACTTACACTGAGAGCAACTCTTTTGTAATCTGGCCCATAAACATACACACACGTGCACACATGAATCTTTTGAGAAATTAATTGGACAACAAACTGGACATTTACATGCAGAGTATAAATGTATAAATTCTTAGGCTAACTATTACTGCATACACAGATACATGCAGAGATAAAGGTGGGCACCCACCTACACACCCTGCCTCTTCACTGTTTCCTCATACACACACACACACACACACACACACACACACACACACACACACACACACACACACACACACACACACACACACACACACACACACACACACACACACACCACATTTCTTAGATGATTCAGTTCAGTGTAATACAATAAAATTTGCATGAAATAAGCATACATTACACCACCAATGTCTCTTAAACTAGTCTAGTTTATCATAACATTTGCAGAACAAAATAATGCAAATGAGTAATCTTTGTCGCACTTTGAAATCTTCCTCCTTTTAGCACATTACCATTAAATCATGTGTATCAGTTGTTTCTTTGATAGCTGTGAGGCTTATTGTTAAAAGCAATGAGAGCTATTTTAAATAACTTAATCTGATGCAGAGTCCAGGGAGCCAGAGACTTGAAATATGGGATATATCATGTCTGAATATGTGACTGCAGTCTATTTTTATATCAGCAGAAGTTATAATTAGTTAAGCACACTTCAAAAAAGCTTTAGACAGAATTTCGGAACAAAATAAGCCCCATATAGGCCAGAAATAATGCATTCCTTTACCTAATTAAAAAGCATCTCATTGTGAATAGAGTTTCCCTTTTCTCTGAGTGTTTGCAGAGTGTTTGTTATGTCCTTCATAGACCACTCACTACTGTAATTCTGCAAGCAGACCCCCCGATATATATGTGTGCAGTCTGTGCACATAATTATTACACACACACACACACACACACACACACACACACACACACACACACACACACACACACACACACACACACACACACACACGTATATATGTATGTGCATATTTATTATACAATATTTATTAGCCAATAATGCAATATATGAGTAACAGAATAATAAATGGAATTCCAAACTGAGTTTTCATTTTAGGTTTGAATTTAATGTTATCATGCTTCAGAAGAAGTTTAGTGATAACTATCCATTCTAAGTTTACTTGTTTGGTAGTACTTTTTTTGTATCAATGGTCACTCATTTCTACATATGAAATTAACATGTTTTCTCCGATAAGGTAAGAGCAAAGATCTTTCAGCCAAGTAAAGTGTGATAGCCTTAAAGGCTGATTTTTAACATGTTAGCTGTTATCAGTGAGTGGTTGTAACAGCAAGAATGCTTTAAACATCTCCAATTTCATTAGAAAATTATGAGTACTGAAATCTTCATGAATGAGGGGAGTTTTAAAAAGTACACAACACCTTATCAATCAAAGAATCAATTTAGCTAAAGCACCTAGGCTATTTATAAAAAATGTGATCATTGCAAACTAAAGAGGTCATTACTGATTTTGCAATGAAATGTCCAGAGATGCTTAAAAGTCTAACTATTCTTGAAATTGTACAGAAAATAAGTTGCTGTGTCTTTTGGCTTTTCCCAGTTAGGGGCCGCCACAGCAGAACTCCGGTCCGCTAATGATTGGCAGTAGATTTTTACGTGCTGAGTTGCCAGCTCTGACGCACAACCTTCAATGAAGGTACGCCCATTCACGCATGTCTCCACACAGAAGATGCTCTAGCTGAGAATCGAACAGGACAACGTCGTACTGTGAGGCGACAACGCTACCGCAGCACCACCAATAAGTGAATTAGGTAATTTTAATCCCCATTTTTGTTTTGGACTTGAAAGATTATTCACACTAATCCACGGATTGTTGCTTTTTTGACAGAAATAGTGAGACAGCTTTATTTGCTGATTCTAAGAAATCAAATGAGATATGCAATACTGAGTTGGTGCAGAAGTAAATGATCCTTTTAAAGATTTTCATTTTAACAAAAGCTGATCTAGCAAACAGACTAAAATGAAATATACTCCAATTTTCTTGATAACATTTAATTCTAACCAATGTAAAATTAAGTGCATATGAATAAAAGTATAAATATCCAAACTGTATTTAACAGATAGGTAGTTAAGCTCATTCAGTGAAATGTTAACGCTAGATGACTTGTGTCCTTAGTAGGAATCAAAGTTGATTTGTGAAGGTTTAAGTTATAATTAGATGCTCATCTGTAATAATTAACAGTCTCTAACAAATGCAGTATAGTCTTTCCCCGGGATTCACGAAGGGCGATTTTCTGTGCAAGAATAGTGTAAGAGCTCCTGCACGGAAAATGGCCGGCGAGCGATTCAGGATAGTGCTGTTTTCACGTGCACGAGCAGCCCTACACTGTTCTAGCACAGAAAACCATTCAGCATGCAAATCACCTCATTTGTTGGTGAAATCCATGCAAATGAGGTGATTTTGCGATTCACCAAGCTGCCTGGACTCAGTGTTAGAACAGTGTCAATGCAGAAATGTATTCGGTTAATAACCGAATATATTTCTGCAAATGACAAAACAGAGGCATGACAGCTCATGAAAAGCATGTATTATGTTGATTATTCATGCCAGTGGCCAAATATAAGGCTATTGGCATGAAAAATTGTTTCATTTTAATGAAAATTAAACTTATTTTTTTGGCCAGTCTCGGCTGTTAAAGCATAGGGCAGTGGCGTGCAAACATGATCGTGCCGAAAATTAAAAAAAAAAAAATGGGAAAACTCAATTTTAAGGAAAATCTGCATTTTGCCATTATAGTCTATGGCATGCAGAATGTAAACAATACCAGGGAGCACTGGTTGTCAAGGGGAAACGGTCCATTTTAATGCAGTAACTAACAACCTACATGCTGGGGTATGCAAATGAGCAGAATGTTACTGAATCACAAAATATTCTAAGTCCACACACTGCACCTAACCGTGTAGGTACTAGAACAAGATCATGTAGGCAGGAGGAGCAACTAACAGGAAAAGGGGGTGTGTAATGCCTGCTGTAAACACATTGGAGCTCAGTGACCTGTGTTTGCCCTTAACTAAGCACAGCTAAAGAAGGGGATGTGTTAGCACTGTTAAACAGGTAGGCCGCGATGGTGCAGCCGTTAGCATTGTCGCCTCACAGCAAGTGGTTCTCCCGTTCGATTCTCAGCTGGAGCGCCTTCTGTGTGGAGTCTGTATGTCCTCCACCGTGGTTGAGTGACGTTAAAGACATGCAGTTAGGTGCGTGTGTGAGTGGGCATGCCTTCTTTGAAGGTTGGGCATCGGGCTGGCAACTCGGCACCGTGAAAATCCACTGCCAATCATTAGTGGACGGGAGTTCCGCTGTGGCAACCCCTAACCAGGAAAAGCCAAAAGACATTGCTTAAACAGGTGTGCGCAGCGCGCACCGGGTTTTAAACTCAAAAAAATTAAAAACAGGAAACAGCAACAGTGTCTATATTTGAACACTGTGAATGCACGGCGAGCCTTGGGGCTTAAACTAGGAGGAAACTGGTAAGGGGAAATAGCAGTAGGAAAGCAATCAAGGAGAAATAGCAAAGCTGGCAGTTGGAATGTATCAGAATCAGCCAATTATACAGACAACAGCCCAGAACAGCACTATAAACTATGCAAACACCTTTCAGACTGGTTTTTCCCACAAACTCTACACCACCGGTGTACACAGACGGGGGATTTTTAACTGGCAAAACTAACTAAAAATGTTAGAGGCTGCTGGCACTTTACTCTATCAATATGTGCTAGAGACTAGGGGTGATGAGGAGGAGAATGCTGACACCCGACCCACATTGAGGAGGAAGAGAAGAGTGTACAGACTCAGGGTAACCTACCAGGGCCTACATGATCTGGAGATAGTGGAGCACTATAGGATGGACAGGGACATTCTACAGCAAGTCATCGAGCTGTGCCGGCCACGCCTCACACACGGAACTAACAGAGGGGAACCCATCCCAGTGGATACCAAGGTATGTGCAGGCTTAAGAATAGTAGCCACAGGTACCTTCCAAAGACCAACTGCAGATATCATGGGGGACTCACAGGCATCAGCATCCTGGTTACTCCACCAGTTCCTGGATGCTATTACACCACATGCCAATGAGCAGATATATTTTCCCAAAACCCATGAGGCGTTGACCAGAAGCATGCGTCTTTTCCATCATATAGCAGAATACCCTGAGGTAGTTGGTGCTATAGACTGCATGGACATTTGCATCAAAGCACCACCTGGCAAGTGGGGTAGGGTTTACATAAACTGCAAGGGCTTCCCTCCATCAACTGCCAGTTCATGTGCGATGCCTACTGCATTATCATGCAAGTGTGTGCTGGCAGCCCTGGAAGCTATCACGACTCCCACATCTGGCATTCTTCACAGCTGCATCAGGGGTTTGCTGAGGGGAGATCCCATATGGCCATCTAGTGCAGGATTCTAGCCATGCACTGGAGCCGTGGCCGATGACACCCATCAGAAATGCACGGACATCTGAACAAGAATGCCATAATGAGGCACACGCACAAACCAGGATCATTGTAGAGCATGTGTTTGGGATGCTCAAGTCACGGTTCCACTGCCTTGACATATCCGGTGGAGCCTTGCAGTACTCCCCAGCTACATGTGAGCAAATGTTCATTGTATGTGCCATGCTACACAATATGATCCTGTGGAAACAGCTGCAGAAGGAACAGCATGGGAAGGGGCCACACAGCCCCCACCATTGCCAAGGCCACCACAGGCACAGAGGGACTCGGAGGATGAACTTCCTGAGCCTGCCCTTGTAGGCAGATGGAGGTGTGCCCAGTATGCCCTATCATTGGCAAAGAGGCAATGCATAGCACACACACATTGACACTGTAGGGACCCAGGAACTGATAGCTCTCTCCGACTCACACATACAGTAAAATGGATGCCAAACATGACAGTACCTGTGCTTTACCATGTATAGGGAGTGTACCACATGCATCCAACATAGTCAGCCCTCCAGCACTGTCCTCAATACTGGCCCAGCTATAAGGTAAGTCACTCTTCCTATCAGTTAGTGAATCGAGTAATATGTTCTGATAGTTGTATATATGGTATGGATGCAAGCATGCAAGGGAATTGGGTGGCTGAATAGGATAGCAGCCGATAGATGACAGCTATATGGGACTGGTGTCAACATACTAGGCAGTACTACACAAGGTGACAACTCCCACTGCAGTACATGTGGTGGCCCAAATAACTGTGGGTGTCCATAGGTCACACACATGGATGTCAATGAGGGTCACATACCCACCACCAGCCTCACCCAGAAGGACAGGTGTACATGACCATAAAGAAAGGCCGGGCTAAGGCCTCCAAATGATCGCAATGGTGGACAGCCCCCCTCCAGACCTACACAGACATATTACAACAGGTCTGGCAGTTGCATATTAGTTTTGAAGGCTAGGAAGTCTGAACTGAAATGTATGCCATTAAAATCTGACACGTACTCTACTGGTATGCCTCCTTTCTGCATGATAGGTCACAATACAATATGAAATGGAAACCAGAAGATTAACTGAAATACCAGTACAGCCATTACAAATGTTTAAAGTCTTTAGGTGTGCACCCCCCCACCACAATCCCATGTAGAAATTCAGTAACATGTAAGTTTGAGGAGTAATATCACTGGAGCACAGATTGCCAGGGCTGTCCCAATCTACATGATAGAATGTTGCATGTGTACAATATGCAGGGATCAGTATGGTAAGTTTGTTGTGTGTTTAATATTGCCTGGAAATGGTCAGCATGTAGACCTGGATGGTTGCGCCCCAGTGGCCTAGGTACAGTACTGTGGTCAGCATGTAGGCCTGGATGGTTGTGTCTCAGTGGTCTAGGTAAAGTACTGTGGGCGACAGGGCCATGTTCCAACCGCAGTGCCAGCCACACTGCTTCTCAGCTACACCCATGCCAGCAGTTGTACATACTCACTGTCCAGATGTCAATATCTGTCACAGCTGGAAAGTTGGACACACCATGAACTGGGGCCCATACATAGAAACAGTACACAAGTGGAAGTACCCTACACAGAGTGCATATAAAATAACTGTCAACTGCACACAACTTTGGAATTATACATAGAGGTTAGCATCACATTAGTTGTCCCTCTAGTATGGAATATTGGTAGTCTGGCCAATCACTGGCAGACCACAAAAGGCAGAGTTATAAAGTAATGACAGGCTGCCCATGTCCACACACAAGGCAGCATAAGGGGAATGTCCCAGGTATATGTGTGAGTCAGGTGCAAGTGCTTCCATATCACACATGCACCCAGCTCACTCCACCATCAGCCACAGTTTATCACAGGTCATATCCCTGCTGTAGGGAATGAGTACAGCATGACTCCATCTCTGTATGGGAATACATACACGATGCTGCATGCTGAATCGGTGTCCCATGCAGGTGTGTCCCTAGCAGTAAGCAGCAACCTGCCCACATCCAGATTCATGGATCAGTATGAACAGGAAGGATTGACTGGAACACCTCAACCACTTACCACTGTCACCCCAGGGTAATCCACTGGCTTGCAGCCTGGGAACGTATCAGTGACAGAATGCACTGGACTGCTACAGATGGCCTGCAGCACTCTCAAATGGCCTACAGTCTTCTGGCAAAGGCTCCTGCCACACCCATAGTGCCAATGTGCAGAATGTCAGGGGGTCCTAACTAACGACCTAACGCAGTAAACAGAAAACAAATGCAAGGCCATGCTGACAAATGCCAGTAGCATGCCTCCCCATGTCCTACTGCAAGAACTGTGGACCAGGCCATAAATACTACTGGGATAAAGGCCCAACTACAGGGATACCTCTGAGATATTGCTTACATAATGTTAGGTGGAGGAGAGAATAACAGGGGGGTGTAGTAGCATGGATGTCATGGAGTGTGTGAAGTCTGAAACTCTAATGTCCGCCCATACTACCCCCTGACTGAAAACCCATGAATGAATAGCCACAAAACTGCTTGTAAACCACAATGTGAAGGTAAACTGACCAGATATATGAGTCCTGCCTCAGGATAACGTGGGTGTATCTGTACAGCTAAGAAGTATGGCCCCAGCAGAATATGGCCATTCCATTAAGTTTATGAAAGCACAAGAAGGGGATCCCCAGCCAGCATACTACCAAGGTGCTGGACCATTTACACAGAACCGGTGGTCTATTGTCTGTAGCTACCCCTCCACAATGGCAGGAGTGTGCCAGAATGTGTAGTCTATGCCTCAGAATATGGGTCTCAGCTTCATTCATCTTGCATTTCCCTGGTAAATAACTGTGAACAAAGAATGATATGTGTCAGTAGTTGATGACATGATACATCACAATGTAAAAGAGTACATATGTCAGAAAATCTATGCTACAACCAACCATGTTACACAAGCAGCACAAACAGCAATAGTTACAGTATACCCTGTATGTTACGCCCATTGTGTCTCCATATTGGCAACCTATCTACAGATATCCTGCACAAACTAGTTACTAGGTGTAGCTGTAACACACAAAACCCTGGACTGGAGTACAACTTTCCCTGGAATGGATTCACACATTCAATATAGAAGGTCATACTGGGCATGCTCCTACACTTAGAGAAATGAAGCTCATGTCTGACAACACAGTGGACTATCGATATCTGTTAATCACAGATGTCTGTGCACACACATCAAATTGTACACCAGTTATACTTCACACACACACACATTGGATAGCAATACTCACACATATCTAAGGCCAACATAATATAATATGTCAAATACACACACACAGATGTGGGGAAGAGAGAGACAGACAGTGACAGAGAGAATCCCATTATGAGGCCTTTCCCACCACAGTACACATCCCATTGGCCTATATCACATGATGTGCTGATGTCATTCACTGTAGAAATTCCTTTTGATAGCTCTCAGCCCTATAGTCTCAGTGGTGCTTGTGATAACTGTGTAACACTATAGTACAAATAAGTATTCATGTAGCATTTGTAGTCTCAGTCCTATCAAATGTAAGGTTGTGTGTGAGTGTGTGTTTCTAGATTAATGAGTTTGAGGCCATTCACACTCATTACACTTCCCATTGCCCTACTTTAGCACTCCTGCTGATGTCAGTCACCTTGAAATAACCCTTTGGGCAGCTTGCAGCCCTATAAGCTCTGTGGTGCTCATGATAACTGTGTAATTCTATAGTGTAGTAAACTAGGTAGGTAGGAGTTCTAATCCTGGTCCTGGCAACTATGAAAATGTGTGTGCCCGTGTGCGAGAGTATGTGTGTCTTTGTAGAGACATAACTTTGAGGCCATTCACACTCACTGCATTTCTGTTACCCCTCCTTTAGCACTGCTGCTGATGTCACTCATCTTCAAAGATACTTTTGGACAGATTTCCAACATATAAGCTCCGTTGTGCTTGTGATGACTATGTAATACTATAGTGTGAGAAACTAGTTGAGTAGGAGTTCTAATTCTGCTACTGGTAGGTGTGAAAATATGTGTATTTGTGTGAGAGAGTGTGTGTGTTTTTGTACAGACATGATTTTGAGGCTATTTACACTCACTACACTTTCCTTACCCCTCCTTTAGCACTGCTGCTGATGTCACTCACCTTCAAAGATACATTTGGACAGCTCTCTAATATATAAGCTCTGTGGTGCTTGTGATAACTGTGTAATGCTATAGTGTAGTAAACTAGTTAGATTAGGAGTTCTAATCCCAGTCCTGGCAACTGTGAAAATGTCTGTGTTTCTGTGAGAGAGTGTGGAGGCCATTCACACTCACTACATTTCCCTTACCCCTCCTTTAGCACTGCTGCTGATGTCACTCACCTTCAAAGATACCTTTGGACAGTTCTCCAGTATATAAGCTCTGTGGCACTTGAGATAACTGCATAATACTATAGTGTAATAAACTAGTTAGGTAGAAGTTCTAATCCTGGTCCTGGCAACTGTAAAAATGCGTGTGTTTGTGTGAGAGAGTGTGTGTGTCTTTGTAAAGACATAATTTTGAGGCCATTCACACTCACTACACTTCCCTTACCCCTCCCTTAGCACTGCTGCTGATGTCACTCACCTTCAAAGATACCTTTGGACAGCTCTCTAACATATAAGCTGCATGGGACTCATGATATCTGTGTGATACTTTACTGCAAAACACTACTTAGATAGGAGTTCTAATCTCAGTTCTGTTAATTATAAAAGTGTGTCTGTTTGTGTGTGTATATCTGTAGGTTGAAGTATTTTGTGTCCATACACAGCCAGTACATTTCAAAGTGTAATACTTTACAACAGCTGCTGATGTCACTCACCTTAGAGGTATGTTTGAACACTGTTCTACCTATAAGCTTCGTGGCACATGTGATAAATGCATAACAATGTAGTAGCAATAGCTACATAGGTAGGGGTTTGAATCTCATTCCAGGCAAGTGTTCGTGTGTGTGTGTGTGTGTGTGTTTATATATATGTGTGTGTGTTTGTACCTTAAAGCTTTTGCCCCCATTTACACACAGGACACTTCTCAGTGCCCTACTTTAGCCTTTAGCAGTCCTGCAGATATCCTTCACCTTAGAAGTTCCTGTTGGCAACCCTATATCATATAAGCTCAGTGGTGTGCGCGGTAAATGCATAACATAAAGGTCTGAAACCAAAGTTAGATAGAGGTTCAAACCTCACTCCTGGCAAATGTAAATGTGTGTGTAGGGTAAAGTATTTTATGAAATCTCTCACCTCCTACATCACCCAATGCCATTATTTACAAGGGCTAGTGATGTTCCTCAACTTAGAAGTACCTTGGAACAACATCCATCCTTTAAGCTCTATGGTGTGTGCAATAAATGTGCAACACTGTAGTAGTAATGCATAGATAGGTAGGGGTTCAAAACTCAGTACTGGCAAGTGTGTGTGTGTGTGTGTGTGTGTGTGTGTGTGTGTGTGTGTGTGTGTGTGTGTGTGTGTGTGTGTGTGTGTGTGTGCCTTTGTCTGTCATCAGTATCCTGTGTGAGTGTGATTGTGTAATAACATGATCCATTGGGGGTGGGTTTTGCTAAATTATTACATTGATGACCTAGTATATATCCCAATGTCTACATTACAAGGCAAACAGCTGTCAAACACCATAGAGGATGGTGTAGACAGTCTACAGCCATAAATGTGTAGTGCCATGTGCAATGACAATGTGACAGTATGAAATAGTGAACAATATAGGCAACCCTTCTAATACTCAGAGACCACTCTGCACCCAAGAATCATACACAAACACACTTGGCTAGGCATCAGCCACTATATCAGTAGTTCTCTTGCAAACTGCCTCACAGATAGTACTCATGGTGTGATTGCAGTGGACTCCATGACAAACTGATGACCAGGCATGAATGGTGTCACACAGGATATGGACCCATGTCCTGTCATGTTTGGGATCTACCCTTCTGAGGTGCAGGAGAGCACAAAGGCACCCTGGATGAAAATGTTTCCATACAACAGTAAGGTGGGTGGTAGCATTCCCAATCCATGTGATGTTGACATCATGCACAAAGGCCAGTCTGACACTTATGACTGTAGTCAGAACCCAGGACATTACCTCAATGCCAAGAGATGTGCCAGCATTACCTTTGGGAACACCATGGCTCACATGAAGTAATACATTGGTGGTAGTTCACTGGACAGTGACATTATTAGAACAGAACGGGGAATACAGGCTGACAGCCAGCTGTCTGTTGACCACAACAGTGCCACTGACATCAGAAAGTACTTTGATGTGTTACATCTCCTGACTAAGTGTGTGTTATCCAACAAGTAAAAGGACATGGTCACTCTGTACCCTCCCCTCAGTAGCCCAATCAGTGTGTACAGTGGCCCTTTTGCCATGTACCCCACTGGACACCTGCAACAACTGTAGACTCTGTAAATGTACCCCACAAAGAGAATACCATGCTTTATACACATGCCCTGTATGGACAGACTCCAATAACTACAATGTATCCCCGTATCATACTGTCTATGTAGGTGCAATCTCTACCTCAGTTACACAGCCATGTCTCACCAAACTAGGTAAGGAATGCTACATCTGAAGATACCAATCTGTCCACACAACATGTCCCAGAGATCTCAAGCACACTTCCACACTGCAAAGGACATGCTTGTGGGACAGGTTCACAACCAAGACACTGTCCATGTTATGGAATATAAACACATACATGTGAAGCAGTGCACATCACTGGCCACCCACAATAGAAATCTGGATGAGTGGATGGGGAATACAATACCCACCCCTAGGAACCACTCCAGTGACTATACTCATGAGCCACACTGGGGACTATTGTCATGTGGCCTGATGCCAGGGTATTCCCTTGGGCTAGCTTTGTAGAGCCTTCAGGCCCATTCACCTACTATACACCTATGAAGCAATGAACCTATGGATCTCAGTACAGGCAAGTGTGTGTGTGTGTGTGTGTGTGTGTGTGTGTGTGTGTGTGTGTGTGTGTGTGTGTGTGTGTGTGTGTGTGTGTGTGTGTGTGTGTCTGCATGCACACAGACATGCCATGTGGCTGCCCTACACTGATGTTTTTTGGACAGCTGTGACCTGTACATGGCAGGGTGTGCAGTTCACTGTCTCTGGCCATGGACAAGGGAACTGGACCTGCCAGGGGTATCACGGGCACCACCAGGGACAATGCCAGACATTGTACTGCTCCCTGATGGTGACAGTTGTCTGCTGGATCCACGTCCCTGTTGGGACTGGCCAGGACCACATGCCAATGGCCTGCCACATCTTGGCATGGACATCGCACCACCCTCAGTATTGGTAGTGTTACTGCCCATATGGGAGCATGATGGTGCATGGCCACATGCATGCCTAGCTGATTGTGGTGCTGAGCTACCTCCACGTGGCTGCTACCTCCCGTCCGCCAGACATTCAAGCACAGATATGCCATGGTGGAGGAGTGCCACGACCTGACACCACCATCTATCAGAGATCTCATTGCCCTCATGCTGGACCCCAATGAGTTCATGAAAATCATCATATGCACTAGGGGGATATTATTCAACCAGCCTGCGCATTTGTCTGGTGTTACATTCGTTATATGCCTGTGCAGCCATTACAGACCAAAACATGTGCCTGGTTACTGCAGCAGTGGTACTCTCAACATGGGCTGGATGGGCAGCCATTCTCCTCCAAGCACCCTTGTCCACAGATTTGGTCCAAGGTCACTTTGTATGTCATGTAGAACACAGCCATGGATATATTGGTGTCCCATGGAAGCTGTATTCTTGCCTGTGGACAATGCAGGTCTAACCTGGCCTGCAGTACTGCTGGGTGCACATGCCATTCATCTGCCATTGTGATTGTACACTTGTGGGGAGAGAGAGTGGTAAATCTGGCACTGAATGTGTTGCCAAGACTGTGACAAATATCTGTTGTCTCAGGATAGGTATTAGCATTGTACAGTAACTCACATCACTTGAGTTTAATGCTGTGGAGGTTGTTGATGTAACTATCAAAGGCTTTTGTGATTGTCGTCAGTGTCTGCTGCATGTCTGCTTTCATAGATGCCTATAGGGGATTCCATGGGGGATCCCAAGTTGTGTTTGAGGCTAATAAGGGAGTTTAACAGTCATGGGATACCACCTTTCTCTGCAACAGTGTCCTACTTCTGTTGTACACTTTAGTAATGGCAGGGGACCATCACATTGTCTCCCCATGTTTGGAGGACAGTGTCTGGATTCTATTGGCTATGGCAAGTACCATGCATTCATGTACCTGTTTGTACAGTACATATGTGCATGATTCAACAGTCATGTAGCTATTTTCCATTGCCATGGCTGCAGTGAAGTCATCTACCCCTGTTTTTATGGCTGCAAAGTCAGCTTTTGGGAGGTTTTGCAAGGTGGTTACCTTTGTGGGGGGTGTGGCTGACATGTTGAGTTCCGTGTTGATTACAGCCTGTGTGGATCTCACCAGGTAGGGATTGACAACTGTGGATGAGCAACAGTCCCATATTTAAGTAGTCAACACAGGTCAAGGTTGTTGCATCCTCTACCGGGGGTCAGTATGAGCCAGTCCAGGGCATTGGAAATGATGAATCCCAGGAAGTGTTGGGCCGCTGTACTGGTGCTTGGCTACTTTCCCCAGGTGATGGAGGGGTAGTTGAAGTCTCATACTATGGCAGTGTTGCGTTGGACCATGATAGATGACAGGGTGTTGAGGAATGTGCATTGACAGTCTAGGGACATATATGTGGACCCATAGCAGGCTATGGTCTGGATTGCACTATTACCCTAAGGCAGTTGTACTGGAAGTATCTCCAATGCATTATGCTGTGATACTAGTCTGGAGGTGTTCCTATCCATAATGAATATGGAGACAACACCACCTGTGGAGGTGTGGTGTGGTCCATGTTTGGGGGCTGACAGCTGTGGAATGCGCTATAGCCTGATTCTGCAGAGCTGCTGTCTGCTGCTGTGAACCACCTCTCCATTACAGCAGAAATGTTAATGTCCTCCACTCCGATAAGTGCTTTGAGTGACTGCATCCTGACAGTTAGATGTCTACTGTTGAGCAGCATGACCCTCAGATTGTATATATGTCTAGCTGTTATGGTTGTACTTACATTAGGAACACTGCCAAATAAGGCATTTTAGAGGTGGCAACACACTTAGCCAGTACCTGGAAACCCACCGCTGACAGATGTAAGACATCTGTGGCAAGTCATTGAGTTCTGTCAATCATGTCATCCCAAGCAGAGAGATACTGGATCTCCTGAGAATGACCAAAACACATAAGCCAATGTTGCAGTCAATCTGTTGATAGTACCACAGCATCGTTCTGGGTGAAGGTATACTGCTCAGGGCTACTGTCACACCTGCATGGACCACATAATCAGAGAGTTCAACTACTTTCCATGTAGTCCAGGGGAGGTGAGTCCCAGGTCATTCACACCCACATTGATACAGACTGATACTCATAGTTGTTGTGGAGTGCCATGACTGGCTGTGTCATGTGTTGGATGCTGGCATGTGATAGATATTTGGCTGTTACCTGCTCCATATTCAACTTAGTGGGTGGGATATGTGTTTGCCTTAGTATTGAGTTGCCCATGATCACTGTATTGTGCAAGGTGGTTAGCCTTAAGAGCTTAGGTTGAGGGGCACACTGTGTAGGTTAAATATATGTCCCTTGGCATGTGCCATGTTGTGGTGTCTGAGTGGGTGTCTGTCTTGCTGGTCAGTGCTGATTGAGTAAATGTCCATTGAGTGTGTCTGTGAAGGTGGGTGCATGGCTTTTCACTGTATGACATGGCTGTCAAAGTGGGTGTCATGGTGAGCTATGTGTTCCACATGGTGTAGTGCAGGTGTTGATCTTATCCTCTTGACCTGCTAATCCAGTCTTTTCTGGAGAGTGCATATGTCCACATTGGGTGATATACGGGTAAATCTCACAGGTCTGAATGCTTGGAGTTTAGAGGGGAGGGTTGTCTGTGTACATGAGGCAGTTGCAACAGTGCCTCAGACTGGACAAGTGCACCAGGTTAATGGGTGATAGCACAGAAAACTGCCCTTCAATAATGCCAGGAGGGTGGACATAACTAGTAAGTACTGGGGCTACTTCTGTGATGAATGGGTAATGCTGACAGCTGCCAGATGTGCCACATTTATTGATACAATAACCTGGTGATGTGTGCAGGAGTTCTAATCCCAATACTTGTGTGTGTGTGTGTGTGTGTGTGTGTGTGTGTGTGTGTGTGTGTGTGTGGCTTATAGCTTTCTTGATTTCTCCTCGCCCCAGTCTAGTAGTCCTGTTGTCATCCAGCTTAGCAGTACCTTTGGAGGATTTGAAACTGTATAAGCTCTGTGGCATGTCTGATAACTGTGTAGCACTGTAGTAGAAATAACTAGATAGGCAGGAATTCTAATCTCCCTATTGGCAACTGTTGGGATATGTGTGTGTGTCGTGTGAGAATCATTTAGTATGTGAGTTACACCATTTTTGACATGTGCACTACCCTTTACACTTCGCCTCACTCCAATTTAGTAGTCCTGTTGATGTCACCCACCTTAGAAGTACCTTTGGAGTAGGTGGGAATGTATAAGCTCTGCAGCGCATCAGATAACTGCGTAGCACTATAGTAGAAATAACTAGATAGGCAGGAGTTCTAATCCCAGTACTGGCGACTGTGTGTGAGGATCATATCTTGTGTGGCTTATACCAGTTTGATGTGTGTAGCATACACGGCTGGTGACCACCTCCCGCAGCCATTACTTTATATAGTGTGGTAGCATCTGCCTCACATGCAGCAAGTTAAACCATTGCACAGTCCTCTGTACAGATGTGTCTGAAATATCCATATGTTTGCAACCTATACCTGGTTGGAAGTGGTCTGGGTGCCTTAACAATGCCCATGTATGTGATATTGTAGCTAAATAGGCCACAGTGAGTGTACTGAGACATATGGCAGCATGAGGTATCATACCTGACTGAAACATCATGCTGATATGACTTTTGCCACCTTCACAGGTGGCTGGCCTTGTTGGTGCAATACATGAGTCCAGATGCTTGGTTTTACAAGTGAACTGTTCATGTTATGGGTCACATTAAAGGCTGGAAGAGGTGTGGAGTGACACATTGTGGTCCTAATTTGTATGTAACAGGAGCACCTTGCATCTTAACATGGGTGCGTATACAATTTATATATACTGTATATCACTAATGTGTCACGTGTCCCTACCTTAGGGATTTGTCCAGCCCATTTTGGTGGCCTGTGTCCAGATGTCTTGGCACTGACAAGTTGTGAGGTATGCCACAGGAATGTTAAATTCAAGTCTGATAGGCCTCAGTGGTGCCACTGTGATGCAATGCCATTAACCCCACCAAAGTGAACATGCACATAAAGCAATATAGCTATTACATAAAGCAATATAGCTATTACTGATAGTTGTGTGCATGGTACATTGCAAGCCCTTCACATGCCTGGGGTATTGCCAGGCAACAACAGAACAATGTCATACTCACCAGCTTCAGGCTGCTGTCCCATATGCAGACCAGAGGGTCCTAGATAGTTGTGAGAGGGAGGTATTGTCAGCAGACTCACATGTGGCCTTGGTACAGGATGGATGCAGCATGTCTGCACATTTACAGTACTAACCTCAATAATATACAGTGTTCTGTCCTTACCATAGATGTGCACCTCTGTGCATTAGAAAACCTCATCCACAACTGCAATTGGACCTGACACTTGGATGTAGATACAACACAGATACATGTATGTCTGATACATTAGTGTACTAATCCCCACTGGGCCCTTACCTGCATGATCCTTGTCCAGTGTGTGAGTGCAACTCACCTCCACAATGCTTTCCTCAGCTTCATGGCTTGTGCATTGGGCGGGTGCCCCAAGGTTGGCGAGGAGCTCCTCAGTGGGTGTCAGTGGGGCATGGATGGCTGGGCCCCTACATGTGGCTAGCCAGTCCCTCGCTACACCAGCAGCGTGTTGTTGGGCATGGCAGATGAGGTTGGTGGCCCAATGCTGCACCTGCTCATAAGTTCTGCTGTGCAGGCCGGCATCATTTACCCTGCAGACCAGACCGTTCCACAGGGTGGTCCTCTCCTGCACATCTTGTGGTCTCAGTCCAAATAACAGGGCATAATGTTCGATCAAATATTGGGTGATGATGTCAGTTTCCCCAACAGAGAATGCTGATAGGCAAGCCCTCTGCATGTTAACTGGAAGACATAAACAGGAAAAAAGGTCACAGGACCTCATACAGTTGTCAAATTGCACATCAACACTGGATAATCAAAACTACACCAGAACCCTCCAATGTATCACAGCTATAGCAGCTTACATTACACTCCTGGCCCTGAGCTATCTTATTCCCCCCAATGTTGGACACTTAATTGCATAATCCTCTATTCTCCATTCATTTCTGTGTAGAGGGATGACAGTGGCCATCTTCCATGTGGATGATGGCAGGACTATGTTTGACTGTGGTGTGTGATGGAGCTGTGCGCACATGCCTGAGTTCATGTAGGAGGTAGACAGTGATGTTATTATGTCCCATGGAGATTTGCTGTTGTTGCCATCAGTAGGCAATATGTACAGGTTCACCATTGCTGAGGGGAGGAGTGTGGTTGATGTGCATATCCCTCTATACAACTGGGGTGGACAGGGTGGCAATGTTCCCACCTAACTTGCCTGATGCAGGTTGCCTATATCCATGGCATGTGTGTATGAGGTGTGCTTTACCCCCAGTACAGGGTGAATTGTGTTGTTGCCTCTGAGGCTGACAACATATGTGGAGACACTGTTGCAATTGTCCTTGGTGGTGTGGATATGTCTGATTTGTAGTCATAGTCAGCCTTAGAGGAAGTCACCTGTGAACTTACATGCTTGCTCAGATAGAGGTGGACTTGCTTCCAAGTTTTCGCCTGCACCTATGTGTCCCTGTACAGCCAATATAACAACCTATTATGTGGTTTGTGTATTGCTGCTGTCCACCAAAGGGGATTAGTCTACCTTGGTGGAGGCTGGTTATACAGGTCAGGTACTGTAGAGTCCATATAGCTATAGTGGATGTAAAGTGTACACATCCCCTGTTGCAATGCCTGGTATTTGTGCAATTGAAACATGACACCTCAATAACTCATTTCAAAACAATTCCCACCTTTAATGTGACCTATAGCCTGTACAATTCAATCAAAAACATAACAATCTGGTCTGTGAAAACATATGGAAATAATAATCAGTACAATAAGCCAGTTGAATGAGTGTGCACACCCTTAAACTGATATGTTGTGTATGCACCTCTTGAGATGGTTACAGCATTCATTCATCTTGGTTTGGACTCTAACATCATGGCACATCTTCACTTGGCAATAGTTGCTCACCTTCCTAGAAACACCTTTGTTTGTTTGTCAATGGAATTTTACAGGTTAGGGGTCACATTCAAGATGAGAAACATTACGAAATGATTTTCTGTGGCCTCATTGTCATACAGCACACAAACCTGGTATTCCAACAAGGGTGTGTACACTTGTGATATCCACTGTATATAGGTGTCGATATAGCTGTTAGTGTAGGCATGGACAGAGGGTCATAACACAGTTGGAATCTTCTCCAATTACTACCTGATAATCATGCCTACTCTAGTACCCATATCAGTGTCAGGGCAATGCAACGACCAGTAGCTGTACACATTTATGTCTGTTGCATGCACTGACACTGATATTGCACACAGGTGCAACATGCACAACCTATTTACAGTCTTGCTGCTCAAGCATACTTCTCAACTTGTTACAGCAGTAGATCTGGACAATGGCACACATAAATGGGGTGACAAAAGGGACACCAGTATTGATACTATATTAATATAGCTGCACCATACATTAGTAAGTTGATTGCACAGTAGGCTTTGACATCACTGTGAT
>NC_056735.1:1447644801-1447719801 GCF_019279795.1 Protopterus annectens
GAACATATGAAGAAAAACGTAATAAAAGGGCAAATGATAAGGTTAAGTAGGCTAACATCGGATGACGATATACACCACACAGAACTATTGTTACTTATTGTAATTATTTACTGTATGTTTTTACGTATCTCCTATTGGATATTGATATGATATTATGATATTAACTGTAGATTACTATGTTTTTTGGACATGTCATTGAGGACTGCCTTCATGTAGTAATGGCATACCTTTCAGCTTCAGACTTCTATCTTTCAAAACATTCATCTTAATGCATAACCTGTTGGCTATCAACTTTCTGTCTGTCCTCTGTACAGATGTGCCGATGTCAGGTTTTGCTAAGGCCATACCACTATGTAGATGCCCACATACTATTGTGCTGTGTGCCTGGACACTGCTGCAAGTTCTGACATAGGGACATTCCTTAATGTGGGGCTTGCCCCTTTTCCTTGCCTGTGTGAAGGACATTACAGAGGTGGTGGGCTACAGATTCACATACAGTAGGTGGCAATACGTCACAGGACAGGACATGTGAAGACAGCCAAACAACATGGGGGACATATCCCCAGATTTGTGAACAGATTCTATGTCATCAGTGCTGTTATACACATGGTGGATTGATAAATTGACAGGGTTTGTGTGGACATGCATTTAGTGAGTGACTTCACTACTGGCAGTGATATGTCTCTGAGATACCTCTCCACTGCCACGGTGTCCACAGACTGGCCACATGTTTGCCTGTTATGTGTAGTTTGTTGCCCAGACAGTTGATATCCTTGGTAAATTAGTCGTGGACTCTGAGGAATGCTGTCAGTAAATACATCTATTGGTATTTCTAACATCATATTCCTCATAAAGGATATGTTACAATAAACCTAGTAACATCTGCAACTGTCTCAATGTATGACAGCAATATGTCCACTCTACCCTTGTGTTTGTGCCTCTGTCCCCAAATGATGTTAGACTTTGTCCACATGTTAGTGATGCTCAGCCGTATTTATTATCATTATTTCCTGCCTTCATTCCTGCTACCAGCCTAGTGATGTAGTAGACCCACAGACATGTCAGGGAAGAGAGCCTGTAGATTCTGAGGTGAACTGTACATGTGAGAGGCCTGTGTATGTCTGGCCATTGTTAACAGACTGTCTTGGTTGTGTACACATGTCATGTGTACATGTTATTTGGGCTGTGCATGGAGGGGGGTGAATGTAAGTGTTATGACCCCTTCTTTATCTGACTGTGCATGCTGCTCCAGTTTCAGCTGATCTATTGGCTCTATGTGTTTGTAGGGGCAGACAGAGACATGTTCTGTACCAAGGTCAGGATTCAGACTACACAGATAATTGGGACTGTATATGTAGGGCTAGTATGTGAGTGGAAACAATGATGTATTTGTTCACACAGTCCATATATTCTACTGTTCACGTGACTTACTAGTATGTGATTGTGACTGTGGTGATATTGATTGTGGGTATGCACTTTCACACTTGTATCTGTTTGTCAGTGCTGTTACCTTCCTGTAGTGCCTAATATATTTGGAAATACATGTGTAATTACCCATAGCAGATTCCCTAACTCAATTACTTGTGATATTTCACTATATATATATGTTAGAGCACACAGGAGGGTATTACTGCAGCAACTGTGTTAGCTTATCTATGCCAGTACTTCAGATACATCCCCATTTTCATGGCTTCCACCCACCACTTTGTCAGCCTTGGTCCAGATTCATTTCAGTAAGGGATTCTGAGCATACCTGTCAACTGGCTAGATTGTTTCAAGATGTCTGGATTTATTGCTCATATTTCTGGTCTATTTTACAGATTATTCTCATTTCTCTGGTAAATCACTGTGATGATATGACTGTTGTCAGAAAATGAATGAGGACATACATTTCATTTACCTACCTCAAATCCATCACAATATGTATGCTGAAACAAGCTGTGTCACTCTATCAAGAAGAGTACAGGGGGACAATGACCTCTTCCTTCATGGATGCTAATGCGTTAGTACTGAGATGTGCCACATAGAAAGACTTTCTGACCGCAGTGGCAATGCGGTGGTCAAAAGAGACATTACTGTCAACCTGTGTACCCAGATCTCTTATAATGCCTTCTTTGTTCAGGGGACTACCATCAATGTGGTAATTCATGGGAACAGGGTTTTCCCCACAGGGGATGACACATTTTCTGACATTGAGCTTAAGACCATGGCTCTGACACCAGTCATTGATCTCAGTGAGGCCATTCAGTAGGATGCCAGCATTACTTGGGTAGTTAATAATAGCTCCCAACTTGCAATTGTCTGCAAATATCATCAGCCAGAGTCCCTTCATGTTGGCATGGACTTCAGAAAAGTTGATACCAAACATGAGAAGACCCAGGACAGAACCCTGTGGGACTCCACTTATGACTGCTCAGCAGTCTGACTTGGAGTCAGCTATTTCCACACTGTGAGTCCTATCTGTGACCCATTTTGCAACCCACCTAGTGATATAGGGGTTGACCCCTAGCTTAGTGAGTTTTTGCATGATGCCTGAATGGGGAAGGTTATCAAAGGCTTTGGCCAGATCAAGGTAGGCTGTATGTGCCACCTTGCCTTCATCCACAGCTCAGGTGACTGACTCCAAGAAGCTGACCAGGTTGATTGAGCAGGTATGACCTACCCTTCACAAAAGTAAACTGTGTAGGATCCCTGAGTCTGTGGCTTCCCATATCTCTATTTATTAGGTGCATGATGATGCATAACATAGCTTTGCATAACAGGCTTATCAGGCAGTTGGGGCAGTAGTTCCCAGGGTCTGTAGTCGCACCTCGTTTGTGGAGAGGGACGACTGTACCAGTGCACAATTCAGTAGGGACAAAGCCTGAGGTGAGGCTGTGCTTGAACAGGGCACATAGGGGAGGTGGCAGGTCAGCCTGTAGTTCATGTAGAACACAGCCAGGGATATTGTCATTTCCCAAAGAAGCTGTATTCTTGGCCTTGGACAATGGTGTTTTAATCTGTGCAGCAGTAATACTGGGTGTTTGTCAGTGTACTGGTATTATGGTTGGTCCTTGGGGGGTGGAGGGAGGGGTAATGTTTGCACTCAATATGCCAGCCAATATATTGGCAATATTTGTTGGCTCAGTCTAGGAGGTACCATTGTCTAGTAGCTCAAAGCAAATCTTGGTATTGCAATGGAGATTCTTTACATAACTGTATGAGGGCTTGTGGTTGTCTTTACTGTGTGCTCCAATTCTGTTTTCACAGCTACCTTTGTAGTATTTGATGAGGGATCTCAACTTTTAATTGAGGCTGATAAGGGTTTTTTCCAGTCTTGGGACTTCACCTTATTCTGTATCAGTTCTCTCCTTCTGTTGTAGAGTTTCTTTATGGGCATGGACAACCAGATTGGCTTCTTTTTTCGGAGGTGAGAGTCTTGGTTCTATTGGGTATGCAGGTATCCATACATTTGTGTACGTGTTCATAGTGCATTGTTGTTTGATCAGCAGTCATGCAACTAGTCTCCATTTGCATGGCTGCCGTGAGGTTACCAACCTCTGTTTTTAGGAGGCCATAGTTAGCTTTGGAAAGGCTTTTCATGGTGGTTACCTGTGCAGGGGGGTGGGGTGGGGTGGGAGGGCTATGGATTTCCATAGGTGATTACTTTGTGGTCAGATATAACAAGGGAGGAGTTGAATATTGGTGTACAACAGTCGCCAATATTAGTAAGGAACAGGTCGATGTGACGGGCAAGTGCATTAGTACATGAGTAGCTTTCCCAGTTAATGGTGGGGTGGTTGAAGTCAACCAGTATGAGAGTGTTAGGTTGGACACTAATATTCTCTAGAGTGTTTAGGGACATGGAATGTGAGTCTTGGGACATGCTTGGGGACCTATAGCAGGCTACATACTGAACCACTGTTTAACCAATGTTAGCTACACCTGCAGGATCTGTCATGCATAATGTTGGTCTACCACTCTGGAGGTGTGTGCATCCTTTATAAATATGGAAATACCACCACCTTTGGTGCTTCAGTCCAAGTTCTGCAGCCAAAAGGCGTGGAATGAGTTATAGGCCGGTAGTGCAGGGATGCTTCCTGCTGCCTTTAACTAGGTCTCTGTTATACCACAGATGTCATTGTTCCCCATTTTAAGGAAAACTTCCAGTGAGTGCATTTTCAGATTTAGACTTCTAGGGTGCAGCAACATGACCCTCAGATTGCATGTGTTTGTAGCTGTCATATATTTCTGTATATTTCTGTATATATATATATATATATATATATATATATATATATATATATATATGTGTGTGTGTGTGTGTGTGTATGAATTTATTCACCTTTATATATATATATATATATATATATATATATATATATATGAGTGTGTGTATGCATTTATATAGATATACATTTAGATGTCTCTCTCTCTCTCTCTCTCTCTATATATATATATATATATATATATATATATATATATATTATGCATAGATTTGTCCACATAGATGCATCTCCATACATATATACATGTATATATAGAGAACCTGACTGATTCTGCAGACTCCTTTCCCTACTGTTGAATGACTGTACTAACTGATATGTTTGGAAAATCATCACTATTTTATAGAGCTCAGATGGTGTAATGGTATATTGCTTTGATTGTAGTTTACAGGGCCTTGGTTCAAGATTTGTCAGGACTTATTATTTTGTTGCAAGGCAGAACAGTTGCTGCTGGGGAAAAAGGGATAAGGGCAATAATTAAAATAGGTCCCTAGTTTTGGCCCCTTGATACCCATTTTGACAGCTTTTGGACAGATTTGTTGTAGTAAGTGGTTCAGAGTGGGGATCTGATGTCCGACTGCACTATATATATATATATATATATATATATATATATATATATATATATATATATATATATATATTATTTTATGTACATACATATTTATATATATGTATGTATTTATTTACTATATATATATATATATATATATATATATATATATATATATATCAATCATATATGCATTTATTTTATATGTATATCTCTACATATATTACATATTAATGTTTATATATATATATATATATATATATATATACATATATATATATATGCATCTCCATACACATATACATTTATATATATGTACAAAACTTGACTAATGTTAACAAACCTTTTCCCTGTTGTTGAATGACTCTGCTGAATGATATTTTTGAGAAAACATCAGTCGTATCTACAGCTCAGATGGCTTAGTGGTAAATTGCTGTGACTATGGTATGCAGGGCCTGGGCTCAAGACTTACAAGGGCTGTTTATTTTGTTGCTGGGAAGAACAAGGGCTGTTGGATACAGAGTGATTAAGGCACTTTTAAGCAGTTCTAAGTGAGTTTGCGGGGGATTGCATGGTGGTAAGCAATGCTAACGTCCGGTTAACTATGCTGACAGACAGTTAGCCTTAAAAGTGATTAATCTGTGTAGGCATCGCTTAGTACCATGCAAACAGGCTTAGTCCCGCTTATTACTGCTTACTCCTACTTACCCCGTGCTAATTTCTTTAAAAGAAAAGAAAAAAGGGGTGATAGGAAAGTGGTGAAAAAGGGGGCACAAAGAGGGAAAAACAATATGAAAGATAGCTAGGGATGTGGAGGATGGGTATAGGGAAGGTCCATAGGTGTCGATTTCTTCTACAGCAACAGCTGTGCATATATACTGAATTTGGAGGTAAATTTGGACACTCAAACCCCTAAGACAGAGGGCGAGGACAACAATAATGTGTTGTGAAGCCAATTAGACCAAATGACAGTGGACACCTGTGCGAAATGGACAACTATGTATGGGGCAAAATATTTTTTTGGGAACAGATTGCCCTTTTTTTTTTTTTTTTTTTTTTAAGGTGAGAGTGGGATGTTGGGATAGAGTAGTAGGTATATTTGGGGAGGTAGGTTGGATAGGAATACAGACAAAACAGCATACAGGGGTGGTATATGACATGTGGGGGGTAAACACCTTGGATGGGGAGGGGTGTTTGGTAATCAGAAGCCCACGGTCCCCCAAATGGATATAGTGGGACTGAGGTCCACACCCATGGGGAGTCAACACTGCACCTTCACAGCCACAAAGGTGGCTGTGCTGGGGGCTGAGCAGGAGGGGCAGGCTGACCCTCTAAATCTGCCACATGGCCCTCAAGCTCAAGCAGACCTCCCAATTCTTTGTAGAGCTCGCTATGCACCAGACCCCGGACCTGGCTTCAGGTGACAGGATCCTGTCCGTGCCGTGCCTGGGGTGGTGGAGAGCCCCATCCTCTGAGGCATTTCCACCCAAAGATGGTGCAGGACCAGCAGACAAGGAGGTCCCTGGGTGGGAACCAGATGTGCTGGGGCCTGGTGCCATGGCCAGATGAGGTGGGAGAGGCAGATCAGTTGGGATCAGCCTTCCTAGACGTGCTATGGTGTTGCAGTTTTAGAACATATGTTGGTTAGTAATGGTAAATACATTTCAGGATTAGTTATAATAGCATGCATGAGTATTCCCATTAACCCAAAATAACAGATTTAGAACATTTGCATAGCAAACAGAAAACATGCATATATGGAACCACCGTGGGCATGCAGGTTACATTGATAGCAATAGGTCACCAATTATAGTATTTGACAGGGAACATTAATTGGAATACATTTCAACATTTGTAGAACAATAGGACACATGTCCCAATGGTAGGTTTGGTGGAAAACATGTCCATTCATTTATGTGTTTAGATTATTGGTGAATATAAGGTGGAGGAGAGAGATGTCAGTTAACAAACGTAAATTCTTGCAGTAATCACAGCTTTAATGATCATTGCTCTGATTCTTACTCTACAAGTATTATTATAGCAACCTATGGCCTTGGGTTGGGCAGTGGTATGTTTGTACACAGTATATAATTACAGCCTTCTTATAGCTACTTTATACCTTCTATTACCTGGAAGACCTGTGGAGGGAATTTCTGTTAACACTACCTGACTGTTTCTATCCATATTCACATAGTCAGGGTTACATATGTGCACTAATACTGTGTGTGTGTGTGTGTGTGTGTGTGTGTGTGTGTGTGTGTGTGTGTGTGTGTGTGTGTGTGTGTGTGTGTGTGTGTATGTGTGTGTGTGTAAGTGTGCTACTCCCATACTCTGCCTTGATTTCTATCAGTCACCCGGTTGTTGGCAGCAGGGACCAGTAGCTGTGACAGCATGACACTTTTGAATATTTCTTGGGGGAGACCACTTGGTGTATGTACTTATCTTGCTGTCATTTGCAGCCTTGGGGTTGGACCGTGGGTGTTGGACACAATATAACTACAGCCTTCTTATACCTACTTTATACCATCTCTTACCTAGAAGACCTGTGGAGGGAATTTCTGTTAACACTACCTGACTGTTTCTAACCATATTCACATAGTCAGGGTTACATATGTGCACTCATACTGTGTGTGTGTGTGTGTGTGTGTGTGTGTGTGTGTGTGTGTGTGTGTGTGTGTGTGTGTGTGTGTGTGTGTGTGTGTGTGAGTGTGTGTGCTACTGCCATACTCTGCCTTGAGTTTGATCAGTCACCCTGGTTGCTGGCAGCAGGGACCAGTAGCTGTGACAGCATGATACTTTTGGACACAGTATAACTGCAGCCTTCTTATAGCTACTTTAAATCTTCTGTTACCGGGCAGATCTGTGGAGGAAATTTTTGTTAACACTATCTGACTGTTTCTACACATATTCACAAAATCCTAGGTGAAATTATGCATACAGTTTACTACCACTCCCATGATTCGAACCATGGCTGTTTCTTCTAAAAATACAACCAGTTTATGTTTCATTAGAACAAGCTACTGAGAAACTGCTGTCCCTTCCTTGAATGTTTTCTGTCTAATTCTCTCTTGGATGTGCAATCTTACCTTGTAATTACAACATTCTTACACATACATTCCTATGCATACTTTTTGACATAGCACAATGTGGAAAACAATGGTTGACACAACATTACTATTCAGATATCAGATCTTGGTGCATGAAACATTTCATATCAGTTAATCTCATGTCTTACAGAGGCACTAACTTTGTCAGATGAGACTTGATTGTTTAATGCTTTCAGAGCTATAGTTGCTGTGCATAACCTGTACACATTTCAATTCATACAATACCAGAGTAAACACATCCAGTCCAGGTTTTTTGAATTTTATTGACAGGCAGTTACAGTTTTATTTATATATAACCTATATAAGACTATAATATTGTCTGGTTTATTCAGTACAAACCATACCCATTTTTAAGACTGCAGGGTGACCGTCTACTCCTTTATATTTACTTGGTATGAATAGTACAAGCTACATTGTTTCTCACCAACCTCACAATGCAGCCTTTGCAACCTGCTTGCATGGGCTTCCTGGTTCACAGCCCACTCAGCTGGAGCTGTAAAGAAGATAGAGAAACATTTACGCATATCTATCCATCACATACACAGGTTGGACTTTAGTAAACAGTTATTGATATGAATACTTACGGATGCCTGGGACATCATCCCTCTGCCATGCTTCTTGGACCCACTGGTCCAAGAGCTCCTTCTTCCTCCACTTATAGTCGGCATAGTGGTGCCTGACCTGCTCACCAGTGCGAGGGATGCCAGTGGCATGGGTGAGATCACGGGTGAGACTTTCCCAGGCCTACGCTTTGTATTGGGAGCCCTTGTACTGGTCCTGCAGCAGTCTCATATCATGGCTTTTAACAAGGGGTCCTACCATGACCTTGGACTCCTGTATGCCCCAGCGCTGCGCCCGAATGTGCATACCCTCTCCAACACCATCCATACTGCCTACAGTGGGAAGCTACAACCAGTTATGAGCTGTAGTCCCACTTGCAAGGTTTAAATACTTCCAATTTCCCACCCTTTGCTGTGATTGGACAGTTTTTAATATGCTGAGCTAAGCTAAGCTATGGACAAACCTGCTTAGCTAAGGTTGGCAGTCCTTAAAGGGGCAGGTTCAGCATTGCTTATCAATGGGCAAATCCATTTAACTGGGCTACTCATTGCTTAGCATTCATATTTAAGCAATGCTTACACCCAGTAAGCATAGCTGTACAATGCTTAGCATTGCTTAAGTTTTATTTTATAGACTTTCAGCTTTATGAGACTGATTCATCATTCCTGACATATTGTAATTTTGTTTACCTTCACGGACATCCCTCTTTGTGCTTTCATTACATTTATTCTTGTGTTACTATACTGTAAGGGACACCTGTGTTTATATGGGGGTTTCACATCTTTTCTGGACTGACATCTCATATTTGGATCTGCTACACTACCATGGGTGATAAATATTATTTACTGCCTCATTTATTCCAACATATGACTTTTACAACTGCTTTCACATATAAAAGTAAAATTACTTCCTTGGGGTTTGAACTGTGAATGCCTGTATCCAAAGCAACAGCTCTGACCACTACACTGTTTCAAATTACTTGTTTAGCTGATATATTCCTATTTAATGCCTTCAAATATTTAAGCTATGTTAAGCACAAGTGCATGAAGTGCACACATTCTCAGTTATGCTTAAACTTTATTGCGGCCAGAAAAAAACATAAAATAATTATTATATATGTGTTTTAATTTTGTTCAATGTGGGGGGCTGTGCTTATGTTTCATCACACTTACAACATTGATGGGCAAAGCCTTACATGATGTGGGGGGAAGTAGGGCCAGGTTTTAAATATTGCTCTCACAAACCTTGACAGTTGACAGTATAATAGGTTTTGCATTTGAGTGACTTTTATAGAGTGTATGCAGTCATACCTCTCAGCCTCTTATAGCACACAATCAGCCTCTTATAGCACACAATCAGTACAAAGCCTTACATAATGTGGGGACAGATAGGCCCAGGTTTACAATATTGCTCTCATGAACTTAGAAAGTTGACAGTGTGGTAGGTTTTGCATTAGTGTGACTTTTATGCTGCATCTGTGGCATATATCTGGACATTCTGATAGAGTATCTGTACATTTAGAGGTATGCCACGGACACTTACAGTGTCAGCGGACATCCTCTTTCCTTTTGAATTGCCAAACAGCAATTCTTGAGTGCAGGGGCATGTATATTCTCAGAGCACTGCTCTCTGACGTGCCCCCCTGTGCTCACACACACATCCGTGTCCATATTAGAACACAACAACGTGCCTTCATGCATATGCATGATGCACTGCCATGCTGCACAGGAATGAACCATTCCATGAAAGAATTAACTATTCTTGCACAGAAGTTTGTTGAATCCCGGGATTTGTCTAATTCTGGAATTATAAAAGCAAGTGAAAGAAATATTAATGAATGTATTGAATAATCTTATACATGTTAGCTTAGGGCCCTAAAGAATTAAAAAAATATGGTTCCAAGGATAGAATAAAGAGGTAAGTTTACAGTGGGCATTAGAAGTGTAGTTAGGGCAGGGTGAAGGGAAAGGAACCACAGGTGTAAGGAATCAGAAGATGATCCTCAATGAATGCTAATCACTTGTGAAATGCCAGCATTCACTTTTTGATCACTGCTATTGCACTTGAAGTCAGGGCTGAAACGTTTTCTTTTTGCTCTTGAGATACTTAGTGTTTAGTTTTTATTATTATTATTTTTTTTTGCTCTATGTTGAGGAGGGGACACCATACCAGGGAGCTAGCTATGGCTCTGTAGGGCAATTTGGTCTTGTACTTATGGAAATTTTAATAGGAGTTGAGGAGCTGATAAGCTACTGTCTTTGTTGCTGTTTTTTTTTTTTTTTTTTTTTTTAGTAGGACAGACAGAAGTCAAATTTTTTACAGCTTACAGCCTGTATATAGCTGTCTCAGAAGGTGCATTTTTTATTTTTTAAATACTGCAAAGAGAAAAGGATCATGTATTTCATCAAAGGTTTCACTTGCACCTGCATTTTTATTAGCTATGATTGTGTTATGGTGAAATTGTTCTCCATTATTGTCCAGGGTGCATGTCACTTACATGGAACCTGCCTGGAACTTTGATATGGCCTGGTCAACTGTAAATCAAACTGTGTTGGCTAAGATAATAGAGTATATTTTAATATTTTAATATTTAGATTAATTGTCAAAACGATACAGTAGTTTTTAATGAAAAGCGGATCAAAGTTGAAAATAAAAATTGTTTTATCCCAACTTGGAAATGAAAGCACTTACTGGTGATCTTGGCTGTTTAGTTTAATAAAGGATCTATTTCTCCACAGCACCTAAAGGAAATATTTTTATTTTATTCTGTTCAAAACAATATAAATCATTCAGCCATCCCTGGAAAAGAAAAACTGTTAGAGCATGATAAATATAAGTCATCACTCATTTTATATTCAAATAGCTTTTTTCAAATGAGTGCCAGTTGATCTTTATTTGAAACTTTATATATGGATCTGATGCCACATTGTATTAGGAACTATAAATTGGACATTATGGTAAGTCTTTTTTTGGTTATAGTTCTGCTGCACTTACGAGTTTATTGTTAATCAGTTTCAGAGGATGACTTTGTGTGTGTGTTAGGGGGACAGAGCTCTCTGGAGTCTAACACATATAAAGAAAGTACAAAAACTCACAAAGAGTACAACAAACATAGATCTTTAATGAGTAAAGTAAAAATGTTTAGCGCCTTCATCTTTACATTTAAATTACGACTTGATCAGAACTTAAAATTCATAATCTTAGGTTGACTATATAAAGTTCAAATTGTCCCCATGTCCCAGATCAACCAATCAAAATTCCACATATTTCAAATTGATGTAATAACATGAATTGATTAGAATAATATTACCTATAAAGTGAATTCCTTCTTAAAAACATTGGCTAAAATATCATTTAAAAAATCCTTTAAAAAAGGAACAACTGTCTTAAAAATAGGTGAGCAACCAACATCAAAAAGAATATTATAAAATAAATTATAAAATAAACCAATATAAAAATATGATAATAAAATATTGCTAAATAAAATATTTAACTGCCCTTATGCCCAGCATTTACAAGCTTGTTTGTGCAATTAAAGTAGGTGATAGTTTAAATGCCTTAAGTAAGCATTCAAAACTTGTGCCACTTCTAAGAAATTTGTGTTTTTATACTGGTAAAGGTGGAAACCGCGCTGGTGGTGCTGCGGTAGCATTGTCGCCTCACAGTAAGACACTGTCCGGTTCGATTCTCAGCTAGAATGTCTTCTGCATGGAGACATGCGTGAATGGGCGTACCTTCGTTGAAGGTTGTGCGTTAGGCCTGGCAAGCCGGTATGTAAAAATCAACTGCCAATCATTAGCGGACCGGAGTTCCACTGTGGCGACCCCTAACTGGGAAAAGCCGAAAGACGCAAACAGTACTGGTAAAGGTGGAAGGAAATGAATGTGCTTTGTCTTGGGAAGGTCATGTGGAGTATAGGGAGATGTACTGGCAACATGGTTTGAATGTTACACAATAAACAGGCATTAATGAGCAATAAATAATCAACAATCCATTAATAATCAGAAATCAATAATGATTAATAATCTATAAACAGTGTACTTTAACTTAGGAAAACTTGATCTGACAGTCTGATAGTACAAAAAATCTTTAATTAAGTGGCTCTTAGCTCATGGCAAGTGGACCAGAAACAATAACAGATAACTACAACTAGAAGGTACAATACATTTATGAAGAGATACATTTTTCCATACCAGAGTTGTCAGGTTATGAAATAAACTTCCATTTTCCATCGGACAATCTGAAAATGTTAAACAACTTAAAAGAACTTTGAATGACTTCTATGGCCACCTTGTCTTTAAGCCAAGAACTGAAAGAGCCAGGCTCTATAATGATCCATGAACCTCTACAACACTGAAATATTGAAACACTGAAATAACAATTCTTAGTCAAGCAAACAAATTAATTATATAATGTAAAGCTAGTATACTAATTACAATAGTGCTATTAAATAAACTTAATTTAGTCAAATGAATAACATCCTCACGTGTTTCATGAAATCCCCTCAATGCAAATATTTGCAATAAAACTTCAAAGCTAGTGAAATAAGTATCTGTCCTTCACACCAGTTTATAACATAAATGCCTACGTAATCATTATAAAACTGCTTTCCTATAATACTCCACCAGCAGCCATTCTACAGTTCAAAAATAAATCAGTTGTTGCATGACTAATGACCGTAAAAGCAGGTGATATCCAGCCCTACCTAGGCCCAGCAAGTAATATCCAGATAAGCTTTCCTAAACCAAAACATCTTCTCATTGGTTACATGAATATAGGTGCAATAACAACAAATGGTCATGATTTGAAACCAAGCAGCAGTGTCTTAATACTAATAAACAAGGAAGCCATCTAATCCTCAAAACATCTTGTAAAGAACAATCCATCATGAAAGAACAACCCAGAATGGACTTTAGTATAAACTCTCCTGGGTATCCAAACTAAACTGATATAAAATGATAACAGCTGCCATCTATGTTCCACCTCCACCATCCTCCATGTTAGTTCAGGAATCCCCACATGCTGAATTAGCCCTATGAAAAACTACAAACTTATAATTCTAGATGATCTCACAATAAACTGTGATGGTATACAAAAGGCACAGTTAAACAGATTCTTTATACCATGCAATTTATTTAAAGTAATAACACAGGCACCAGGCCTAAGCAACAACAGGTATAAGCTTAATTTTAGATGTTTTAATAACAGATATTCCAGATAAACTGACTCACTTTAAATTCTCCTTCCATCATTGAGTGACCACTGCCCCATCCTCTGTACCCAGACACTGAAAACCACCAAGATTCCAACCAACTTACTTCAAATATACCCAAGTCATCGATATTTATACTCTTGTCAGAATTATAATGAAAATTGATAGACTGGACACCTTTGTACTGTTCCATTGACCCTGCCTAAGCTCTGTTTACATTCTGTAACCTTCTTTTTATTTATTTTATTTTTTATTTTACATTTGTTTACTGGGAAAGTCCGACTGCACACAGGTCCATTTTCAGTGGAAGCCCATGGAGAAAATCTCAAAAAAAAATACATAAGAGAGATTTCAGCACACGATAAAGTAGATATTACAAAACTCATAAAATACAATTTCAAGAAACACATAAAATCAAAAATGAAAACATACATAATTTTTAGGATTAAAATCTGCAATGCAGTAAACACATACATAATTTTAAGGATAAAAACATGCAAGGTAGTTAAGAACAATCAGCATATGGTAATTGTTTTTAGCAACAGCCAGGTCTTAGTTCTGTACAATAAATATCAACAGTAGTGACAGTCTTTGAGGTATGATTAGTATAACAGCCTTTAAAGGGGAACTGCTATCACATGACAGTATCCTCCTTAATTTTCTTCTTCTTTCCTAAATATAAGATCATTCTATCTCCTAATGAAGAGATGCATATCAGGCAAACTCTACCTTGGCTAACCCAGAGTCTAAAAACAACAGATAAAAGCTAAAAGCAATGCCTGGAATGACCAGAAGGCAAATCAGACACATCCAGCCAAGCTTGCTGTATATCAAAACCTCATGAAAGCCACTAGAATAAATATAAAGACACTATAACTTATCTTAGAAATCACCTTAGCAAATGAGACAAAATGTTTTGACTAATGGTAAAACAACTCAGCACAAATAAGATTTTTCTCAAGGCAGCCTCCAAAAACTCAGTCAGTTTAAACAACTTTAATGATCCAAAAGGTCACATAGCTTCTCCTTTACCTTCCACCTGGCAAGCTCCTCACTAACATTACACTCTGTTCCCATTGCTTACCAATATACAATTATCATCACTTACTTCTGGTCCACACACTTTCAACAAAATACTGAACTGCAAATAAATAAACTCTTAAACCAGATGAAATGTCATACAAAATATCTTATGCAGACAGTCATTAGCTATAAATGTTCTTTTAGAATATCCCTTATCTATCAATGCCTGAGCTACATTCCATAACATGGCTAATGTACAAACTGCTAGAAACATGCAGATGGGAACAAAAAGTGAAATAGTTATTTGTAGAAGCAAGGTCTATTCTTTGCTGCTCAATACCTTTATGAGAAGAATTTTCCCCCTTTATTTTAGGCTTTGTCCATATTTCCTGTGCTAAGAATTTGTGAGGTATACTGGTCAGTAGTGTATTAGCCTATGGCTTCTGGGTTTTATGGAGGGCACGCACTGAAGCACATATAACCTCAGTATTAGCATGTGACCCTGGCATAGGGCAGATCCTCAGTTAGTTATCACAGGCAAATACCCTGCCCATTTTTGGCGACATTAGTCAGTGTGACCAAATCAGTTTTAGGCAATGTTTATACTGTCCAGTGGCTAGCCTGCTCATGCAGTCTGTGATTCACCTTCTATCTAGAAGATACTTGACACCACTGCTGATACCTAAAGCTGTTGTTATTAACAACTCTTCCCTGATAGGCACCACCTGAAGTCTGTGTTGCTGCCCATGATGCTGTTCAATTTTTGGGAGTGTTTCAGGTGGAAGCAGCCAGCATTTTTTGTGAGGAGGGAGGAACCCCACAAATGTACAGAGAGAACCTACAAAATGTACACAGGCATTGGCCAGAGTTTAAGATTGAACCTGGTAAGTTGTGTATAGGAGACAATGACTTTAATCATTATGCCAGCTGTGTCATCTTATTAGTCCCAGCAGTATATAGTATATAGCCCTCTATGGTAAGTACGTTTCTAGCAGATGAGGTGAATGGCAGAGTCTGGGCAATTTTAGCCATGATGTAAATGATGCCCTGTTACAGGAACTCAGGCTATATTAGGGGTGTCTGTTGGGGAGAGTTGGTGCTGACCGGCCTTTATGGGACCAGGTGTAGCAGAGACCAGGGCACAATATAAATGTCATGAGGAGGTGCAATTACATATTACAGCTGTGTTTTAAGTGTGTTACTGGCATGCTATAGATTGCCAAGCCAAGGGCATATTCTAAAGTAGATGAGAGGTTTGGCATGGAGGCCACCTGGGAAATATAGGCACCTGAGAAATATAGGCTAACAAAGCCAGAGGGGTTTTTGGTGTCCCTGTAGAAAGACAGCAGTGCTTTGATCATTCTTTGAGGATTGGACATGCATCAGAATGAAATAAACTTCCATTTTCCATCAGACAATCTGAAAATGTTAAACAACTTAAAAAAACTTTGAATTACTTATATGGCCACCTTGTCTTTAAGCCAAGAACTGAAAGAGTCAGGCTCTATAATGATCCATGAACCTCTACAACACTGAAATATTGAAACACTGAAATAACAATTCTTAGTCAAGCAAACAAATTAATTATATAATGTAAAGCTAGTATACTAATTACAATAGTGCTATTAAATAAACTTAATTTAGTCAAATGAATAACATCCTCATGTGTTTCATGAAATCCCCTCACTGCAAATATTTGCAATAAAACTTCAAAGCTAGTGAAATAAGTATCTGTCCTTCACACCAGTTTATAACATAAATGCCTACATAATCATTATAAAACTGCTTTCCTATAATACTCCACCAGCAGCCATTCTACAGTTCAAAAATAAATCAGCTGTTGCATGACTAATGACCGTAAAAGCAGGTGATATCCAGCCCTACCTAGGCCCAGCAAGTAATATCCAGATAAGCTTTCTTAAACCAAAACATCTTCTCATTGGTTACATGAATATAGGTGCAATAACAACAAATGGTCATGATTTGAAACCAAGCAGCAGTGTCTTAATACTAATAAACAAGGAAGCCATCTAATCCTCAAAACATCTTGTAAAGACCAATCCATCATGAAAGAACAACCCAGAATGGACTTTAGTATAAACTCTCCTGGGTATCCAAACTAAACTGATATAAAATGATAACAGCTGCCATCTATGTTCCACCTCCATCATCCTCCATGTTAGTTCAGGAATCCCCGCATGCTGAATTAGCCCTATGAAAAACTACAAACTTATAATTCTAGATGATCTCACAATAAACTGTGATGGTATACAAAAGGCACAGTTAAACAGATTCCTTATACCATGCAATTTATTTAAAGTAATAACACAGGCACCAGGCCTAAGCAACAACAGGTATAAGCTTAATTTTAGATGTTTTAATAACAAATATTCCAGATAAACTGACACACTTTAAATTCTCCTTCCATCATTGAGTGACCACTGCCCCATCCTCTGTACCCAGACACTGAAAACCACCAAGATTCCAACCAACTTACTTCAAATATACCCAAGTCATTGATATCTATACTCTTGTCAGAATTAAAATGAAAATTGATAGACTGGACACCTTTGTACTGTTCCATTGACCCTGCCTAAGCTCTGTCTACATTCTGTAGCCTTCTTTTTATTTATTTTATTTTTTATTTTACATTTGTTTACTGGGAAAGTCCGACTGCACACAGGTCCATTTTCAGTGGAAGCCCGTAGAGAAAAGCTAAAAAAAAACCACATAAGAGAGATTTCAGCACACGATAAAGTAGATATTACAAAATTCATAAAATACAATTTCAAGAAACACATAAAATCAAAAATGAAAACACATACATAATTTTTAGGATTAAAATCTGCAATGCAGTAAACACATACATAATTTTAAGGATAAAAACATGCAAGGTAGTTAAGAACAATCAGCATATGGTAATTGTTTTTAGCAACAGACAGGTCTTAGTTCTGTACAATAAATATCAACAGTAGTGACAGTCTTTGAGGTATGATTAGTATAACAGCCTTTCCAGGGGAACTGCTATCACATGACAGTATCCTCCTTAATTTTCTTCTTCTTTCCTAAATATAAGATCATTCTATCTCCTAATGAAGAGATGCATATCAGGCAAACTCTACCTTGGCTAACCCAGAGTCTAAAAACAACAGATAAAAGCTAAAAGCAATTCCTGGAATGACCAGAAGGCAAATCAGACACATCCAGCCAAGCTTGCTGTATATCAAAACCTCATGAAAGCCACTAGAATAAATATAAAGACACTATAACTTATCTTAGAAATCACCTTAGCAAATGAGACAAAATGTTTTGACTAATGGTAAAACAACTCAGCACAAATAAGATTTTTCTCAAGGCAGCCTCCAAAAACTCAGTCAGTTTAAACAACTTTAATGATCCAAAAGGTCACATAGCTTCTCCTTTACCTTCCACCTGGCAAGCTCCTCACTAACATTACACTCTGTTCCCATTGCTTACCAATATACAATTATGATCACTTACTTCTGGTCCACACACTTTCAACAAAATACTGAACTGCAAATAAATAAACTCTTAAACCAGATGAAATGTCATACAAAATATCCTATGCAGACAGTCATTAGCTATAAATGTTCTTTTAGAATATCCCTTATCTATCAATGCCTGAGCTACATTCCATAACATGGCTATTTTACAAACTGCTAGAAACATGCAGATGGGAACAAAAAGTGAAATAGTTATTTGTAGAAGCAAGGTCTATTCTTTGCTGCTCAATACCTTTATGAGAAGAATTTTCCCCCTTTATTTTAGGCTTTGTCCAGATTTCCTGTGCTAAGAATTTGTGAGGTATACTGGTCAGTAGTGTATTAGCCTATGGCTTCTGGGTTTTATGGCGGGCACGCACTGAAGCACATATAACCTCAGTATTAGCATGGGACCCTGGCATAGGGCAGATCCTCAGTTAGTTATCACAGGCAAATACCCTGCCCATTTTTGGCGACATTAGTCAGTGTGACCAAATCAGTTTTAGGCAATGTTTATACTGTCCAGTGGCTAGCCTGCTCATGCAGTCTGTGATTCACCTTCTATCTAGAAGATACTTGACACCACTGCTGATACCTAAAGCTGTTGTTATGTACAACTCTTCCCTGATAGGCACCACCTGAAGTCTGTGTTGCTGCCCATGATGCTGTTCAATTTTTGGGAGTGTTTGAGGTGGAAGCAGCCAGCATTTTTTGTGAGGAGGGAGGAACCCCACAAATGTGCAGAAAGAACCTACAAAATGTACACAGGCATTGGCCAGAGTTTAGGATTGAACCTGGTAAGTTGTGTATAGGAGACAATGACTTTAATCATTATGCCAACTGTGTCATCTTATTAGTCCCAGCAGTATATAGTATATAGCCCTCTATGGTAAGTACATTTCTAGCAGATGAGGTGAATGGCAGAGTCTGGGCAATTTTAGCCATGATGTAAATGATGCCCTGTTACAGGAACTCAGGCTATATTAGGGGTGTCTGTTGGGGAGAGTTGGTGCTGACTGGCCTTTATGGGACCAGGAGTAGCAGAGACCAGGGCACAATATAAATGTATGAGGAGGTGCAATTACATATTACAGCTGTGTTTTAAGTGTGTTACTGGCATGCTATAGATTGCCAAGCCAAGGGCATATTCTAAAGTAGATGAGAGGTTTGGCATGGAGGCCACCTGGGAAATATAGGCACCTGAGAAATATAGGCTAACAAAGCCAGAGGGGTTTTTGGTGTCCCTGTAGAAAGACAGCAGTGCTTTGATCATTCTTTGAGGATTGGACATGCATCAGAATGAACCCATCCCCACACATCTCAGTGATGATGTACCAGGTTCGTACCACATTGAGTAGATTTCTGTACTGCTGCACTGCACATACAGGCTGTAGGCCAACTACACCATATAATGCTTATATTTTGCTGTAGGAAGATCAGATATCCAGTAATATCAGGAAGGTAGCAGCAATAGGCCTGGAGTGTATGGTATGTCTTGCATGGACATCCTTATCATGCCTTCTACAGTAACACAGTTTTAATATAGGTGCTCATGGTCACTCTGGTATGTCTTTTGTTGTTTATTCACAAGGCAGTCACACATAGAGTCTGTAGTGGGACAAGCTGATGTTGGTACCCAGGATGATAAGGATGACAAGATATAGATATCTGAGTCACAGACAGATGTCACCATGGCATAGCCCACACACAGTACAGACAGAATGTGTGGTTTCACACACAGACAGTCCTCAAGCTTTGCAGTCTGATTGCTTGTCATTCGAACACTTCCAATGCGTGAACTTCTTCAGACAAAATAACATTTCCAAATGCTAAAATATATAGAGAAATTCCCTCTATGACATCATTAACCCTTTTAAAATTACAAAACTACAAAAACGTATATAAGCATATATAAAGAACAATCTCAAGAAAAAATAGATAATAATAAAAGAAATACACTCTAAAACTTAATGCGATATTACAACTTCAAATACGTACAGTTGTAAAACGTTATCATCTCTCAAGAGATTTCTTTTTAATACACATTTTATAGAACAAAAATCGTTCTTTATATATGCTTATATACGTTTTTGTAGTTTTGTAATTTTAAAAGGGTTAATGATGTCATAGAGGGAATTTCTCTATATATTTTAGTATTTGGAAATGATATTTTGTCTGAAGAAGTTCACGCATTGGAAGTGTTCGAAAGTGCTTACCTTATTTGTTTACAAAGTGTTTTTTGGAGTATATTCTTGCCTTTGTTGTTTTTTAGTTTGTTGGTGATTTCTGTGTTTGATTGCTTGTCATTCCAGTGGGAGTGGGGTCCCTCATGGCACTGAGTACATGTGGTGTTCCCCTTGTGGCTGTGGTGGCAGAGGACACCACTACATGAAGTGTGAGTATTCCCACAACTGTGCAGCCTTACTGAGGTACGCAGTGCCATCATGTGTCACAGTTGGCCCCTGACATGAGAACAGCACTCAGGATCAACATACAGATATGCAGAACTGTCATGCACGCAAAATGTGCTGCAACCCACTTCAGCATGGAGCTGATTGTTGTGCTATGTGAGATTTGGGTGGATGTCACCCAACTTTACCAGCAGCTCTGTGAGGACTTTGAGTCCAAGCACACAGTATTGGTTGAACTTATGAGGTCTATGGTGGCACAGACTACTTCCATCTCTACCTCAAGGTGGTAGATTGTCAGTGACACCATCATTATGCACAGTGGCAGTGTTTTCCAATGTCAGCATAGGACATACATCTGGGTTTGCCATGTAGGAGACCATCATAGGGTACACCATGCTCACCTGCATGTAGAAGTGTACTATACCCTGATAACCCTTGTCATGGGTGTTAATTAACCCAAGCATCCATTAGCAGGACACCTCACAAGTGGACTGCATCCAGGTCATGATCTGACAGTCACACACCATCTCTGCTAGGAGATGTCCCAAATTCTTGCACACCAGTCCAATGGAGTGATGTAATAGTATCTCCACCCTGTCACAGGAGGAACTTGTCATTGGCAATGAATACCCATCACCTGAAGACTCTGTCTCCACCTCCTGTGACATGCTCCCTCCATATAGTGTATGCACTGACAGGCATGTGTCATTGGTTTCCTAGCCATTTGTGCACATGATAATTGTGACTCACTGTGTCATCTTTTTTTGTGTGGTGTATATGGGATTGTCTGGTGCACAATGTGTTCTGATCTTGCATTGACCACCATAGCCTTATATTTACATTACATGCACCATATTTGTTCTGTATGACACAGCACTATCACTCGGTGATTTTCAGCGTCCATAATTCCTGACTAGACATCACCACTTAACCTCTGCTGCTGTGTATTCTGCTTGCTGCTGTCTGGGACAGCATTATGCAGCTGTTGTTTGCTGCTATTCCACTTCATTTTGATTTGACTATTCTGTTGATGTGCCTTTCCTGCTGGCTGTGTGTGTGTGTGTGTGTGTGTGTGTGTGTGTGTGTGTGTGTGCGTGCGTGCGTGCATGCGTGCGTGTGTGTGTGTGTGTGTGTGTGTGTGTGTGTGTGTGTGTGTGTGTGTGTGTGTGTGTGTCTGTGTGTGCTTGCAGTCTGACTGTACAAGTGTCATGGGGCTGTCCAGTTTGTTTCTTCATCAGCACATTATGTAGCATGCAATGTGTAAGGTTCATCCTGCAGGCTGTGAAGTTCATGCTGGAGTGTCTCCCCAAACATATCAAGGCAGCAGAAGTGATAGTGAGGAAAAGAGTGCATTCAGACAGCAGTTGCAGGACCTACTAGCTAAAACAGGACAACATGAATTGAGCTGATAATTGGTGCTTTGAATGCACGTATCGGGGCAAACAGAACAAGATATGAGGACTGTCTGGGTCCACATGGATGGAGCAATAGGAATAAAAAGGAAGCCATTCTAGACAAGAGAGAAAGTCACAAGATAGTATACAAGACTGGTCCACTGAAAGCAGTGGTCAGAGAAGGCTCTAAGGTCAACAGAGACCAGGTTAAAGACCTGGAAGTTAGCAGGAGAAAATCCACAGCAGGTCAAGGAATTACTCAGGGTTCCAGAACCTCAAGAAGAACAGGAAGTTGGTGGAGTTGAAGAAGAAGAAAGGCAGCACCAAAAAACAGCATCTGTGAGGATTATAAAACAGATATGCAGTCTAGCCAAGTATGAAAACAAGGTTAATAAGGAAAGTTAGAGGTAGAATGCAAAAGTCAAGGAAGTCATCAAAAGAAAGGAGTGCAGGGAAAAAGTAGGAGATAGAAAAGATGGACCAGGGTAGGAAGGAATACTAGTTGGCTAAAAAAGAGGCAAGAAAGGAGTTGTAATAGCAAAGAACAAGGCATCAGAGGCACTCTACTAGCTTCTGGAAAGTGACTTAGTAGATGACCAAAGAAATTATGTCAAGTTGCAAGGCAAAGACAGAAAGATAAAGGAGAAAGTCAGATACCCTTCATAAGGGATGCCAGCAACAACTCGTTCATCATTCCATAGGACATCAAAGGCAGGTGGAAGGAGTACTTCTAGCAACCTCTGAATGAAGAAAACCCCACAGAAGCCGTATTGCCCCAGACACAGCATATGATGAGAGAAGAGGAGGAGCCCACCATAGAAGGAGCAAGAAAAGCACTAAGGGAAATGAAGTCAGGGAAAGAAGCAGGCACAAATGAGGTCACAGCAGATATGATAAAGATGTTAAGTCAGATGGAAAGAAATAGTTCCTGAGAGTAATCATAGCAGTATGGAGAGAAAGCTGGGTTATATTGAGGATTAGAAACCCACCCTACGGTTCGCACAGGAATGGGCATGGTCTGCGTGATTGACAAGGTGGCGGCCAGAGTTTCAGTATGCTAATATACCATGATTGATACTTAATGCAGATTTGCCCGTGATATCATGCATGCCTTTTAGTTCAGAAGTTACTATGCATGGGTTCTTTTGGATTCTTACTCTTTTAATGTTTAATCACTATCACAGAACTGTTCCATCTCTTTGTTATAAGAACTGTAGTGTAACATGTCTGATTAACCTGACATAGTGAATGTACTCTAAATTTTAACACAGAAATTGCAAACCTCCTAGTTACTACAACACTCAGTTTATGTCATCTTCACTGCTGTTTTACAAAAAAAAGCAATTAAACATCCGATAACATTCTACAGTCATGTACCACATCATCCATTCAAAATACACAACTACGCATAGTAAATATAAAATATTCATGTATTTACTCATGGTAAATATGAAATCATAACCAGCAATTACAGACATTTCAAATGTCTTCATACAAAATCTACATAGAAAAAATGGGAAAGACAGACTGCAAATTCTGCAAAGCAGAATTAGAAACAGTTGCTGGTTGCAATGCAGTCATGGCAGAGGGTCTGTATACTGAAAGTCACAACAATGGAGCAAAACTGCTGCATAGGGATTTTGCAAATACCACAACAGACATGTAGTTGAGAAACACTGAAAACATGAGCAAAAAGCATTACAAAAATGAAGTTCTGATCACATGGGAACATCCTGTAAAAACAACTAAAAAAGTAAAATCAAGAAAACCAGACATACTACTCAAAGAAAAAGGACATAATGGATAGCTGCACCGACTGATTATAGTGTCCTTTATAGTGAGAGACACAAAGGCATACAATACCAATATCTGCAAGCAGAAACTGCAACAATGTGAGTTAAAGACACTCACAAAGTTCCAACAGTAGAACAAGTAACAGGGATAATAAATGAAGGATTTTCAAGCAGACTTACATATACTACCAGCATAAGCAGCTCCACACAAAGTGCATTAGAAAGCATTCTGACTACTATGCCAGTGTTGTGACCAACACTTTTGGCAAACATCAAAGACTAAAGCAACACTAATTCCTGACGCAGTATTAGAAACCCGAAACATTTGGATAAGTCAAAAAAAAGTGACAAGCCATTTAGCCCTCATTAGGTGGGTAAGACTCAGTGATCCAAAAAGCCAGTTTTCCTGACTGACTAGATTTACACAGTATACAAGTGAAGGCTTTGAGACAGACACAGCAAACGGCAGTTGCCAGGCATGCTACCAACTCAGATTTTTAGGACTTTCATAATTCCCTAGTACCCAATCTACCGCTTAAAGCACAAGTGACGGTTTGGCCTGTAGGTTATCTGATAATTGTTACAACCGTTTTTCTCAATTTTTTGTACATTTCATTTAATAGTATGGCTAGTTCGCACTTGCGATATTAGTTGATTTTTCAGGCTCAGTAACCCCCCCTTCGGTTAGTTCTATATTTTGTGTATTTTTCATGTACAAGTATGTATAGTTTGCAACTGTGTTATCTACCAGCTTCGGAATGGAATGCATATTCATGCGGCCAAGCAACCTGAATCAATAATTAGGTGGGAGGTTGAGAGACATGGCCATAATGCTATGTGTCAGGCGGGGTTTGGGCGAGGCTTGCTACTGTGCATCTGGTGGGTTTGCAAAACTCAAAATAACTGAAAGCTGACTGGAGAATAAGCATACTAGTGCTACTGTTCAAGATCAAAGGGGACATTCACAACTGTGGGCAGTACAAATGTATTAACCCAGTCCAGAAATTATGGAGTATGGCCTACATTCAAGGTGTAGGTGCTCCAATCAATGGAGGGATAGTTAAAGTTATTGAAGATTGCCACTTTACTGCTTATAGGGTTATTTTGAAGGACTGCCAGGAACACAAACTGTTAATTAATATGTCTTGTTGGTGCTGGGTTTTTATTCTTCAGCTATGTTTTTAAATTTCATTTCCATTAACAAATGTTAGTATAGGTGTATAGTGATGAAAAGCACACAGTGAGCACAATATTATGTCTCTGTTATGACTCAATACATTATGTACATTACCTGTAGTCTTTCTTAAGTAGAAATAAGGGCACAATTCCCCAAAAAGGTAAAACAGCATTTACACAGTCCACCTGAGATGTATGCCTAGGATCTGTTTTACATCTCAAAAGCATTCTTTAATCTATTTTGCCTCTTACATGTGTAAAGCACCCAGTTCACTGCAAATTTATTTATTTATTTATTTGTATTTGTTTACTGGGAAATTTCAACTGGGTTGGAATCCCCTTTTCAGTGGAGGTGTGTGGAGGAAAGTTCCAGAAAAGTAGCAATTATTATTCAATATACAGTGGAATATATATATATATATATATATATATATATATATATATATATATATATATATATATATATATATATATATATATACATACAAATATACAGTATACAGTTAAACACATATACATACAAGGGGTTCCTGTTATATAGATGAATGCTCAGATGAGTGACTGGTATAGTATTGAGTCAAAAAAGATCAAAGAATGAAGCAGAGGCATAACACTGAACAGTACTGAACTATTATTGTGTGTGACAATAACTCAGTAGAGATCAGGGTATTGCTTCTTTCTCAACTGCAGTGCAGCCTCAGAGTTGGTATATATAACTAGTAGAGGGTGTGGGGGGTGCATGGGGGCTTGCCTCCTGCAAAAAAAAAAAAGAACAGCTGCTGTGTGTGTTTGTTTTATCAATGTTTTTATTTTGATGTTGCCGACGTTTCATTCTTCTAAATATTTTGACTTAATATTGGGCTGGTCACTGATCTGAGGTTTCAACAGTATAATAGAAACTCTATTAAAATACATAGACATGATAGAACATTGCATAATACTTGTTCATAGATTTGTGGACCCATCTAGCTAACAGAATCATAAAACTCCTTAGTGTAACTGCACACTCAGGGTCAGCTGATGGAGAGCTGTGGATACATTTAGATATATGTCCTTACTTCCACTCCAAGCAGCATTTGCATCCATGAGCACCACCGGTCACCTGTCTTAATGCCACACAGGATTGCAGGGTCCCCCTAGGGATTGAGAAGAACTTGAGGGTACAGATGTCTGAATGGTTTATCCATCTGATTGACTTCCTACCACCCTCCTTCTCAAAGCTATGTTGCTTTATTTATCCATATTGAACACAGCTATCCTCATGTTGCCAAGCAATTGCATCAGACAGTTAGAAACTGGTATGTTATGCCAAGTTCTGTCTGATGATTGCATGCAGTTTGTGCTCACTGTACATAAGTAACTTCATAAACAAGTTTTGGATACAGTGCCCAAGTGGGTGTTTTGTGCCACAAAGAAAAAAAAATATTACATATGAGGCCAGCCAATAAGTCCTCATTATGGAACAATGCCTAATTGCTGTCTCACTGTTAGTTCACTCTTACATTAGCTCTTGTACATGCAATGGAAATTACACATGGTCAGATAATTAAACTCCAGCTGTCCCATATACTGTACTCCCTATTTTAATATCTTGGTACTGTTGGGACATATTCATGCAAACCCAGGTTCTCTCCAGCATATGTCAGGCCTAAATGAGGTGACTGGCTCAGTGCTGTAATCTGAGAATAGTACAGTGTAATAGCAGCAGTGTTAAAAATGAGCCTTGCTTGATCCACGGTTGGATCTACCAGCATCTACTTGACATTTTAACTGTCTCTGGAACCTGGTTAAAACCTGAAATCAAACATTCAGAAATATTTCCTCCAGATTACAATATCTTCAGAGCAGACAGCATCTATAAAGGTACAGGAGGAATTATTTACTCTTTTTTTGAGACAATCCTTCTGCTTATTTATCTCTTGCAAAGGGAATCCATCCCAATTCATAAAAATATCAATACAGTGCAGCTATTATCAGTAGCTTGTTGATATTTTCTTCCAGGAATGAAAGCATTAGTGGTGAAACCGGGACTTCACTTGTGCTCTCCGTCAATAGAAAACCAAATATATCATTAAGGGCAACGTCAATATAAACAGTTAATTACCAACAGCTGAGTCTAGTCATCCATCACTTCAGCTATGTTGTTTCATCCAGCTGATTACTGTCATGACCAGGGCCCTTACTTCAAACCCTGAGTTTTGTCATGTCAGGTACAACAGCATCAGTAATCATCGGCCCATGTTTGTTGTGTGAGATCACACCAAAATACTTTAAAATGCTAAGTACTGCTTTTCTGTAAACATTTACTAAAGCTAGATGACATTGCTACATACTTCAAATCCATGCTGCTCAGCATTCTAAATAGCGTGGTGCCTCTGTGTAAAAGGTGACTCGGGTGCCTTACTCAAGCCTGGATTATTCCAAGAATCGAATTTATGATAACTTAAAGAGACTGCTTGTGCTCATCAACCATGATTCTAAACCTGAATCTGACTGTGTTAAATTCATAACACTGCACATCCAATCACAGGCTGTTATCTTCACTTGCAGCAATGCCTTTTCCCTTGACTGGACATACCTTTACGTCAGTAAACAAAATACATTTTGGACAGCATTCATCAGCTATTGAAATCTGTTCATAATTCATTTGCTTACCCTTTTCTCATCATGCACAATTCCACTACAAAAAGTATGGCCCATTGGCAGTCTCCTGTGAATCCCCTTATCACAGTTGTTCCACCTTCACTATGTGCTCTATTTCAGAACACTTGTTGAAAAGTTTTTTTTTGTGTAAATTTAAACCAGGAACAGATGCATTTGACAAGCTTTTTCCTGAATTTCTATAAGTATTTGCAAGTTCCATCTATTACTTAGGCTATCTTTTGATAAACTTCTCCATCAAGGGATACTCGATCTCTAAAATCTGAAAATGTTATTTACTGCTCTTCTCCACAAAGGTGAGCTCTAAGCTGCACTAAATAGCAATCACCCCATTGCCCTTCTGTGCCCCTTATTAAAAATTCTGAAAAACGCATCCATTTTCTGTTACTGCAGAAACTAATAAATTACAGTGCAATCTCAAATATTCAACACAGGTTCACGCTGAATCACAGAATCAACACAGCCCTTTTTGATATTATAGAATACCTCTGCAATCAGCTAGACCAAGGTGTAATTGTCACTAAACTGTTTTACTGCAAGTACCATAAAATGGTTTAGTAGACTCTGTGATGCATATGACTGAAAACCTGACTGTGACACAGACAGAAGCATGTTAATCAGAAGAAAGACCCTCTATATATTCTTAGAAATTAAAATTGAAGGCAAGACTCCATTAGCATGTCAAACCATGCTAACTAAAACCCATTGCTGATTAATACCACCACTGAAAACAATTTATTGACATTGAACACTTTCATCCAACAATACTAATGGAATTCCTCAGAACTAAAACACATGTAACATCACTTCATGTTATACCTCATCAATCATGTGATGCAGTTTGCAATATATAAATAAATGCGTATAAGTCTTATACATAATTTCAATCTAGAAGCATATTTACAGCATGCATTTAATATCATGTAGTTCTGAGGAAGTCCATTATTGTTTTGTTGGATGAAAGTGATTATGGGCAACAAATTACTCTCAGTGGTGGTATTTGGTTTTAGTAATCCCTGCAGATCATTAATCAAGTGTCAACAATGTCTGAATGCAAGCATTATCTACTAACATGTTTGGCATCACAGAAAGGAGTACACAGAGGGGGTAATACTACAGGTGGTAGATAGCAGAAATAACCTGATGTTCACATAATGCCAAACATACTTAAATCATTTTACTACAGTGTAGGGAGGTTGTAACTAGGATGCAAAAGAAAATCATACATAGTACAAGTGGAATGGGATGAAGTAATATATAGTACAAGCAGAATGGGATTAAGTAATATATAGTATAAGCAGAATGGGATTAAATAATATATAGTATAAGTGGAATGGGATTAAGTAATATATAGTAAAAGCAAAATGGGATTAAGTGAACTTTACTTAAGTACTACTGATGCTCTCTAGGGCATTTGGGAGGCCTAATCTTCAATATAGTGCTCACGTTTTTAGTCTTACCTCAGAAATGATACCAGACTGTAAAAGGGGTGGGTTCCAGAGGAGTACAATGAAAATGTTCAAGAAACTAAAGGAACAATATATAACTGGAGCCTTCATCCTCTATAGTAAAGAGAAGAGAGGGGATAGGTTGGATAAGGTCCTCATATGGATGGTAAGGAATGTGGAGAAAGGACAGAGTGGCAAACAGATTGGTGGTGCCATACAAACAACTGTTATGTACACCTTAGTTTTCATCCTGTTTGGTATTCCTCTGTCATACACTACCCACAACTCTGTACCCTTTGACTGCAGCTATTCTGGTTCTACTAGCTTTGACCTCCTCAGTTAGAATTCCAGTCCCACTATTTTCCCTTCTATCTCAATGTTCAGCTTCTTCTGATTTCCCCCATTTGCTGCCATGGCAACTGTCTTGTCTGTGCTCAGTTTCATCCCATGTGTTTTCAGTTTTTCATTCCAGTCTTCAATCATTTGCTGAAAATCCCTGTTCAGAGTCTGCTTGTAAAGTTACACTGTCTACATGTAGCAGCTTTGCTGCTCTGTCTCCTGAAATCTATTTCCTAATATGGTGTCCATCACTAGAAGGAACAGAAGTGGTCTCAGAGCTGAACTCTGACAAACCCTCTCTCCTATGGCAATCCCTTTACGAGTCCAAACGTAGTTTATACTTGTATCATTGGGTCCGTGTGCATAGCCAGCACTAATTCTACCAATATTTCTAAAACTTCAAACCATTACAGGACAGTCAAAATCTGTATTCTTGGGACTTTGTCATATGCTTTATCAAGGTCTAGAAACACCCAGTTGGACTCTTTCCTCATCTTTAACTTTTTTTTACACTATCTGTCTCACTGCAAACATTGGGGTGGTTGTGCTCATAATATGTTCTACAACTTTGTATTTATCAATCACCCTCTCCAGCACCTTCATGCATTGTGACAGGAGTTTGATACCTCTATTCTGCTCACAGTTATGAATGACTTCTTTGTTCTTGTACACTTGCACAAAAATGCCTGTTATCCTGTTATCTGGGATATGCCTTTCTTTCCATACTGCTATGAGTACGCTCAGGAGCCATTTCTCCTCTTCCTCACCCATCTTGATCATAGTTGCTATGACCTCATCTGTGCCTACTTCTTTCCCTGACTTTATTTTCCTTGATGCTGTTCTTGCTTAGGTGGGCTGTTCTTCCTCTTTCATTTTTAACCTGTGTATGGGGAAGTGCAACTTATGTGTAGTTTTCTTTATTAAGCAGCTGTTGGAAGTGCTCCTTCCATATGCTTTTGCTGTCCTGTCGACTGTTGAAAGGATGGCTGCTGGCATCCCTTATGAAGTATGTCTGATGACTATTTTCTTTGTCTTTCTGTCACCAGATAGAGTTTATTTGTGCCATCTGCTGAGTCACTTTTTGGAAGCTGGTAGTGTGACTCTGATGCCTTGTTCTTTGTTATTGCGAAAGCTCTCAGCCTATTTGTTAGTTAATGATATTCCTTCGTAGTCTGGTCTATCTTCTATATCCCACTTTTTCCTGCACTCCTTCTTTGTTTTGATAAGTTCCTGAACTTCTGCTTTCCATCACCAACTTTCCTTATGTACCTTTTTTCATACCTGGTTCGGCTGCATATCTGTTATATATTTCTCACACAGGATTATTTGAGATGTTTGCCATTCTTCTTCAATGCCTTCTTCAATCCTTTGTTCTTTTCTTCCTGAAGTGCTAGAGCGCTAAGTATTTCCTTAAGCTCTTGTGCTTTTGATCCACTACCAGGACTTCAGCCTAATCTGTATTAACCTTAGAGCCCTTTCTGACCACTGCTTAGAGCTGATTGTGGCCCCAGTGGTATGTGCTGTGTGTGTGTGGCCCACAGCATACACCACCAGCAGTATATGCTGTTGACCAACAGTTTCACTGGGGATGACTTGGCAATCTCTGGTTCTACCCAAATGTCTTTTCCTTACAAGGAGAACATCTACTTGAGTTGCATGTTGGTCACTCTTGTGTGTGATTGTGTGAATATATTTCTTGCTGAACCATGTATCTGTTACCATCCACCTATTTTCCAGGCAGAAGTCTAGCTTTCTCTTCTTTACTTCTTATTGCCCACACATGTAGACCCAGACAGTCCTCATATCCTGCTCGTCCATCCAAATATTACATTTTAATGTTGGGATTCAATAACTGATTGAGTAGACAAAAGAAGAGTGGGGCAAGCACTGGGCAAAAGCAGATTCTTCTAGTTGCGAGCTAGCTGGGCTACTGGATGGCCTTTTTTCTTTACTTCAGAAAATGTTTATTTATTTTCTCTGGTATAAGAATAATTGTGTAGTGTCTTCAAACAATAGAGATCTAACAGCACATTAAATTTTAGAAAAATGGAGCGCATCTCTCAATACCATGTACTTTAAGAAGCTTAACAAAATTCATGACCTCATACAATTAAAACTAAGCTATTCTTCACAAATGACTTTTTTTCAGTTTAGTAATATCTAGATGACAATAAGCAACATAACAGAACAAACTTTTGAACAGAAGTTACATCAAACAGCATTCAAATAATGAGGACACCATGGTACATTTAAATAATTATTTAAGCTTACAAAATGAAAGGAATTTCAATACAATACTTTATTGCAGAACAGACGTTTACTATGCAGCTTCATGGCAGCATGGTAAGCCGTAGTGAAGCACTAATTGTAAAAAGTGGAAGGCCACCATCTTGCTTATGCTTGCTAAATGTGGCAGCTTAGTGAGCTTGAAAATGCAAATAAAAAGAAAAACATAAGCAACATAACAAAAATAAATGCAGTACATTTACATGGACTTGCCATTTTGATTTCCCATTGCTAAATGTGGTTTAAAATGTCCAACTTTAGTAAGTGTGGTTAAAAAAGTAATGCAGTTAAGATGTGTGCATGTGTGTGTGTGTGTGTGTGTCTGCGTGTGTGTGTGTGTGTGTGTGTGTGTGTGTGTGTGTGTGTGTGTGTGTGTGTGACAGAGAGAGATGGAGAGAGAGAAGGAGTTAACAAGTATCCCGCAACTTCTTTATTCAAGAATTCTGGACAAAGCCTACAATAATAAGAGGACAAACACCTAAACATCAGGGACAGTTTCTAAATATTACCCTAATTATTTAAAAGGTTAATAGAGCAAAATGGTTTGCAACAACATGCTTTTTCTAAACAATAAGACTTATTAAACTATAACGGGTAGATTTACTGACTGACATAAGTGCTCAGAGTTTTAACAGAAAAATCTAGCATTTTTCTGGACAGTACCAATTTCAGGGGTGTTCTAAAAATTAAGGACAGTTGAGAGGTATGTGTATGTGTGTGTGGGGGGGGGAGTTGCAGTGCTTTGTACTTCATGTATTTTTTCATTCATCTAATCACAGTTTAACATCTGAGATGTAGACAGTCAAGAAAGTGGCTGTAATAGCTGATTGTGTGTGTGTGTGTGTGTGTGTGTGTGTGTGTGTGTGTGTGTGTGTGTGTGTGTGTGTGTGTTTGTGTTTGTATTAAATACTTATATAATGTATATTTCAGATATAAAATATGTACCCCAACAACAAATACATATACACAGCAAGTATGAAACATTAGGTGAAGCGATTACTTTACATCAAAAATATAAAAACGTATGTAAATACTACAAGTAAAACAAATGCAAAACAGTTTAGCAGTTGATTTTTTAAGAATAATAATGCCTTCCAGGGTGGGTGTTCAGAACTCTTTTGTCAATGCATTACTTACTAATTTTTCTACAAATTTAAATAAGTTCCATAAAAATCACTTGAGCAAATTAGACAAATCACATTGGTACAATTTTAACAGCTAGAACAACATACATCAAATAGCATTTAAAGTTATAAAATATAAATAGAGTGGAAATTTTCTATAAATGTTACAGCCTCTGTTTTAAAACCGAATGGTCAAATTTAAACCTGGATTCTTATCAACACACATTATATTCTGCAATTTCAGTATCTAATAGAATATAACCACTGCTACTATTTGGGAAAATTTTCTGAATCAGTGTAAATTTAAATAATCAAAGGAGCCTGTAGCAAACATTTTCAGCCCTCATTACTTTTGGTCCCCCTTGGGTCTGCAGAGCCTGAGATAGTGTACTAAAATAACTAATAAATGGAATGATGACGCCCTGTACGTTTTAGCCCTAGATTACCTTGTAATTGATTTATGATCGTTCATTTGCCAAGTCAGTAATGCCACTTTTTCCATAGTTATCAAAATTAAAATTGTAGAGGGATGAGAACACCGGCTAATGAATTTCACACCAGAATTGTCCAATCTCAAAAATGTCACTTGTACTAAATAAAAACAAAAGCGAACCATTAGAAATGGAGAAAACTGCAACCTTTTCCTCATAATTTGTACAATCTGATCGAACATCTTGGCACAGTCCAGTGGAGTGGGATAATGTGCATTGGGTGCTCAGGCTCTGCAGCAGTTATCCAGCACTGAAGGCTTGATATGATATACATGCTTTTGGGCACTGTGCCAGCATTTTAGGATGTTCATCTAGGTTGATAGGGCTTCTTGACATCCTGATAAGTCCCTCATAACCATAACCATCTGTTCATTCACTTGTTATAAAGTACTGAGGCTATCTGGATATCAGAATCTCGTGTTTGTATAGTTTGGTCATTACTATAGGTTCATAGGTTGTTACTAGGCTAATGACCACTAGGGCCCTTAAAAGCCTATCTGCACACCTGAAACTAATTTGGATCCCGAGTGTCACAGGTGTCTATATGGGGGTGGGGAGCATGTTAGAAGGGATGTAACTAAGGTATTTTATGGGGGGGGGGTAGTTAAGATAATACTTTTCTTATTGCCAGCCTCTGTTCATAAGGGACATGAGAGTCACACCAGGGGTAAATTTACAATTTCTCATCCAATTATTAAGGTTTTATTTGAATAGGGTCAGGTATAAACTTTCTCTTACATGGATGGGGGATCCTTTGGGACACTTTTCTTTCCAATAATCAATTTGCCCTAAGCCTCAACTGGCTTCATACCATTTAAACTGCTATAAGGCAGATATAATCAGGGCTTCTGAGATATAGCCAAAACAAGATGGGAGGAAGAAATCTCCCCAATTAAAAAGTGTGGTAGAACATTTTACAGAGGTATAATGCCTGTAGTAAAAATATATATGGAGAAAGCACAGGAGACACAACAGAGAGCATATAATAAAAATAATTGTCTCAGAGATTATCAAACCAGTTAATAAAGTATTTGTATTAGTATCCACTGATGAAACAAGTTCCTTATATAGTGCCAAGGATCTATTGGAATTCTAGGAAAAAAAGTAAGCTAAGTAAATTGTAGAACAAGACAACCAGGAAAAGGGAAACTAGAATAGTTATACCACATAAAAGTTCTGAAGCCTTGAAGAAAATCTTTTTAGAATATTTTTGCCTCCTCTGTCTGATAACTACTGAGTCTCTCCAGTCTCACAATGTCCCTAATTCTCTGGTAATTATAAGGCATAATCCATTCAGATCCACCAGGGGAGACTGGGGGAGGGGAGCATCCAAACATCCCAGCCATGAAATCATTGTATTTTTAACCATGTCATCACCTGTAATGGTGATGTACCCACCTTGTAAATACAGGGTCTGTCTATGTGCCTCCACATCAGCACATGATCACTTCTTCACATGCAAGACAAGGAACTATTGTTTCTGGCTTGGGCAGCCTCAGTTCATGCCCTTTCCAGCTGACTGCTGCTTTTGGTGTTATGTGGGACCTCTGGCACATTATATTAGAATGCTAGATAGGTGTTATCCATTCTGCCCTGCCAACCTGTCTGATGTCTGAGCCATTAATTGAACCCAGGTAGCTTAGGTCATAGTCAAGGCTTTATCACCTCAAAGCAAGAGAGAAACTGACATTTGTATAGCAAGTATGTATGCAGAGGAGGCCGATCTATATTACATAGTCGAATGATAAAAAGAGCAAATGTTCTTTTATCAAACACTGAAAGGCGAAACCACTAAATATCAAAGACATGGAACAGTGATTTTTTCCCAAGGGAAAATAAAAATCACTGGGCCATTTTTGGGACTTTGCCATTTGCTCTACTATGGTGCAATCTCGGAGTTGGTTTATGTAAGTAGGGGGGGTGTGGGGGCACAGCCCCCCACATCGGGGTAGGCAAATCCCCCCACTTTATTGTGTGTTTGGATTTTTTTTTTTGTGGAGCAGTGATTTTTTTTTTCCCTGGGAAAAATCGCTGTTCTGTTTCTTTGATATTTAGTGGTTTCGGCTTACAGTGTTCGATAAAACAGCATTCGCTCTTTTTATGTTTTGACTACGTAATATACACGCGAGGAGGATAAGGCTGACACAGTATGTCCTTGAGTCAAAACAGATGAATCATTATCAATGTCTCAGAAACTAAAAGTAAGTGAATTTGTAATCAGAAATGAAGGCATATTTACAGAGTTGCCTGGTAGAACCAGTTTAATCTAGCAGAACATCCAAACCATACCTCATGAGAAAGTAAATTTGAAACTGTACCGAATACTAGAATCCCAATGTCAAGCAGTTAAAAAGAGCTACAGAAAATGTTCATACATGCTGTAACAGAGGAATATCAAAGTGAGTGAAATAAATTCATTGTACTGGTCCCCAGGCTTGATGAGTCTATAAAATGTTGCAGTATCTTCAGAAAATTAAATAGCATATCTAAATTTTATTCACATCCCATACTGCACATGAGAAACTGAAAATTGGGTAAGGCTATTTTTCTGTCCTCTTTAGAACTAACTGACTAAGATGACGTGTTTTACTAGCCACTGGGGGAATGATAGTGAGTGGTTGATGCAGGCTGACCTTTCCAGGTAAGATGAGAGAGACTGACTCACTGCAGTAGGAACATGAACAGCCTATGGAGCTCTATTCCAGTTGATCAGAAAGTTTTGCATGAGTTGAAGCATTCCAGAAATGTATTTTTTGAAACACACTAGCAGTGCATCTATGACTGAGTTTCTTTTCTGTTACTCCCTATAACTTTTGCAAAAAATTATTTTATGTTCAGTCCTTTAAATAGACCACAGCTAAAAATCTGAAAAGCTTGTTCCTGAGAATGTTGCAAGGAATATGAGATATGGTCAAGAAGTTGTGCATGCATGGAGGCACACATGCATCTCCAGTAGGTAGTCATACAAGAGCTCACTAAGCTTCTGCAGGGTGCTAGGTTAGGCCATACTCCCCATTTATAGCCTTTCTTAGTCCATTCATTTTTAAATAATTGCACTGCTGTGTTTCAGAACCTTCTGTAAAAGCAGTATGCACACTACGTATTGGTTGCATTGACAAACATTTGTGTCTGCTACAGATGTATTTCTTAATGACTGAAGAGTCAGCAGTTTTGTTTGCACCAATCAAAATCTTGGCTCTAATCTTCCCTTCTTCTTTTATTCTTGCAATAATAGATGGTAGTTAAGCAAATGACAGTTTCTGCAATGTTGTTTACTGCTGAAAAAAAGGGCCTTGGCCTTGTGGAAATGACTATATCTGGAACAGCATGTTAAACTGACTGCCTTTCATTTAGCTCTCCATTTTTCTGACCAAACACTTTACTAGGCCCTTTACTGACTTGTGACTGGTAGCTTTACTCACCTTAAACTGAGCTACATGTTGAATCTGCTTATTTTTAGCAGACTACTTCTCTGTTTTAATTTTACATGCATACACTTCCTCAGCAAGATCATTCATTTGCTTCTCTAAATGCATTCACAGATTAATCAGACGTTAACTCCAGCTCTGACAAGAGTTTGGTTTTTACTTTATCATTCTTTATACAACACACAGTTGATGTTTGTTAACTGCAAAGACCAAGATTTGCCCCTGAATTCAAAATTTGAGTAGTTATTCGTCATCTGATAGATTTAATTTCTGTGTTGTTTTGTTGTGTTGTGGCATGTTGCAATGGCTTTATTGTGTTTTTTAATCAAATTTGTTACTTGTTTTGTCATTTTCATATTTTGTCCATTTAGTACTGTTTTTAGTTAATTTAGTTAATATGCTGGTTTCCCATTTCATTTCATCACGTTTTACTCATCTTTACTTGTTTCAACTTTTGAATCTCACCTACTGGTCATATAATAAAGTTTTTGTTGGTTGTAAAATTTCTTTTCGTTTGTTTAACTATTGATGGTGGCATGTATGTTTTTTACAACAGTATTAAATGGAGCACTTTCTCAAGTTTGATGCCAATAAAAATCAAATCCAGAAGTACCGTCAATCCTGCTGTACCATCATGTGTTTGTGGTTGTTTCAGGGCAACTCAAAATCTTCTACATAGGTGGCACAATGCAGGGATACAGAAGCCAGTCAGCATGCATCTATGCCATTATTATCAAGGCAGCAACTTCTTCAGGCAGAAGAACCATGTGACATTCCACATGCAAGTTAAACTTATGGATACCCCCAAATATAATACTCGCACTTTATCCACTGCTTATAATTTGTCCAGTTTGATATGAACTCAGCTAGCAGAATCTGTGTTCCTATACATATCTTTGGCAAAGCCAGACTTTGATGTGTTTTGAGGAACTATTCCCAATGTATCACTTACATGCCAATTATTTGTTCTGACCCTGCCAAGCCTGTCTGTAGGTAGCTGCAGCTGCTGGTAAAAGATAAAGTAGTATCATTTAAGTAAAGTGTCACATTAGAGGGCTTCCGACCCCAATTTTCCTTGTCACATAAAACCTGATTCTTGTTATGTTTTCAAGAATATAAGTACTATAAGCAAAACCATAAGTTCCTGTGTTTGTCTTAGCTGGATGTCAATGATCTAAGAGTACTTATGTGAACAATTATGTATGGGCAAGTGGACCAACATCATTTTGATTTTCACAATCCAGCTTGGGACTAGAAAGTGTAATTTCTCGGATAAAACGTTTGCTTTAGTAAGTAGGTGCTCCTAATTTATCAGCATTCCCTCAGATATTGATGACCCTTTCATAATTCCTGAAAATACTGTATGAGGTTACTACCTGCAGTGGATTTTTTTAATGGACCTTTATACTTTGTGTAGTGGGTCAAGAGTAGACTTATGTCTTCTAATTTTCATATCTGACAGCACCCAAAAGTTCTACAGATGATTTCCTGAAGCAGTCTCTTGTCATGTTATCCTCTGTAAATTATTCTCCTCCTGCATTAATCATGTATGTTAAGCCGAGGTCATAGCACCCTCTATCTCAGTCTGGCAAGCAAGCCAGCAAATTTTAGTTGTCATTAGGCCCCATATCTATCACTCCTTTTGAAGCTGCTTGGGCCAGCTCCAACTCAACTAGACCCTCCTACCACCTTCCTGACTGATCACTTATAACTCACTTCTCTGTTGTGTTGGTTGGCGGGCCTTCTCCTCCCAGTGATAAGCCAACTTGAGTTCATTCCCCATTGGCTAAGTTTAAACCACAACCATCCTACCATTGGTGTTTTTTCCCTTTTGAAAGCATTGGAGGATTGAATTATGACTGACTCCTAGTGGTCCTTTGCTTGAATTACTTTACTTTGATTTTCAAACCTCTGTCTGAATTTTTAAGTACATTGGCTTCATTTGTAATTTTAATCAAGGAAAGTTTACATTCAAGACCCTGTGGTCTTTTCTTTTAACAAGGTCTGATGAAATCTTGATTGAAGACAAAAGCATTCATAACGGGAAAAAAAAATCAGTTAAGGATAGCAGAATTTTTCTTTATCACCAACTTGCTCATGTTTTTGTTTATATTTTTATAGTGTTAAATATTGAAAACACATAAGGGAAGGTGTACCATAGTTAATGATCAATAACATCCTGTGATAACTAATATTCATAACACCAAATCTGAATGACCTTGACCAAAACTGACTGATATGTTCTCTTGGTACAGGAAACAGACTAAATGCAATAATTTTGTCTCATCTCCATTTTAACTGATATCCTTCCATGTTATTACAAATCACAAATTTATCACCTTAGGGGATTGCCATCTAAACTGGTACCAAACACACCTCATTTCTAACTGTTCCACATTTATAAAGTGCAACCTTTACAGGCCATAAATACCCCCAACTAGACTAAGCAACATTAAAATACAGCAAGATTTGTGCTGCACTAAATCCATCCATCCACAACCCTTTTTCCATTTTTTTTTGCACATGGGGGTCGGTTTGTCCCTTCAGCAGTGACAGTCATCTACAGCCAACGTTTACCAACTTGCAGGCAGTTTTGTAAAGGTGTATACTAATACAGCTACATCGCCTTAGCGATGGAAGTGCTAAATCACTTTGCAATCATAGGTATCAAATCACATTTAACGCAGAGACATCACATAACTGCTCTAAATATATGAAGGAAAAAAAACATCAACAACCTGCTGCTTGTCCTCCTGCCTAACTGCAAGAAGTGAAGAAGTGGTTCAGAGCAATTCCTTCACATTGGCAGCCAGCTTTCTGATTGCTTCCAGCCAGAAAATTACTACATGCCTCTAATACAGTCCTGTCAGTCATGGGGTATATTATTAACAATTCCTTAAAATGGTAATAATAATAATGATAATAGCCACTTGTTAACCATGTAGGCTGACTGGACAGATAGACCCTTTTCAGAGGTGACCTGGGAGCATTGCCTGCTTAAGGGACTTTCTCAAGGTTGCACAGTAGACAAAGAAGCATTGAGGGAATCAAAGCCTGGACACAGGAACTACAGCTCACAGCCTTACCCCCTGAGCCAAATGTCCCAAGAACTGTGAAAAACTGCACTAATTATCCCATTACTAAGAATACCCAGCTCAACATAGGCAGATCACTAAAGACAATAACCGGTCAGTTAATCCTGTCTAAAATACTATAAAATGCTATTCCTGAACAATCATGTCAGTATCTTTAACAAAATAGCTCACTATGCATGGACCCATGTAGCTTTTGTAAGGCATACAATACTTGCACTTTGCTTATTGCCTTCACTGACCAAGTCTACAAATATGTGCACAATGACAAACTAAAAGACCTAGCCAAGGCTTCTGATTTTGATTTTACCACTTATTGATCCTAATCATTCGGTATTTTAGTACTCAAAACTTAGCCTAAACTGGTTCAAATAATATCATTGATAGAATTATCTGTGCAAAGTATATGCTCAACCCCCAAAACTATACTAGTCAACAACATCAAGAATGCATACTAGGCCCAATGCAATTTATGCTGTTTATCAGCAATGTCTCAAAATTTACACAAAATATTCTTTTATTTTTTGATGATCTAGTGACATGATCCTCTACCAACAGTCAGTACACTATTTACAAACAAATTTGGTCAGAATTTAAACTTTTTATATCAAAATCTAACATTCTGCACAAAAACCAAACTTATGGTCCCAAGCGCACATAAAATACTTGTAACTACAAACATGCAGAGGCTGGAGGCCTTTCCTTTGAGGTCACAGTTAATGAAAATGCGTGTTTGCAGATGTGTGTGCACATTTGTGCATGTGAGTGTATGTGCTTGTGATTTTGTGTGTGTGTGTGTGTGTGGTGTTTTTTTTTTTTCTTTTCTCCATGGCTGAGTAACAGTGGAGTTAATATATGTAAGTAATGGGATGTTGGTGGTAAAGCTGTATTTGTTGTACAGAATGTTTTCTATCAATTATGATTTAGTGAAATGATTTTCTAATCAAATTAGTTATCAGTCATTTATGTTCAGTGATTTGTGATTTAGTCAAATGAGCATTCGACCAACTGATACAGATCTCATATGAGCTTGCATATTGTACACTGAAACCCTGAAGGCTTGATCTCTTAGCAATTCACTAAGGTTTTTTATGGGGCAGTAAGTGATTTTAGAAAAGGGACAATTGCACTGGTCCAGTGTAGTACTCCAGAGATTGTGAGAGGAAATATGATATGCAAAAAGAGAAACATGGTGGGTTAACTGATGAATATTGAAGAGTCTCAGACATACCTTTCAATCTCTTAGTGTAAGAAATCTGGACAAAGCCTGACATAGTGGGGGGACAAGGGCCTAAAAATAAGGACAGATTTTAAATAGTGCTTTTAGAAAGTTGATATTATTACAGGATTTGTTTTAGCAAGCATTTTGTCTGATGAATATGAAGTCTGAAAGTCAAATGTATGTCACTATTTAGTGACTTCAATCTTCAAATCATCCCAGTGATTTGCAAGAAAAAACACAGATTTTATGAAAAACAGACCAAAAACAGAAGGCAAAAATCTGAATATTCTGTGAAAATTTGGACATAAAAGTATGGTCTCAGACTATCACTTGAGGAGATGGAGGTAAAATTCAAAATGTTATAAGTGCATGTGTGTGTGTGTGTGTGTGTGTGTGTGTGTGTGTGTGTGTGTGTGTGTGTGTGTGTGTGTGTGTGTGTGTGTGTGTGTGTGTGTGTGTGTGTGTGTGTGTGTGTGTGTGTGTGCTAGGCCTGAAGCAAACTTTTCGAGCCTGACACAGTGGCACAGTCTGCAAAGAACAATAGGTGATACTATACATATGTCAAAAGACTTGTATTCCTCTTAAATTTTACTGCTAACATAGCAAAGTTCTTGTGGTAGTCAATAGTGTCAAATATAAGCAAATGCAGTAGAAATTAGACTCTAAGCAGAATTGTCTTTATTCCATATGGCGGTGACCGAAAGTCCAGCTGCCAAGCAGTGAAGTGCATTTGAAACTTCAGAAGGGAGCCATGGTCTGCCAAGGCTTAAAATATCTGTTACTTCTACATGGTGTCTAAAGACAGAATCATAGAAACATCTGTTAATAAAATTCTTCTCCATGGATATGTATGTTTCAAGGTAAGGCTGATTATTATGTAGTTAGATTCCAACCCCCTGAAAAACAGAATACATTATCAGATTTTAGAACAAGATTGCTCTATACATTTATTTCTGTTTTACTAACTTTAATTTTCCCCTTCCTATCTCACTTTTTTATAGTAATAGTATCTGTACCTGTCCCAACTAGTTTTGAATGGCATTAGTGCTTGAGTCCTTCTGTCTCTAGCAGCTTAGCATTTTGCTTCTTTATAGCCTTCTAAGTAAAAAAAATGTCTTGTAAAGAAACTTCTTGCAGTTTCCAAAATCTTGTCCTGTCAGACTCATCGATATCTTCATATTCTGCATATTCAGAAAGGCCGTCTTTGGTGTACTACCATTCCATTGCCCAACGGAATGTGTCATATGTTAGTTGTATCTTCTGGCTTTCCTCGTGTGTTATTTCATGTAGGCCCTTATTGTTTTAAACAAATCCCTTGAGTTTCTGTGTACATTATACAATCTTTGTGTATCTGTACTATTCCACAAGTCTTTGTCATTTGGTTCCCATCTGGCTGTATTTCTACCTGATGCAAATTGAACCCTTGACTTTCTGTATCAAAGTCATTAACTTTCTGTATCAAAGTCATTAACTTTCTGCTGCCCAGGTGGGCTAGGAACCTTTTGCTATTTGTAGTCTTTATTACATGTTACACTTCTTACTAGCATGCATCAAGAAATCTGTGATTTTAGCCCAAAATAATCCTAGGGAACATCTATAAATGTTCAATTAAAACACATCTATGCACCAACATATCTTTGGTATATATAAGTAAACATCTTGAGAAGAGAGTAATGCACATACATTTTTTTAGTTCTTTCTAGTTTACCTGAATGTAACCATTTGATATTCTGAGATTCATAGCTATGAGGTGTGGAATACAGAGACTGAATGAGTAAAAGTGCAGATTTCTATATACCATGTTTGAGATTGTTCTTTCTCAAGAGTTAGTTTCTTTTCTCTGAAGTAAGGTGATCTCAGAGTTGATACATATATGTTTGGGGGGTGGAGTTCATATTGGAGGCAGCCATCCATGCACCCACCCAAATAAACAATTTCAAAGGGAAACATTCATGTACAACATTTGCTATTCTCTTGCATTTTTGTACTTTTTTGAAACACCTGGTGTCCATAAGTAGTCATTTGCATATATCCCTTAATCCTCTTTACAGGAGGTTTTAAGGAATCACATAGTGAAAACTCTAGCTTGGCTAGGTTTTCTTGTTATTTCTTTTATCAGTTGAATTGGCTGTGTGCCCTGTTTACTCTTAGATAATTCTGAGTTTTAGAATTACAATATGGAATCTTCTCTGAAACAGGAATTCTAATCATTTTGCAATTATGAAGCAAGATGTGAATTCCTGCATATAGCTACCCTCCTATACAGTTGCTTTTGGAATGTCTGCCATTGTTTTTCTTGACAATAATTGTAGAGTGGACCCCAACAGAGGCTTCCAACATTAAAATGTAAAAAAAAAAAATTATTAAAGAAAATTATTCTAAATCAGTAATAAAGAAAAAAAATGATAGGTGGGAAGTATAGAAATTACATGTAAAAGCAAACAACCAAAACAACAGTCAATAAAGGTTATTTGTTAGCCCAAAATACTTTAATAAAGCTTATGCGGGTCATTGCCAGCACCTGCAGTACTCTGGAGCTGACTTAGTTGTATCAGGTGACTGTATGCTTTACACATGAAAGCAGGGCCTGAACAGCAAAAGCCTGCCACAACATAATAAATCTTTTTATGCATCTGCAGAGACATATCTGTCTTCTTTTTTTGTAGTCTGCTCATATATTAAACTGACAGCCTTGTCTTTGCAGCAAATTACATAATTTGTTGCCCTAATCATGCCAGAAATACTCAGCATCCTCAGTGCTTTCTAGAGTGGCCAAGCATAAAGCAATCTGAATTTTTCTAATATCATACAAACTCAGATTTCACAAATGAACTAGTTAAGTTTATCTGATTACACGTCTGTAAATCAACAGGCTTATAGTAAATATGATACATGGATGCACTTGTGTTCCCTTTCTTGGTGTGGCTATTTTTGTGGTTTTGTTGTTCTTTATCTGTTGATAGATGCTTACTAAATTTCAGTGAAGTACATTTCAAGAAATTTGGAGCAACGAACCACCTGCGCCTCTTGCTGGAAAGAGTACAGAGGAGTCACAGGGAGTACACAGTAACTGTATTTACAAAACAATGTCTTGTATCATTTATATAATAATATACTGTACTCTGAGCAGATGCAGTTAATACAGTTTGTGAGGTAAATTTCCGTTTACCTCTTCTGGAAATTTGACCAAATGAGAGTCTAATGAAGAAGACATTGCAAAGTATAGTGCGAATTTTGAAACAATACAGTGACAGAATGTTTTATCAAAAATAATTTTAAAATAAATTTTGAAGATAAGATCTCCAGGGTAAGATAATGTAGTCTGTTCTACATATCAGAATTTCACTGTAGATTACTTGCACCTTAGGAGTGAACTCGAGCCCCACATAAGTCAGCAATGGCATATATTTGGTGTTCAGCAGCCAAACAGAAGGCAGCAACATGAGATGTGTTCCTAGAAAACAATGTTGTTAAATTATCCGATTTGAATTTAAGGTTTGATATACCCCTGAAATTTGTTTACAGGAAGGGTAGAAATGTTAAGGACCTGTTGGAGAGCAAATACAGGGAACCTGTTGTCAAAAAAACTGGGACCTACAAGTGTGGAGCATGTCAGCAGTGTCCTTACATATCTAATACCTCGGAAATTTTTATAAACAGCAGGGGTAGAACTATTAAGTCTAAATCATACAACAATTGTAACAGTAAAGGACTTGTGTATATTGTTTTGTGCAAAACATGTGATGCATTTTATGTGGGTAAAACGGAGAGATGCTTAAAGAGAAGGATATACGAGCACCTCTATGATGTTAAGAAAGGTAATAACAAGAATGCCTTATGTAAACATGTTCAGGTTTGTGTATCTGCATCTTTTACATTTTTGTGATTGATGAGGTTTCTATTGATAAAAGGGGTGAACCATGGGAGACCATGTTAGAATATTGTGAATTATACTGGCAGCTGGTTTTATAAGCCAGTAGATGGCCAGGTTTAAATGAGACTGTCTCCATCACCCCAGTTTTATAATTGAGAGCTGCTAAGTTATAGTACTCACATTTTACTTATATTTTATTGTAACATTTTTGTATATTTTATTTTTAAGTATTTAAGTATTTATTGTGATGGTTCATACTTAGATAGGTTTTATTATATGAATTTTATTTATGGTGACACCTACAAAAGTTTCATTGAGCATTTTAAGCATAATTTATGGTAATTACTTATTTATGTAATGTACCTTTAAATTCTCATCCTCAAATTTTTAATTAATTGTATTTAATTGTTTTTAACATTTTATTGGTCCAGCTAGTTTGAATTGAGTATTTAATGAATTAATTGAACAAAATGGCTGTATCTGATGAAGTGTGTAAACGAAAATGTACTGGTTGTGTGTCAGCGTTAATATTTTATTGTGACCTAATACCCAGCTGGATTTTACTGTGGTTTTGGATTAAACACCTAGACTTTATACTGTGGAAATGGCTGTCGAGTGCTCCTTTCGGTTTATATATATATATATATAGGAGCCCTGGTCATAGCTGACAAAGACCAATAGACCAGTCCATCTACCCAGTAACATTTTATATATATATATATATATATATATATATATATATATATATATGTGTGTGTGTGTGTGTGTGTGTGTGTGTGTGTGTGTGTGTTTTTAACACATTGTAACCATGGTGACGAGATGTTAATGGAGTTGTACATGGAATCTACCAGAAGTAACAGTTTAACAGTTCCCATGTTCCCATGCTCATCAGCAGCAATGGACTGGCACACCCAAACTGACTACACATAGGATCAGAAAAGTAGAAACATTACAGTGACATGAGTTCTGCAGCACAGACCCATGCTTTCAGTATTCCTCACACACGTGTGTATAGCTTCACAGGTAGTTACTAGGTATGCAGCCCAGTAGACTACTGAGTACCCTAGCCCAGTTTCCCAATTGTCTCAGAGTACTGTCAGGTTAAGTGATTTTCTCAGAGTACACACAGGTGGCAAATGAAAGCTGAGGAAATTAAACCATGGACTACCAGAAGTAGGCCTTATCCTTATCTTCGGTGCTAAACTGCCAGATAAAGAATCTAAATGCCTGGTATGTGAACAGAACCCATAGTTTTCTTATCTTCTTGCATCAAAAGTGCATTACTTGTTGAGCCTCTGACACAGTATGGATGCTACGGTCACTAAACCTGGGTAACAATGGCAACAATAATAATAAGTGGGCAGCAGCACACTATAGTGCAGTAAAACTGGGCCCCCTTTTCTAGACAACTTTTCCATCTGCACGGCTAAATAGTTGAGCTTCATTTGTCTGGCCACCAGTTGTGTACTACTGTTTTTGTTAAGTAGAGCTATTGGCAGCTGTATTTTTGTAGAAAAATTGTACCAATGAATTTAATATCAGCAGAAGGGGAACTGCCAAGATGTCCAGAAACTATGAACTAGACCTCATATAATCTTTTTATCCATTTTATTTATTTTTTAATTAGTATTTCTGATCTATTACACTAGGAATAGTGGAAAGTCGTAAATGCATAATTTGGTTATTGAACTGAGATGTATACATTTTCAGTAACTTTTGTATGTCTGATTTGTGGGTGTTTTTCTAATTTTAGTTCTGGGGTAAGTTTTAAGCTTTTAACTGTAACAGTAAATGTAACACCAAAATGTATTTTAGGCCTTTCTGTCTTATGTTTTTTTTTCTTTTTTTGTAGTACATATAAGCTTACTTGTAGACTAGTCAATATTTTTGTGCAACATTGTGTTTCATCCAGGTTGATATTAATTGGATGGCTGACATCCCATATGTATTTTTTAGTTTTATATTTGTAGAATAAAATTATTATTATTATTATCATTATTATTGTTGTTGTTATTAAAATGCAATAAAGTTTTGTTTTTTATGCACTTGATTTCTGACGAGATAGCTGTTTTTAATGGAGATTTATTTATTATTTATTTATTTGTTTATTTAGATTTGATAACTGGGTAGTATCTGACTGGGCAAGAAGCCCATTTTCAGTGGAGACCCGGGCAGAAAAGCTCCAAGGAAGATTACATAATTATACATTTGTACATATGATGATTACAATAGGAGTTCAAATGCAAATTCCTTGACGTTGTATCTAAAAGTATATAAAAATGGTAGTACAATAAGCTTATACTATTCATACAGACAGAACAAATATATATATATATATATATATATATATATATATATTTTTTTTTTTTTTTTTTTTTCAGGATAAAAGTATTGTCTGAGAAAGTGGCTTGTTTCCTATCTGACAGGTAGCTATGAAACCAGCTTAGGGCTTCAGAACTGCAGTGATAGAAAGCCAGTTTATTGAGAAGTATTTGATGAGATACAGTGTCAAATGTTTTTGATATATCTAGGAAGGTAGCAGAGACTAGTTGTTTTTTATTTTTGAGTTGATTTACGGAATTAGTAAAGCTAATTAGAGTTGTACTGGTGCTATGCCTAGGTCAAAAGCCATGTTATGTGTTAAATAATAGATTATTTGACAGAAAGTGGTCTAAGAACTGTTTGTGTATACATTTTTCTAAGATTTTGGCAAATGGTGACAAAATGGCTATGGGTCTGTAGTTGGACACATCAGTAGAGGGACTGCCTTTATGTAAGGGTATGGCATGAGATATTTTCCAGAGGAGTGGTATGTCCTGTTCAGAGACAGAATGGTTAATGAGAATAGATATAGGGTAAGAGATGGAAGTAGCAGCTAGTTGTAGAAAGTCACCAGGTAGCTGGTCTGCAGCTAGTGTGCAAGGTTTTAGTTTAGAAATGAGATTTTTAACATAACTTGTTTGGATAGGTTTGAGATAGAGAAGGGTAGAATTGTTATTGGAGGTTTGAGGTATGGACAGAGGCATATTAGGGGTTCTGTTTAGAGGAGAGTTTATTAAGTTAATAAATGGGAGTTAAACTGAGGAGCTATGCAATCATTTGTGTTGGTCAGAGTTGGTGCTGGAGAAGTGGGTTTTCCTGGGTTGAGAAGGTTGATTGTTTGCCAGAATCTTTTGGGATTTTTCTGGTATTTTATCTGACTTGTTTGGAAGTATTTTTTTTTTTTTGTCTTGTTTAATTAGTTTTTTGGTGTGATTTCAAAGTTATTGATAGGTAATGAGATTTTGTTTACTTCTATTATTTTGAAAAGGATACCAGGCTCTGTCCCTTTGTTATAGTAGAAGAAGTGTGTCTTTTGACAACCAGGGAAGCTGTTTGGATTTGGTACGAGTTTTTCTAATTGGGGCTAGATCATTAAGTATTTGCAGGAAAGCACTATTGAAGTACTGTACTGCACAGTCCAATTGAAGAATTTTTCGAGGTGCCCAGTCATATTCTTGAAGAAGAGCATTAAATAAGGTAGGAGAAAAGTATTTATATTGTGAATGTAGCAAAATGAAATGTTACAGGAATTGTGTGTATGTTTTCTAATCAAGTAGGTAGGGAAGTGATCACTTAGTGTGTTAGGGAGACACCCAGCATCATAGCTAATACTGGATTTGTTTGTTAAAATCCAGTCAAGAATGGACTGCCTGTTGGTGTGTTTGTCATTGTGTGTGGGGTGGTTCATTTTTTGACAGAAATTGTACAGGTTTATAAAGTTAGTAGGGGGGGTTAGAAGAGCAGGTAGTTCAGTCAAGGTTAAAATCTCCAAGTGTAATAGTTTTATGGCTGAAGTTGGAAGAGGTCCATTCAAGGATGTTTTCAATATTTTGGAGGTTATTAGCAGGGCGCAGGTAGAGCACTATAAAGATGGGTCAATATGACAGTATCGAATGGACTAAATAGCGAATGCTATTTAGTCGATCCGATACTGTCGAAATGGCACAATAGCGAAGTCACGGAACATCAAATTTTTTCCCAGGGAAAAAATTTGGTGGGCCGTCTTCGGGACTTTGCCAATTCCTCCAGTATGGTGCGATCTCGGAGGTGGTATATTTAAGTAGGGGGGTGTGGAGGGCTAAGCCCCCCACTTAAATTTGGGTTCAAGTTTTTTTTTTTTTTTTTTTTTTATGGAGCAACAAATTTTTTCCCTGGGAAAAAATTTGCTGTTCCGTTTGTTCGATATTTTATTGTTTAGATATTATCGGTACAGTGAAATAGCATTCACTATTTTAATTGTACAATAATATAATATAAATGGTATAACGATAATGGACTTATGATTATTCATATTTAGGCATGCTACTAAAACATTTGAGTTAGGGATATCAGGTGGAGCAGAGTAAAGTTAAGTTGTGCCAATTTAAGATTTACAGCGTATTACTTATGTTAGTATTTATTTAGCTACAGCAGGGCAGAGGTGTCAACACTTGCTGTAGATGGTGGTCATTGTTGATATGATGCCCCAACCCTGTGTACAAAAATGGGAAAAAGAGGTTGTGAGTGGATGTATGGGTGGATGGATGGACTGACATTGATTGATTGATTGATTGATTGATTGATTGATTGATTTACATTCATGTCTGAATTCATTTACTCATTGGTTTTCTGATTACCCAAGTAATCCATTTCAGGATCACAGAGGATCCACAGCCTATGCCAGTGTTCACTGGATCTAACACAGAGCAACTAATCTTGAACAGGGTACCAGTTCATTACAGGATAAAAAGATTCACTCTCATGAAACGAACAGACATCTACAGGCAATTTGGGGGACCACTGATTGACCTACAGTTTGGAGTGTGGATGAAATCTGAGGTAAAAAAGGTAAACCAGTGCAGACTCAGAGAAGATATGTAGGCTCCACAGAGAAGCTCCTGCAGTTCTTGTAGTTTCTTTTTTTCTTCTTTGTTTTCTTAAGTGGGTTTTACTTAGGCTGTTGAGCAGGAGAATTGATTGGTTTGGTGGGGCTGATGATGTGATTAGAATGGTGATAAATAATTGATGATACACATAGGCTGTAAAAAAATAAAAAATATCTACATCCTGCTGTGCACAGGCTATGTCATTAAAATAACTATATTTATATCTGTATCTATATCTATATCTATCTTTTCAGTAAAAGAAAAGTGAAGTAAAATATCAATGTAACAAAGCACCACCAACAACTGCCAGAACCCAAGCCCATAAACTAAAGTAACACAAATGATTCCAAAAATACAAGTGGACTCAGGAATGGCCAAAAAATCCAGTGTATCTTTTGTTTATTGTAGAACAACTCACATAAGCGCTTTCACAGTATACCTGCTTCACCAGATGTGATTAGACGATCAAACAATCAAATACATCTCATTAAATACTAGCCATAATTATGTGAAACCAATCACATGACAGTCAGACTTAAAGGTACCATAAATATGAACTTTATAGAAGCTTCAACATCCAAAAGGCAAGCATCCACATCCTAAAAACAAAACATATATATATATATATATATATATATATATATATATATATATATATATATATATATATATATATATATATATAAACAAACATTTATCCTAATATTTACAATACCTTTTTATAAGCAACAACTATAAAATTGTAGTTGTTGCTTATAAAAAAAGAAAAAAAAAAGGAAATTGGAAACCACAAATGTGGAGGGTTGGGAGGAGAAAAACAGAACAGTAGTTTTGACGAAATCAAAGTACTAATACCAGATGTTCTGTTAGGAGACAGAATTTGTGATAACAGGGAAAGGAACAGCTTGTGTGAGTAGAGACTGTGCCAGAGCTAGCCTTGGACAGACCAACTCGAGCCATATTAAAATTGTGAGACCAGTGGAGTTCTTTGAGAATGTATGCTGCTCACACCTGGATATGTTTGACAGTTTTGTGGAGAAGCTAGACTAAGTGGCTGACAAGCAAATATGAACTTCTACGCATTACATTTAACATTTAATATCTCTACGCATACACACACACACACACACACACACACACACACACACACACAGATAAACATATGGCAATGGACTGATGGACTGTAGTAAAATGACAGGAGAGCCAGTCAGATCCAAAGAAAGATGTGTGAAGGAGCAGACACTGCATCTGAAGGGCAAAGCTAGAAGATACTATACATAACTAAAATTTGTTCCTAGACACTAAAAAATGATTCACAGAAAATAAGGGGATACAAAGTAACACATATCATCTATAGGAGGAAAAGGAAGCTATTTTCCCTCTGTGCACACAGTTAGTGAGACCAGATCCAGTAACAGATGCCATATGTCTGCATTGTCATAGACAGGATGGAAGTGGTCATTTCAGTACTGTTATTGTCCTTTGTTTCTTTACCTGTAAAAAATACTGAATACATTCCTCTTCAGAGTGGCAACTGTTAAGCAATATCTTATTATATTACTTGTACAATGTAACTTATAAGACAGTGTTGCCTTAGGGAATCAAACGCAGAATAGTAAGGTATAAGAAGAACATGCCTTATACTGCCAAGCACTAAAATTTTATGAATCTAGTCATTTGTCTTCCACTTATAAAAAACTGCATGTTAATCGACCTATCCATTTTCTGAAACTTTCATCCTAGACTAGTAAGCATCATGGTTCATGGTGGTAACAAGCTGATCAGTACAGAGTCCAGACTTTTATATCTCTAATAATGGTTTTGGGTTCATCCTGTGGGATGCCAAGGTGTTCTTTAGCCATTTCAGAGATATACTCTCCCTGGTGGTGCAGCGGTAGCGTTGTCCCCTCACAGCAAGAGGTTCTTCAGTTCGATTCTCGGCTGGACCACCTTCTGTGTGGAGTCTGCATAACCTCCCTGCGGTCGAGTGGCCTTCGAAAGACATGCGTGAATGGGTGTGCCTTTGTTGAAGGTTGGGCATCGAGCTGGCACCTCGGCACCGTAAAAATCTACTACCAATCATTAGCGGACCGGAGTTCCGCTGTAGAGACTCCCAACCAGGAAAAGCCGAAAGAAGAAGGACAACAACAACCTCCCTGGCCTATCCTGGCTCTTTGCTGGGACCTTCTCTTGTAGGAGGTGTCCAAGAGGCATCCTTACTAGGTGCCTAAATCACCTCAGCTGGCTCCTTTCAGTCATGAATATCAGTTGTTTTACTCCAAGACTGCCAACATCCTTACTCTGTCACATAGACTGCAAACAGAAACCTTTTGAATGAACCTCCTGTCCTCTGCTTGTACCCATGATCTGCTTTCAGTTACTTCCCAATGTTCATGACCACAGGTGAGCTTTGGGACCTAAACTGACTTGTAAAATATGAGCTTCATTCTAGAACTCAGCTCCTGCTTCATTACTACAGTCAGTATAATGCCACAGTTGCCCTCTTTGCTGGTCATTCTCTCAGCCCTGTGTACCTTCACGTCTAAGCAAGACCTTCAAGATACTTAAGATTCTGCACTTGAGGTAGCTGCTTCCCCCACAACTGAAGAGAGCAATACATTCTTTCCTTAGGGAGGACCTCTGAATTAAAAGTTCTGATTCTCATTCTCGCTATGACAGAGACCTTAGTCATTTCAGGCCAAGAGGACAGCATCATCTGCAATACTGCAGATAACAAAGAAGCAGTTTTTATATACTCTCCAGACCTCTTGATATCTTGATATATATATCTTGTTATCCTGTCCCTGCAGGTTATGAATAGGATGAGAGACAAGCCACACTCCAGCTGGATTCCTATACCACCTTTAATGCATTTCAACTTAAGACTGAGAATGCAGACATGAATCTCACTCCACAAATCAAGTGAACAAATGGCATGCAACAGCAGCCCTAGAACTCTATACAGTATGGTTGTAGCATTGAACTGAATTTCTTTCAAGTACCCTGGCTTTTCCAGAGAAGCTAAGAATTGAGATCTGTCTGTGGCTGAAGTACATCCTCCTATCCCTCTTTTTGAAAACTGAGCCACTACCCAACTTTGCAATACAGAGGTGCTTTCCCTGTCTTGCACACAACCTTGAAAAGGCATGTCAACCACATGTTAATCCACTGCACAAAGTTGGTCACAAGGTAGATGCAACACTGTTAAGTACGCTTGAATATTGCCTTGATTCCACTTATTTCCTGTAATATTGAAAGTAAAAGGAAACCTTGTGTAATGTCCGTCTAACATCTCTGGCATTTAGTCGAATAAATTGTAGCTTGTGAATTATATTTATTTATTTATTTATTTATTTTACATTTGTTGACTGGGATAGTCCAACTGGATATATGTCCATTTTCAGCGGAGGCCCGGGGAGAAAAGCTCCAAGAAATGAAAAAAATGTCACATGTAACAAATTGCAAATAAAATATTTACAGAGATTAGAGGCAAACCATACAAATTACATATAGAATGTTTACATTGATTCGATGAACGATCATTATAATAGTTCCTAAGGTACAGTTGTTCAACGTGTAAAATCTGAAAGTTGCAGTACATGATAGGCTATATAGCAGCTGTGCACAATCCGGAGAAAAGGTTAACCAGGCTTGATCCAATAGCATGTCCAGTATGATCCCAGGTAGTGTTTGAGCTTAGTTTTGAACTGACCTAGAGAAGAGAGTGAGGTAATATCAGGTGGTAGAGAGTTCCATGATCTACCTACAGAGTTTGTAAAGAGAGAGTCGCCGGCTAGGTTATTAGTTTTACATATCTGGATAAGGAGTCTGTTGGAGGATCGCAGCAGTCTAGGATTATTATATAGGGTGACCAGATTTTTGAGTGCAGGGGTGTTTTCAGGGTTGTATACAATTTTGTGGGCCATAACCAGTTGGTTATATAAGATTAGACTGGGTAGTTCAAGCCATCCAAGCTGGATTAGATTGATGTGATGATGTGTCCTAAAAGGCAGCCCAGTGGCAAACCTGGCAATGTGATTGTAACAGATTGAGAGTTTGTTCAGGACAGTCTTGTTAGCATTACAGAGAAGAGGGGATGCATACAGAAGAGTAGAGAGAAGGTGAGATCGAGCAATGGCAACTTTGGCTGGTGGAGTCAGGAAGTCTTTTATTCTGTATAGTGATCCTAGTTTTTTATTGATCAATTGGTTAACATGTAGGTCGAATTTTAAATTATCTATAATGACACCTAATAATTTAGTAGAGAGGTCAGGGAAGATTATTGTGCCATCCTTTGCTTTAATTGTAAAGTTAACGGCACTAGACCTTTGTGTAGGTGAGAATAACAGCATTTTCGTTTCTTAGGATTCAGTATCAGGCGTTGTTTGATAAGCCTGTTTTCTATTGTGTTAAAGGTGGTCTGGGTAGCTAACTGTAACTCTGTAGGGGATGTTGCTGAGCAAATCAGAGTAGAGTCATTTGCATATTGGATACAGCTGACTTTAGGTATGACAGTGTTCAAATCGTTGATGAAGATGGAGAATAACAGGGGCCCTAGTATAGAACCTTGTGGTACTCCCAGGGTGTTAGGTAGTAGGGTAGAGAGTTTGTTCTGCCAAAGTACAGCCTGCTGTCTACCACCTAGGTAGGAAATAAACCACTGAAGGGCTTTGGGATCTAGACAAAGTGTTTGCAGGGTGTGGATTAATAATTGGTGATCAACCATATCAAAAGCTTTAGAAAGATCCAAAAAAAGAGCTGAAGAAATATAGTTATTGTTATGATTAAGGTTTATAGTATTGGAAAAGACTAGTAGGGCTTAGGTAGTGCTATGGTGAGGTCTAAAACCATGCTGGGTATTTGCCATGAGGTGGTTATGGATTAGGTGGTGCAGGAACTGTTTCTGAATACATTTTTCCATTATCTTTGCTAGAGGAGAGAGTATAGTTATAGGCCTATAGTTGTAGAGTTCAGTAGAACTACATCCTTTATGAAGAGGGATTACATAGGATATTTTCCCAATAATGGGAATTTTCACTTCTATTATGGTTTGATTGATAAGTAATGATACCGGGTAGGCAATGGCATCAGCTGATTTTTGTAGGTATTCAGCTGGAAGTTGGTCAGCCCAGAGTGTGGTGGGTTTTAGTTTTCTGATTAGGGTACAAATAAGTGATGTAGCAACAGGTTGAAAGCTAAATAAGGGTAGGTTTCTAGGGGTGGTACTTTCTGGGCTATGGGAGCTAAGAGGTAGTTGGCTGGTTAGGGCTTGAATTGTTTCGGTAAAGAATTGGTTAAAACTATCAGAGACTGCTTCTGGGGGGTTATCAGTAGTGGCAGCTGAGACTGGGGCAGTAGTTTGACCAGGGTGTAGTAGATTATTCAACCCTGCCCAGAACTTCTGAGGGTTATTTTGATTATTTGTTTGTAATTTGCAGTAGTGTTGTTTTTTTGTCTAGTAATGAGTTTTTTAGTCTCATTCCTAAGTTGCCTGTATTTAATTTGATCTTGAGGGAGTTTAGTAGATCGCCATAAAGCCCAGGCTTTATTTCTAAGATTAATTTTGAGTCTAGTCTCTTTCAAAAGCCAAAGCGCAGATTTTTCCTTAGTTCTCTTTGAGCGAGTAGGTGCGTGAAAGTCAAGGATCTCAAGGAATTTTTTGTTGAAATACAGGACTGCTTCCTCTAAGGGGAGTAGTTTTAGGATGCACCAATTACTAGATTTTAATTCTTGTTGGAATTTGGCTGAGTCAAAATTTTTGTTATTTCTAACATTTCTTAGTAAGGGTTGTTGGGGATTGATAGCTTTGTGCCTGATTATATATGTGAGATGATGATCAGTTAGACTATCGGGGAGGGTACCAGAGATATACAGGTTGGGGCAACTATTAATGAGTACCCAGTCAAGTATGCTTTCTTTTTGGTTGGGTTTACCTATCCTAGTAGAGGTGTTGATGATTTGCATAAATGAGTGCAAGTGTGTTGGAGGTTGGATTTCATATAAGGTAAGGAGGTATGGGGCTAATAGGATGGGTAGTAGAAATGAGTACAACATTATCTAGAGAGATGAGGAACTGTTGTACCTGGAAATGCAATATCAAAAGATAGTGTGATTAGGCTGCTATATTGGAAGGGGGTAGGAGGCAGCCAGAAGCTGATAAGTGCCGATACAAAGAAGGTAGAGGGAGTGGGGTGGGGAATAATTAACTTAGCAGGAAGGTGATAGGAGCTAGTAGGTGTGGGAATGGGATATTTCAAGGTTCTGTAAAGTACATACAGTTGTTATTTAGTTCAAACAGGTTTTGAACTGGTATTTTCACTGGTTTTGAACTGGTATCTTCACTGGTAGCTCAGCACTGCGCTTCAAGAAGGTTCTCAGCTGTTAAGCTACAAAGACAACTTTAGCTACTGCTGCTGTTCTCTTAAAGTGAGGAGCAGTTATTAAAGATGCTAAATCATTTAGGGTAGTTGAGTTTTTTATTTTGTGTCACAAAGGTCCCAGTTAGCTTCCACTACCAGTGCTAGTTCATAATGCAAGGTGGGTAAGAGCTCTGCTGCACCCCATCACCCCAGGTACTTAAACACACTCCTGCTTTTCAGTCCCAGAATGAACATGAGTTATGCTTCTTTGTTTTAAAGATGTTATGGGCTTACCGTGATATCTGGATTTCTTTTCAGCTACCTCTTTCTAAGGGCCTATAACCAAACCAGTTTCAGAAGTAAAAAACTTTGCATTCATCTTTTAAACACTAATTTTTAGCAAAAGCTTAACTCATTTGAAATTACAAGAAAAATCGCATGTCTGACCCATTTTACCTTTAGAAACTTGGAATGACTGCTATAAACTATAGAGTATGAAGTATGTGCGTAGTATACATACAGCCCCATTACCAGAGTTTAGAGGTACATGCCTCGAAACAGGTTGCTGAAAGACAACCTATGCCTCACATATAGAACTTCAATAGAACCTGTTTTGTCAGACCTATTACACATTTGCAAGTCAAGTAATATCATAAACACCAGCAACAGGGATCTCAATCTATTTTACAAAACAAATGTAACATATTGGAGGGCTGTATACTCTCAGAACATACTGCTTCTAAGGAACTGTTTTTCACTCCATATAGGGTAAAGTACTTCTCTTACTCTATTCAAAAGTACAACACAATTACTGAATGGAAAACTAAATACAATAAAGACTATTGAGTACTTTTGTTCTATTTAATAAAGAACTTCATCAGAAATAAAATCCAAAACATCTCTCGTCTATTTTATACATAATTTAAAAGTCATATGTTCTTTCAACAACCAAAAAAATAAAACTATTTATTGTTTATTTCAAATCTATGCTAAATTTATTAGCAGATGAAGCAGATTATTTGTTGGTTAACACAAATATTTTAAAAACAGCATATTACAAAACTGATGCTATTTTATTTGAATTGGAGAACTGTGACATTTTCTTTGAAGAGTATGAGTTGTTATTTGTTTATTATTTATTTTACATTTGTTTACTGGGAAAGTTCGACTGGACGCAAGTCCTTTTTCAGTGGAGGTCCTGAGAGAAAAGCTATATATAAAAGTTACATGTTAAGTTTTCTAGGTTAGAATACTTTTTGGTATACAGAAGATGTGTAAGAGCCTGACAGATATTCCTTTCCATTCCATTATTGCAGCAAAGGAGGCAAAAGTTGAAACTGAAGATATTTTTGGACAATAAATATAAATAGTACTTGAAACTATTCCTGTCGTGTATTACAGATTCATAGAATTTTTTGGAAGGAATAGAAAATTTCAGTGATTCATGGACTACATTTTATGTTTTGTTATGGTGGATATAATTTCATTATATACTTGTATTCCCTCTAATACCGGAGTTAAGATATTATCATTTTTAAACCAAGAAATCTATTTTAAAAAGTAGAGAAATTTATTGTATTTATGCTTTGATGGAATTTATTCTTTAAAATAAGTATTTTATGTTTGAAAGCCAAATTTATCAACAAATGTGAGGAGTTGTGCTGTGTGCCTCTATGGCACTCACTTATGCCATCATTATACTGGGTGAGTAGGAGCACAAGTGTGCACATGTAACTATATACAGTGGATATAAAAAGTGTACACACCCCTGTTAAAATGCCACGTTTTTGTGATATAAAAAAATAAGACCACAATAAATCATTTCAAAACTTTTCCCACCTTTAGTTTGACCTATAACCTGTAGAATTCAATTGAAAAACAAATCTGTTAGGGGAAAAAATATAAAAAAAATAAAAAAAAATGTACAATAAGCTGGTTGCATAAGTCTGCACACCCTTAAACTAATACTTTGTTGAAGCACCTTTTGATTTAATGGCAGCATTCAGTCTTCTTGGGTACACACCTGCCATCAATTAAAGCGACTCTGATTAACCCCAAATAAAGTTCAGCTGTCCTAATAGGATTTTCCTGACATTTACTCAGTTACCTGCTACAGCAAAAGCCATGGTTCACATAGAGCTTACAAAGCATCAAAGGGATCTCATTGTTGAAAGGTATCAGTCAGGAGAAGGGTACAAAACATTTTTCACAGCATTGGATATACCATGGAACACAGTGAAGACAGTCATCAAAAAGTGGAGAAAATATGGGACAACAGTGACATTGCAAAGAACTGGACATCCCTCCAACATTGATGAAAATACAAGACAAAAACTGGTCAGGGAGGTTGCCAAGAGACCTACAGCAATACCGAAGGAGCTACAGGAATTTCTGGCAAGTACTGGTTGTGTACTACATATGACAACAATCTCCTGATTTCTCCATATGTCTGGACTATGGGGTAGGGTTGCAAGACTGAAGCCTTTTTCTTACACATTAAAACATCCAGGCCCAGCTAAAATTTGTAAAACAATACATCAAGTCTCCCAAAAGCATGTGGGAAAATGTGTTATGGTCTGATGAGACCAAGATTGAACTTTTTGGCCACAATTCCAAAAGGTACATTTGGTGCAAAAACAACACTCCGCATCATCAAAATAACACCACCCCCACTTTGAAGCATGGTGGTGGCAGTATCATGCTTTAGGGTTGCTTTTTTTCAGCTGGAACTGGGGCTTTAGTCAAGGTGGAGGGAATTATGAACAGTTCCAAATACCAGTCACATTTGGCCCAAAACCTTCAGGTGTCTGCTAGAAAGATGAAGAGGAATTTCACATTTCAACACAACAATGACCCCAAGCATACATCCGAATCAACAAAAGAATTGCTTCACCAGAAGAAAATTAAAGTTTTGGAATGGCCCAGCCAGAGCCCAGACCTAAATCCAATAGAAAATCTATGGGGTGACCTGAAGAGGGCTGTGCACAAGAGATGCCCTCACAATCTGACATATTTGGAGTGCTTTTGTAAGGAAGAGTGGGCAAATATTGCCAAGTCAAGATATGCCATGCTGATAGACTCCTTCCAAAAAAGACTGAATGCTGTAATTAAAACAAAATTTGCTTCAACAAAGTATTAGTTTAAGGGTGTGCACTCTTATGCAACCAGCTTATTGCATGTTTTTTTATTTTTTATATTTTTCCCCTAACAGATTTGTTTTTCAATTGAATTGTACAGGTTATAGGTCACATTAAAGGTGGGAAAAGTTTTGAAATGATTTATTATGGTCTCATTTTTTTATATCACAAAAACCTAGCATTTTAACAGGGGTGTGTACACTTTTTATATCCAATGTACTTTAAAGAAAATGTGTTTTTTATAGCTACATTACAGATTATTTCTGCTTTCTTGTCAAAGGGATGGCAGAATAATCTGAGGATAATCCAAGCTCACATAGAATATGATAACTGAAAAGATAAATTATTTGGACATTTCTATTTTTATGGATGGGAAAATGGGATATTAGGCTCAAGAATTTACAGCAAAAAGACATTTTCAAATAGTTATTTTCACTGTGCAAGTGCACATCCCATGTTTATTATGAAACATATTGTAAAGAGATTGTGAGAGCTGCTAGATTAATATCCAAGGTAGACTTATTTAGTAAGAAATTGGAACTTGTAAGTAGTTTATTTTATTTAAGGGTTTCCCAGAAACCCTGGCAGATTTAATTAAGGAAGAAATGTTGAGACATAAAAACTCAATTCAGAGATATTCTACTGAATCATGTATGGAAAGTAAAATATAACAAGGAATTGGTTGAATACTGGAAGAAAGTCATTTATTTTGATCTTCTCTAGCAATGCGTTTGTGATAGAAATTATTAATTAAGGAAAATGGGAAAATCATGTTATGGAACCAAGAATTATTTAATTTATTTAGAACTAGTCCTATGTTAGTATAGAGGAAAGGGGTTACCATTAAAATTTACTGGAAAAGAAAAATGAAGGTTTTAGAATTACCCATTCTGGTAAGAATGAGAATTTGCCTTGTGGTTTCTTCGGTCAGTGCAGGTTTACTAACAGTTCCCCTTTACTTTTTGCAGCAAATGTTAACAGGATTTTTGGAGTGAAGTGACACTTATTTGCCAGACAAATGAGTTGATTTATTTAACAAATTGTACTGGGTGTCAAAGTTACTATGTAGGTAAAACAGAAAGGAAGTTAACCGAACAAATTTATGAGCATGCATATGTGATAAAAAAACAGTAATTGAAATAATGTATTAGAAAGTTAGAGTAAGATGTTTAACAATATTAAGACATTTGTTTTTCTTAGTTATAGAAATATTTGATTTAAATAGTAAAAGGGGATTCACCTTTGTAGCAATATTTCCACTAGTCTTCAATTAATCATCAGTCTAAAAAGTTACTGAGACTAAGAGCTCAAATAGTTTTATTTTATTTTATTGATTGCTATTGTTAAATAATGTATAGAATGAGTGAGTTGTATTCTGGATTTTATTTCTGATGAAATTTTATTTATTTATTTTTATTCACCCTTTGTTAACTGGTTAAGTCCCACTAGGCTAGTAACCTCTTTTCAAAGGAAAACCAAGCTGGTTTTTACTACTAGGGGAAACTTGGCTAGAGCATCAGGGATCTTTTTCTACTTCATTGTTGCAAGTGGGACTCATTTTGCAGGAGCACTTCCTGTTTCCATTCCAGGTGCCGATGTGGCCTAGAGAAACGGGGAGGCAAATGGAGAGAAAAAAGATGATGGATTGGTGAGAGAAATGGAGGAGAAAGCAATTATTGTGACTGGAGAATATGCACAGGATTCTGAGGAGATGTTTCAAAGAAATCTGCTTGACGGAGATGAGTCAGTAAATGATGGATGTATAATTACAACCCTCCAGATGGCTGGGTGGCAAGATGATTTACTTAAAGAAATGGATATTGCAGAATGAGCCAGAAAATTAAGGAGATATTTCCTGGGGGACATTATGGAGAAAATACTAACTGAGGATGCAGAGACAAAACTGAAGAATAGTGGTAAGATGGGAAAGAAAACATATGCAAAGAAAGTAAAAGAAGGCAAAAGTGGAGTAGCAGAAAAGAAGGCAGAGGAAAATGAAAAATGAAAGTATGTGGGAAAGATTCAAAGTAAAGGAGACAAAGAAATGGACAGGTATGAAGTGTAAAACAACTTAATAGCTCCTTTGGATGTAAGAGCACATGAGGTAAGAGCATTTATTCTTATTAACAAAGAGACATTTTGTGACATTATATTTGAGACTGTTTTTTGAATGGAATTTTTTTGGGGAGAATATGAAAAAAAAGAAAGACTGTAACTCATGGAATCTTTATGTGATAAAAGCATTTAACATGGCAACAAAAAAGAAGATTCCCATACAATTCTGAAGAGAGACTTTGAAAGGACATTTGAAAACTTTATGTAAAGAAGTACTAGACATTGTAAAAAGAGGTTTATGGACTGGTGGCTGGGATTGTAATAATGTGTTAAAATTAGAAAGAGAAAAAAATATACATGTACCAAAGATAATAAATGTAGAGGGGAACAGGGTTATTGTAAAAATACTGAGGGCATTTTTTGTGGAAAAGAAGGACATTTGATAAGTAACTGTGACAAAAGAAAATATATTAGTGGGAAAATGGGACATGATGCAAAAAATGTGAATTGAAATGTTAGAGCTGTAGCAAAATTGGACATTTATGGATGGATTGCAAAAATGAAAATAAGAGTAAGCAAAAAGAGAAAGAAAGAGAAGGAAATGAACTAACACAGGACATTTTAGAAGTAGTAGAAATTAAGGAAAAAATAGATGAGAAAAAATTAGGACATAGAATAAGGTTCTGAAATAAGTGATGAAGAAGACATAAATTGGATGGACAGTAGTAAAATAATTCTATTGGTAAAAAGGTAAAAGACAAAAATATAAGTACAAAAGAAAAAAAAAGAAAGGAAATGGATCAAAAAGAATATCTGCAGCTAATGATTGGGGATGGTATATAGTTAAAGTGTTTTACTCACAGACAAAGTACAGTGTTTGATTCTCACTCTCACATTTGGGAGGGAAGTTGGCTCGGCTTAGAATGGCCTATTTAGAAAGCTAGCCTGATAATTAGCTATGAACTTAAAAGAGTCTAAGGAAAAGAGAAAAATGAAAAATTTAGAGTGCTTTCTGTAAATGTGAACAATATTAAGAATATAGTAAGAAGAATAGGGATTGTTGAGTGGCGTAATACATGTGATGTAGACGTAATTATATTAGAAGACACAAGATTTTTAACAAATGAAAAATTGCAAACAGAGAAACTATGAGGAAGAAGGATAATCTGCAATTTGTGAAATGAGAAATGTTCTGGAATAACCATTCTGTATAAATACAGTAAAGATATTAGATGTAGCTTTAAAAGAGCTGGGAATTTCTGGTTAAAGCTTATAGTGCATGCATATTTGAACTGCTTCTTACTAAAATTGGTACACCTTGTTTGCTGTAGCATAGACTAGATCCAGACCTGCTGCATCTAGCTTTGTTTGTATAACTTGAGCACTAATCCAGGCATTCTTTAAAGTATTCAGTTGTATTTATTACTGCTGGTAGTAACTTGATTAAAGTGTAGCTATCATTTCTAAGTCTTTTGGATTAAGCACTTGGGCTTCAGACCAGTTGTTTTACATTAGGAAGGTTTGTGGCCTGCACTGTGGTGGCAGGACAGGTAGCTTACATCCTTCTAAGTTGGGAACTGCTGATTGAGAGCTCAGTGTCTGTTATTCTAAAAGTGTATTAGTTCTGGTTTAAGCACTTGGGCTTCAGGCCAGTTATTTTACGTTAAGAAGGATTGCGGTCTGTGGGAGGAGAGGCTGGACTCTGCCCTTCTGAGCAGGGAATTTCTGGTTAAAGGCTTATAGTGCCTGCATATTCTAACTGTTTCTTACTGAAATTGGTACACCTTGTTTGCTGTAGCATAGACTAGATCCAGGCCTGCTGAATCCAGCTTTATTTGTATGCTTGTTGTTTGTTTATTTCCCTGAAATGCTAATTCCACCTAAAATGTGGCCTTTTAGCACTTCTGTGGATCCCTAGTGATATCTGCATTGCTTACTGTACTTATTTCCTTGTTTCACTTGAAAGAAAGTTACTGTTTGTCATTTTTGCATTTAAGTTACCTGTAACACATTGCATTTAAGTTACCTGGCACTTGCTCACTAAAGCAATTATATAATCAGCTCTAAAAAATTAAAAGCACTACACCCTCACAAACTCCCCTTGAGTACCTTGTTCCCCATTGGCCCTTTTTTTCAATTATAAAGGAATTCCCAATACTATTCCAGCATGTCCAAAGGTCAGTTGTCAATCTCCTCTCCGGTCCAGCTGGTGAATCTGGGAATCTTGAGGCAATGTTACAACTGCCTCATGTACACAGACAACCCTCTCCTCCTCCCAACAAATTCCAACACATGTGAGAGATGCAACCATATAGCCAAACTGGAGGCTAAACTCTCTCAACTCAGTACTGGCGTAACCAGTCAGGAGAAGAAGAAAACCACACTCACTACAATTCCAGTCTCACATAGACCTACCACGACAATAAACCAAACACATAAACACACAAAAACATACTCGGAGGCTCTAAATAAAAATCTGCCTAAGCAGCAGAGACCTCCAAAGCAGACACCCAAGCAACTGCTACCCCAAAACAAAACACGTGCAACGCATAGCTCACAAAGCCAGTGTGCCGAACAGTCACAGCCCTTAAGGCTAAACAACACACCTGATACACTTGTAATAGGTGACTCTATCATCAGGCACACTGACGTCCCGCTCACCAGGCTGAACAAGGAGAAGGTCACGGTGAGCTGCCTGTCGGGCGCTAGGATCTGCCACTTAACACAAGCACTCAGGTCACTCCAAGGTAAGTACAAATATGACTCAGTCATTGTCCATGCTGGTGTGATTGACCTGAGACGTACCTCCCTGGACTACATGAAAAGAGACATAGAGGAGCTCTCTGAGCATGTAGCCCAGGCCGGTATGACCCTGACCTTGAGTAGCATCTTACCCTCACCAAGAATGATGCCACAATATGAAGACAAGATGATCAATTTCAACAATTGGCTTAAGTGTTGGTGTCATTCAAAGGGGATCCAATGCCTGTCAGCCTGGGATGACATGCTCGACAAGCCACGATGCTTCACTAGGACGGCTTGCACCTGTCACCCCTGGGCTTTCGGATATTGGCAAAGGCTCTTGCTACCCCCATAGTGCCTTTTTTAGGCAAGGCTCAAAAGACAAACCCACCTCCATAGGTATCACAAGGGATAAGAAACTAAGAGTAATGCTACTCAACGCCAGAAGTCTAAACCTCAAGATGCACGCACTCGAAACTCTCCTTAGCATGGAGAACATCGATATCTGTGCAGTAACAGAAACCTGGTTCAAGGCTCCCAAGAGCACCCCAGCATTACCAGGTTATACCTCATACCATGCTTTTCGGCCCCAAAACTTGGACCGAACCACAAAAGGAGGGGGAGTATCAATATTCGTCAAAGATACCCACACCTCCAAGTTGGTAGCACAGCACGAAGCATCAGAGACTATCCATGTGCAACTAACTGTGGGTAAAACTGCCTTCCAGTTTATAGCCTGCTACAGACCACCCTCCCAAACACAGGAACCCCACTCGGCCTTCCTGAGAATACTGGAAAATATGACGGTCTCTCCAAACACCATTATATTGGGCGACTTCAACTACCCAAACATAGACTGGGAGCATTACTCTAGCTCCAACACCCTAGCCCAAAGGTTCCTAGAATTTATAAACTCAAATGCTATGGAACAACTTGTTACCACTCCCACAAGAGGGGAAAACATACTGGACCTGATCATCACCAACATGGGGACACTATGCTTCAGACCAGAAGTGTATCCCTCACTGGTAAGATCAGACCATAAACTAATCTCACTGGATATTCACATCCCGACCCCACCCCCTGCCCAGAAAACCACAGTGAAAAACTTCTCTAAAGCAAATTTCACATGCCTCAAAACTGAAGCGAAATCCTTCAAAGCCCCCGGGCCTGTGGAAAATACGGCCCAGACCGCAGAATCCTTTATAAACGCATTCTATGAACACCTTCAGGAATGCATGGATCATGCAATCCCAAATAAAACCAAGACCCAATCCTCCAAAGGCAGATGTCCTGTCTGGTGGACCCCAGCCATAAACAAACTATACAATAGAAGGAGGAAGCTACTACATGATAGAGCAAAATCCCAAAAGGGAAGGCATCTCTGATCAGTATTAGCAAAAACTACGGGCACTCATAAAATCGTCTAAGGCCAGCTTCGAGAGAAAAATTGCACAGGACACTAAGGATAATCACAAGGCTTTCTTTAGTTATGTTAGGAACCTGGGTGGGAATTCCCAGATATGCTCAGAATTAGTCCAAAATGACAAAAATACACCGAGCCCACAGACATTGCCAACATCCTAGCTGACAGGTTCAGTGCAAACTTCTCCCTCTCCCCACCAAAAGGGCAAATATCTATCCCAACAGAGTGCTGCCCCTGACATCTCAGATGCTCAGGTAAGAGCCGCCTCTCCAAAGCAAAAACACAGCATCAATGGGACCAGATGGTGTCCTGGGCTGCATCCTACATGAACTCCAAGAAGAGCTAAACCCAAACATAAAACTACTGTTCAATCTTAGCCTTACTACAGGATATGTACCCAAAGAGTGGCGTACAGCAACAGTGGTCCCTCTCCACAAAGGTGGTGCCTCAACGGATCCTGGAAACTATCGCCCCATAAGCCTGACTAGCTTGGTCTGCAAAGCTATGGAAAGGATCATCATGGACCTCATAAATAAAGATATCGGGGACCTACAGACACTGGATCCTACCCAGTTTGGCTTTGTTAAGGGCAGATCCTGCCTCTTAAACCTGGTCAATTTCTTTGAAACAGTCACCAAGGCCATTGACGAGGGGAAGGTGGTCCACACAGCCTACCTGGACCTCACAAAAGCCTTCGATACAATACCCCACTCGGGCATTATAGATAAGCTCACCAGCTTAAATATAAACCCCTATGTCACTAGATGGGTTGCAAACTGGCTCAAGGACAGAACCCACATGGTTAGAATTGCTGGAGCCATGTCAGACTCCAAACCAGTTACAAGTGGCGTCCCACAAGGCTCAGTCCTGGGACCTCTCTTGTTCGGTATATATTTTTCGGCAGTACAGGCCAACACGGAAGGACTGTGGCTGACCAAGTTCACAGATGACTGAAAACTGGGCACCATAATCAACTCTCCAGCCGACACAAGCATCCTCCAAAAGGGCCTCATAGAAACAGACAACTGGTGCCAGAGCCATGGCCTCAAGCTAAACGCCAAAAAGTGTATAGTCATCCCCTTTGGCAAAAACAAAGTGCCCACAAATTACCACATAGGTGGTAATCCATTAAGTACAGAAGAAGTCATTAGGGACCTGGGGACCCAAGTTGATAGCAATCTCTCATTTGACAACCACGTGGCCAAAGTGGTTAGAAAAACATTTTATATAGCCCACCTAATCATGAAGGGATTCACATCTAGATCAGGGGAGGTCATCGTGCCTCTTTACTCATCCCTCATCAGGTCCATAATTGAGTACAATGCCCCTTTTGGGATGTACCTTACCAGACACGTGGAGCAACTGGAAAGACCCCAAAAGTACCTCACCAAGAGGATCAAAGGGCTCAAACAGATGCCATATGCTGCCCGGTTAAAGAAACTCCAGCTCTACTCAGTGGCATACCACCTGCTCAGAGGCAATCTGTGCCTGACGTATAAAGCCATGTCCAACCCGGAATTAATGGACATGCTGCACCTCAGAAAATCCAAATCCCATTGAGCTACGCACTCGAGAGACTTGAACCTCAGCACTGAAATAAATAGGACATGCTGGAGGGACAGATTCATAACCCAGAGGCTCCCTTCACTCTGGAATAAAATCCCAGTCCAGGTTAGGCAGAGTCCCACATTGACTCTCTGCAAGAAGAATCTTGATGAGTGGATGGGAGATCGTAGGTTTACCCTGGCTATCACTTCTGTGTCACTGTTAGACAGAGGCACAGTATACTAACCTCAAAAACAGGCATAGCAAAATTAATTTAAAACACTCTGGCTAGGCTTATAAATGCCCTAGGGCAGATAGCCTAGTATGAACCTATGAACCTATGAACCTAAGAAAGGGAAGAGTAACCATTGTAGACTTAAAATGAAAAGAACAAGTATATAGAATTATAACAGTGTATGCTTATACAAATTGCAAAGAAAGGGAAATATTATTTCATCAGATTTTAGAATATGTAGTGATAAGTACGAATATTATAATAACAGGAGACTAACTCTGATTTAAGAGGCAAGTGTAAAAAGAAACAAAATGATATAAGAAAAATGCTAGATGTTATAAGATGTAGCAAGTTAAAACTTGGGACAAAAATTCAAGGACTTACAAAAGGGGTATGTATAGAACTGAAATAAATTATTTTATAGTATCAGAAGGTTTAGTTATAGGAGAAGGGGAGGTAGTTGCAACAGGATTTTCTGATCATCTTGCAATATGGCTAGAGATAAAGGAAAACAATGAATATATAAAAACAGACAAAGGAATGAAAAGGGTAAATGAGAAAGCATGGAATCAAGAAGGAAAGAGATTAGCAATACAGCTATGGAAAAATCCCATTACTATGAGAACATTTTATAAAAAAATCGGTATTAATGGTGGATGATATTTAAGGAAAAAAATATAAAAAAATATTTTACAATGGCAACACAATGTGATTAAAGTAGAGAAAGAAAATATAAAATAACTTATAATGATGCATTGGAAGGGTAAGAACATATTGATAGAAAGTACTTTGACAAAGAAAAAATGTGTGTATATATATATATATATATATATATATATATATATATATATATATATATATCAAAGAAAAAATACAAGAATCATTATATAAGCAAAGATATTTTTACAAAATGAGAAGAAGTATCACGTTGCCTAAGCAGATTAGTAAAGGAAGATGGTGTGTAATGACAGAAAATAAAAAATGTAAAAGAAGAAATGGAAAGAAATCAGGAAAAGATTATGAATGGTGTAGTACAATATGTACAAGAAATGTTTAAAGGAAAAAAGAAGGCAGTGAAAAAACATGGAAAGGAAAAAGGTTAACAGAAAAAAGAATAAAGAGTTGGAAAAGGATATTTTTAAATGAGCTCGATAAAGTATTAGGACAAGTAACTATAGTGTTGGCTGCAAGATCAGATGGAATAGGGTATGAAATGTATAAAAATTTAGGGAATCGACAAAAAATATTTGTAAAGCTTTTGAATGAATGGTTAAATTAAGATTTTATGTATAAAGAATTATGTAGTGGAATACTTAAATTCATGTGGAAGAAAGAAGATAGAACACAATTAAAAAACTGGAGTCTGATAGTATTGAATAATAATTATTATAAGATCTTTATAGAAATAATACAAAAGCGATATGAAACTAAAATGGAAAATATTATGAAAAATAGTATATACAGTATAAAGGGGAGAGGTTGTCAAGAATTACTAATGATAGAAAAATTGTGGATGATATTTTGAATAGAAAAGAAGTAAAAATCATGATAACAGACCTTAATAAAGTGTTTGATACAATTGGACATGAAATCTTATGGGTACCAATGAAAGAATATAATATAAGTGAGAAATTTAAGAAGTTATGTATATCAATATATAGTAATAATAAAGCAAAAATACTTGTAAATGGCTGGTTAAGTCAAGAGGTACCTATGAAGAGTGGTATAAGACAGGGATACTCAATGAGTTATATACTATTTGCATTAGTTCTGAATGTGATAGTATGTGAATAAATTACAGAATTAAGGAGGCAAGGTATATAATACCTGAAGGGTTAAGAATTCCAGTTCTGTTAACATATGCAGATGACATTATAATAACTGCAAAAAAAATTTGGATGAAAGAAGTATTAATTTGCACAAATGAGGGTCTAGAGGTGATAGGGATGTCTTTCAATAAAGAGAAGAGTAAAGATTTAGGAGATATAGTAAAGACAGGGGTAAATAATTTGCAATAAATGACTTTTCTGTGTTAACTATAACATTTGGGAATAAAGATGTAAATAAAATTCAATGGGAAAAACAAAGAAAGAAATAAAACAAACCCATCTTTTCTGGAGAACATATACATTATCATTTAGAAAAAAGGCGTATTTGATAAATTCAGTAATGATCGGAAAATAACATACTTAGGGGGTGTATTTATGTTGCTAATAGTATTTGGAAATGAATTATTGCAGATAAATTTTTAATTTATTTGGAGTTCTAGATTATGTCCAGTAGAAAGAGGGGTTTTGTACGTAAATAAAGAGGAAGAAGGTTTAGGTTGCTTATCCCAGTGGCTTATGCTGCTTCATTAAATTTGTACAAAGTTTTACATTGGATAAATGAAAAAGATGAGAGATTAGTAGTGAAACTATTTAAATATAAGTATGATCAATGTTGGGCATGATAAAAAAGAGTAAAAGAGAAAATGTACAAATGAAGAAATAAAATATTACCAAGAAAGAAATATTTTTGTGGAAAATAAAAATTGATGATATAGAAAAGATAGAAAACTATGGTATAAGAATGCAATAATAAAGCATTACCATGTAAAACCATGGGAAAATCTAACAGATGAAAAAATTAAAGCAATAAAAATAAGAAGCAAATGGTGTAATCAGAAATTAGAATGCCAAGATTTTTGTGGAGCCTAGTAATAGATAAGTTGCCAGCAAAAGGAAATATGCCACATAAAAAGAAAAGTGACAGAATATATTTACATTGTCAAGAAGAAACCATAGAACATGTGCTTTTTAAAATGTAAAAGACTAAAAAAAAGTTATGGGGAAAACTATGTAAAGAAGCTTTTTTCAGTGATATAAAAGAAGTGGATAAAATAAACATGGAAGCGATTAAATGTGGATATTATAAAAACAGAAGTAAAGAATATGTTAAAAGAATAGATAAAAAGTTAGTTTATGTTATATGGGTTATACGGAATGAAATAAATGAAATTATGTTTAATAGTAAATACAGTTCAGCAACAATATTAAATAAAATGAGATGGTTGCTATGGAAAAAAAGAGTGTGGGGTGGTATAATAGGGATGAAAATTTAGTATGACTGAAAAGAAAGTTATGAGGATGTATAAGCAGATTTGTATAACTATATATTTGTGCATTTGTAAGTATGTGTAAATATGAGTTCTTTGTGTGTGTGTGTGTGTGTGTGTGTGTGTGTGTGTGTGCGGACTCCTACCTTTTTCAATACGTGCCAAAGAATCATTTCATCTACCTAAGCTACCAACAACTCAAGCAGATGGGAACTCACTCACGACTGCAGCACTCTCATATGCTGCTCTGCAATGCTATCAATTGATTTGCCTGGTGCGGGAATAGAACCCACAGCCTTCTCCACCAAAGGCAAAAATGCTACCTGTCATGTTACAATGAAATAAAAGCCTTCAATAGTCAGTATTGTACTTGGTGTTCCATTCAACAATATTTGTTGCATTGTTATTCCTTTATTTTTGAGTCAGTTTTTATTAGCATCTATTCAAAAGCAATTTGGTTGAATACGCTGCTAACTGGAAATTCATCCCCTGGTTTACTATCCCTGTCTTTCATGGGAGGGGGAAAATATGTAAATGTCCCAGTAAATGTCCCAACACATACTTGTTTGACCCTTCTCTGTGTTATTATTTGCATGCTATAAGGGCTAAAAATAACCATGTGAATCTAAAGCTAGTCTTCTTAAGATTATTTCAGATCAACAGACTAGTACGTACCTATGAACCTATAAGCCTAAATTATGAGTGCCATAAGGGACCTCTTGTGTGTGGCAATATCTGCTGTGTTATTATATTTATAAAGTATAGATTTAAAGTAATAGTACTGTATATTTTTATTCCATTTTGATATAACATACTCCACACCCAAATTTCAGTATTTTTTACAATAATAAAAAAAAAATTGCTTGACACATTTTTCACACATGACACTTTCCTATTGAGATACATTGGTATGTTGTAAGTTATCTTTACAATATCAGAGACTGTACATGTTTTAAGTTTATATAGCAAAAATTCACTGTTGAAACTCAAATTGCATTAACTGCTTTAGACAAAATTTCAATGCATACAAGATGGCAGTTCTATATGAGTACACCAAAAGAGCCGAACAGCGAATGTATGTACATTGACACATTTATGTCGATGTACATACAGAGCAAAATACCTAAACAGCGAAAACTGGAACGCCGAACGTGTTCCATAGCTAGTAGCACGATGGTGGGGATAAGGAAATATATCCTTTTCCCCACTGTAGTGCGGTCTCGGAGTTGGTATATTTAAGTAGGGGGGGTGTGGGGGGCAAAGCCCCCACATGGGGGGTGCAGGGGGGCTTGACCCCCTGCAAAAGCTAATTAATGTAATATTTTAGTTTAGATTTTACTTACCTGTGTGGCGCATTATGATGATGAAACACATTTGGCGTTCCGGTTTTCGCTGTTTAGGTGTTTCGCTCAGTATGTACATCCACGTAAATGTATCGATGTACATACATTCGCTGTTCTGATCTTTCGGTGTAGTCATATAGACCCCAAGATGGCACCTGATATACATTTGTACTGTCATTGTGCAATTCTATAGGTAAAGGTGATTTTCTGTTTTTCATATTTATTTACCTGTTAATATAATAGGTAGAGTGTATAGGACCCTTTTCTCTTACAACATGGGTCAATAGTTCAACAAACTCAAAGTCCAAAGCATGTGATGAAATAATATAACAATTATGTAAGTTGTACAATTCAGAGGAGCTGCAGTTTCAGGTAAGATATAATTACAAGGGTGAATTGCACAGAAAAGTACCATATGAGGCCAGATATACAGATTGGATGCAATAATTTATTAGATTAGATTATTTATTTATTTATTTATTCGATAATAGTGATATTGGATTGATCCTAGCAAACCCTTTTCATCCACTGCATGGAAGATTAGCAACAGTTTACAACATATACAAATTAAACATAAAAGCTATTGAAAAAGTAAAATATGAACACATAATATACAAAGCCTGAGATGAACTGCACAGACAGCAATTATCAAAGTAAGCAATCATCAATATAATAACCTCAGGTAAGATGAAGCAGACAGTTGGCACAGTTCTAAATGAAAGAATTTAGTAAGTTACTGTCAGTATAGTACTAAGAATGAGCATATTTTTAAAATGCATTTGGGATGCCAGATTGTGTTTAAACTAATAATTTTCAGACTGATTAAGGGTGAAGCTGTGTGATGGAATTAGCATAATGCTGGAAAGAAGGGAAGGCTAAGATGGATTTGGTTAAGGTTCCTGGGAGAAGAGAAACAGAAAGTGCTTTCTTTATGATACAACTGAATGTTTTGTTCAAAACTCAGAGATAGTTTTATTGTTTCTAATATTTTTGGGAAGGCTATCCCAGTTTTTTGGCAATATAATAGAGAACACATGCTGTGAGAGTAAAAGGGGTTATTGGCTGTTTTGAGTAAGAGAGTCTCTGGCCTTGGATCTGAGATAGTCGGGGGTTACTTTTGGGTGAACCCTAGAAGATACATATAGGAGATACTGTTTTACATTTTTTAAATATAAGGGTAAGGAGGAGTTCAAGCCATTATTTTATGGAAAGACAGTTATCCCAGAAAAGTGAGGTGCAGTGGTAATCTAATGTGAAGGAAAAGGATGAATCTGCAAATTTGATTAGACAAGACTTAGGGATATTTTACATTCTGCAGAAACTGTAGTCAATGAGTCAATATCAATATTCAATCTGTGCTTACCTTTAAAAATAAAAATAAAATACCTTTATTTGTGAATATTCTGCCTTTAAGGGTAAGAAAATTAGAAATTTTGTAACAACCAAAAAGTGTCTGGCTTGAGTTGTAGGTTGTAAGTAGATAGTCTGTGATAAAAAAATCTACTTGAGACTAGTTATTTAGGGCTGCTCTTATATGGCAGGAATGAGTTGGATGAGAGGATGAAGTAAATTTAGTGTGTGTATCAAAGGGCACAGCTTTGGTTGTATTCCACTTAAAGATGAGTTGTTTGCTTTGTTCATTAAATTGCTAGTAATATCATAGATAAATTTTATCTAGTGTCTTTTATATGTCAGTTTAATTGTGCATGCATATTTTATATCTTATAAGTTAATGTTTTCCTACATAGTGATGTTTTTGTAAGCAATGGTTTTTAGTTTGTTTTTTATTGCAACTTTTTTGTATATATATTGTTATTTATTTCTTGCATACATGTTGCTATTTAGTGCTCATAGTAATAATGTCAACCTTTTCAGTGATTTTATTTTTTAAGCAATGTTTTTTAGTGTTTTACACTGCAACATTGTTTACATATGCATTGTTATTTATTTTTTAGATACATGCTGCTATTTAGTGACCAAAGTAATGTTGTTATACCTCCTTTTAGTGACTATTTATTTTCTGACTAGTTTTACAGGTCTCTCACTGTTTTAGAGGTTTCCCATGATATTTATGACTTTTATATACAAGGTTAATTGATTAAGCTTTTTAGGTTAGGAAGTTATCAATTTTGAATGGGTAGGTTCAATATTATGTTTTATGAACATTTGCTTAATTAAATGCTGCTACCAATTGGTTAGTCACAGTTCATCTATTTGTATTTAATTGAGAGCTTTCTGAATACTTATTAAGTCTGACAAAGCATTCTGTTGAACATGAAAGCACTCACTTGTTTTTATTTTATTAGCAGACTGGAGTTCCGCTGTGGTGACCCCTAACCAGGAAAGGCCGAAAGACATAAGTTACCAAATAAATGGTCTGCTTCGATAGTTGTGGTACTGCCTCTTGTGTTTACATACTGATGAGTTGTTTGCTATCAAACCAAATTAATAGCATTTGAGGCTCCAGAGGCAATTTGTATTGAGTGGTATGAGCAGAAGCAAATGATTCAAAGATAACTGAATAATATTTGTAAAGCAAAAGGCTGAGGCAGGGAGAAAAAGGTTAAAATGCAATGAGCCTTTGGGAATTCTAGTGTGAGAGTGAGTTCTTGTGGAAAGGCTACATCCAGATGTCACTTGACAGCTCTATTGGACAGGTCATGTTTGGACCAGGACCAAAGCTAGATGATATAAGTAAGTTAATGAGAGGTTTGTGACTGACTAACTCAAATTCTTTTGTGAGGTGTACGAACAAGGTTTCTATTAGTAAACTGTTACTCACTGCTGTAAGAATGAAGTCACTGACAGCAAGGACTGCAGTTTGTATGCTTTTTCCTTGTATGAAACCATATAGATTTCTGGTATGGCTGTTTTAGTTGTTTATATAGTGAGAGACTTGTTTATATAAAGCTTCCCCTAGCATTTTGGCCATAGCAGGTTTTAAGGGGCTGGCATGATAGTCAGAAGTGAATCAGGAGAAACTGTTTTTTAAAAGAGGAACACAAAGGTTTCCCTTCAGCTGGATAGAAAGGTGCCTTGATATACAGATAGAGTAAAGAGGTAACAGAATAAGTAGAACATACACCTGGGGATTCAAAACCCACTGGTGACAAGAGCTATGGCCAAAAGGATCTGTTTCCATGATGTGGAAATTGTGATTTAGAGGCATGTTAGCTGCAGTGAGGAAAGAC